>NC_137466.1:170089544-170567668 GCF_964235325.1 Thermobia domestica | reverse complement strand
ATTTCGATCATTTACATTACATATATCAATAATGAGTGTATCTTATAACTGAGAGTGCATATAAATACCTTGATAAATAATAAAAACATCGCTGGGAAGATCTTGCCTGCTCAGAGCTTCTTCATCAGCTCCCAGGAGATAAAGAACTTTAGGTGGATTTTCACATATATAGCTGACCCCTGGTTTGTAACCGATATCCAAAGCTGCAACCTGCGAAGCGACTCGATGCAAAATATTCAGCACCTTCCACCCCTGGAGATAGAACATAAACATCACTTTGTATTTCCTACTTCTTCATTTAATAAATGTAGTTACTCACTTTAAAGGTAAATTTGTACCTGATAAATAAAAGGAACAACCGATTTTTCCCTCCACACCGTATTGTCTATAAGTGAGAATTCAATGAAATTCAAGGACTTCAATACGGAATTCAGTCTTACGTTTTTCTAATCTTTGAACTATATTAGGTTTATTTAATTTCTTACTTCCCGATTGTTTTATCGCTAGAATCATCACGGGATAATAGTATTAGGCTTTACTAAACGATCGTTACAACAGTGAAAACTGTCTAACAAGGAATGCTTCTGTTGGATAGCAAGTGATTCATAGATATGTAACATACTTGATATTAGATGTTGCTAGGTTAAAGCATGTGAAAATTGGAGTTGACAAACTGTAATGAGGTAAAATGTTTTGTGTTTGAACGCCATATATTCAGTCTGCTTTTGAAATAATCGATACGATTTTATGCAATGTAGTGATCGTTTCGATGTGTCATATTCCCGTATTACGGTACGTGGTCAGTGGACGTTGTTAAAGTGAGGTACTTGTGACGTACCCCCCCCCCCCCCTCCCCAATGTATACCCATCACAACAGTGTGCTTTCTTAAGTTTCAGGTTGCACGAGATCATAATGCACGTCAGATTCACAGAGAATAACGTGAGGCGCTTGGTGACAGTGTTTTGGCCTATCAGACGGTTGTGAAATGGGTTGCGGCATTCTAGGCGGGGTGACAGTCAGCAGACAAAGAATTTGGTGGGAGGCTGTAATCGACCGGTTACGGATCAACATTAAATGGAAGAATGTCAACATTGATCGAAAATGATCGGTAATAGATGTGTAATGAACTGACTAATGGAACTGATTATTTAATCTGCGTCAGTGCACCACACGGTAACACACGACTTCGGCATGCGAAAGATTGCAGTCAGAATGGTACCGGCGTGTCAGCCGGAGGTGCAAAGTGGTATTGGTGAGAATGTGCACGCTTACACTGAAGTTCTGCGCCAGAAGATGTTGATTCTCTACACCGCATTATCGTGATCGACGAAACATGGGGGAGACCCAACGAACTAGAACAGAAACACCAGTCCAGTGAATAGCGCGACCTGGTGTCCACACGACCGAAAAAGGTCAGACAAGAGCAGCAAACGTAAACATCATGATGATAATACCTAAGGCCAACAAGGCATTAATCCTTTCAAACCAAGTGTCATGGAGGGATTATCGTAATTCCTGCGTACTATATCTTGTACCTGAGTCACCATTTTCGGCCAGCATTGTGGTGCAGACGACCACATCTCTTCCAGTCTGGGCCAATTATGCTTTATGTGGACGCCAGATGTTATGCTGCTCATGCGGTACAGACACTTTCGACGATGACATCGTGAAGATTCTAAAACACTCGCCATATTCCTCAAATAGGAGTCCTTGCGATTTTGATTTGTTCCCAACAAATGAACAGATCAAAATGAAAGAACCACTTCCTTGATATTCCCAGCACTGTTAGTACCTTAGGGCGCTCACTCAAAATCCTATCACAAACGAAGTCTCTCAATTGTATCTAACTTTTGCCAGATATTTGGAAATGTCACAATGTTGCGAGCGGTGATTATATTCAATGAGAAAAAGCGGAAAGGCTATTACTATTGAGTGAGTTTCTATTCCCGTGTGTTTTAATGTTTGACAGATTTTTTATATATATATATATCCTTTTAACCATTTTTTAACCATCCTTCATGTTTTTTTTTTTTTATCCTTTTTGAAGTCTACCACAGGCTGATGAAGGAAGTAGCATCTTCCGAAAGCGCTACCTGTTGCATGTAGAAGAATATTCTGCTACATATTTTCTTGCGGTGAGTAATAGCCTTTCCGCTTTTTCTCATCTGGAAATGTGTTCACCAGGCACGCGGGAATGTAACCATGTTCACATGAATAATACAATTCATTTTTATTTCTCAGACTTGTTGTCATTTCAGTCTAAATGACCCTAATCAGTAAGATAAAAAGCGAAATAGTACAGGTATTAAAGAAGAAATGAGAAAGGGAGAAAATAAGAATAGGAGCAGAACTGAAAGAAGTGGACTTTTGTATATTTGGGGACAGAAATAAGCAACAATGGAAGGCAGCAGCAGGAAATTGCAAACAGTTTGGAGAAAGGAGGAAGATTTTACCAACAGGTGAAAGAACTACTATGGGATAAGATAATACAGGTACTGCTGCATAACACATATTTTGTCTAACATAGTGGGGGGGGGGGGAAAATGACATCTTTGAATTTTACGTCCCATGGTTATGCCGGTTAGGTAAAGGAGACGGTGATGATGAGTAATGAATGAAACGGTGGAATGAAGAAATGGGAGGAAACGGGAGAACCCCGAGTAAACCCATGCACACGGTGTTTGTCCACCACAAAGTTCACTTGGCGGGAGCTGGGATCGAACCCGGACGCCAAGCACCAGAGGTGAACGCTCTACCACTGAGCCACCGCGGCCCGCAACTAACATAGTGGAGACACAGCTAATGACTCAAAAAGACGGAACAGGCTTCAGGGGAAGGAGATGAAATTCCTAAGGGTAACTATGGGAAGGTTAAATGACGTAACACGGAAAAAAAATTGGGGAAGGAAGGTTAACAGAACGAATAAAGGAAACCCAGACTACGATGGTTTGGATATCTCAGAAGAATGGAGACTAACAAAATACAAAGGATCACGGAAGAAATAAAAATGACATAATCGATCAACAGGAAAATTGAAAACGTGGACGGACAAAGAAAGATATACAAGCAAGAAATGTTACATGGCAGTAAGTGAAGACTGAGAGGTGGTAGACCGACAGAAGATGAGAACCCTCATGAATATCTAAACCCGGCGAGATGCTGGAACGGAAAAAGGCTGAGCGAGTGTGAGTACCCAATACCCATAATTGGAAGGAATTAAAATACATTTGAGATTCAGGGTACATTGGAAGCTTTTAACATAACACTTACCTCACCACTTTTGCCTGTATTTGCCGCTATTTCTTGAGCTAATGACAATATTGTTCCACCATCTGCCCTTTGAAGTTGCTCAGACCCTAACACTATCATTGGTTTCTTCGCATCTTTTAGCTTTTTGGCAAACGCGTGCTTTCCAGACGCAATATCTTGAATTACAGTTGGGTTATCTCCTAGATGCTGAAATAAATTAATCAAACAACCACTCGATTATTAAGTCTACAAAATTATTGGGAAATTCATACGTGATTTATTTATTTATTTTTTAAACAGAACATTCACGTATGCACATAGTGATCTGCTAGTGCAACTCATATCTGATACTTTCTCGGCTTTTAAACAAGAACGTCACTTTAAATAAAAACAAAACTCATTAGATAATAATAATAATAAAGTTAGGAGTAGCAAATTCGAAAAATGTATTAAATAAAATTAAAAAAAAAAAAAAAGAACATATGTATAGAAGAAACTAACAGAAACTCAATTTCTTATCATTCATATCAAACACTATTTACAAGAATACTGCTCAGTATATCCTATCTAGAATCTATAGTTTTTTTTTCCTTTCTTTTTAAGTGTGGTGAGAGCGTCATAGTAAACGTTCCAAGATTTACGTCTAATTTACATACAATTGTTGTTTCTGCAGCTCTTCTTTAAATAACCAACTTGAACATGATATAAGTGTACAGAGTTGAATTAGTTTTTGAAAATTTTCGCCTTTAAACATACATCGTAAAAAGAATTTTGGGTCCAGCTTCGAGAAAAATATATTTTCCTTTGTTACAGCAGAAAGTTTTTAAAAATTACTTACGCTATCTACTTCTTATTCTAAGTCATCGAAAAGAAAATGTTCTTACCTCATATTCATAAGAAAGATCTACTTTTGGTCCTATAAGTGCAATTTCAAGTTCATTATGAACGTATCCTTTGCGAATACGTGAATTAAAGAGCGGAGCTTCAAACCGTGGGTTTGTTCCAATTAGAAGAATCAAATCTGCTTCTTCCACACCTGCAAGTAACGAGAACAATATTATTATCATACACCTACAACTGCAAAGGTCACTAGCATTATAAAACAAAAATATGTTTACATATAAAAATATTTTACCGATATTAAATATTCCACAATATTGAAGAAAACTACAGACTGAAAACTGAAAATTAAAAAAAAAAACATTAATAATAATAATATTTATTATTATTATTATTATTATTATTTTCTTCTTCTTCTACTAGTACTTCTTCTTCTTCTTCTTCTTCTTACGTCAATCTAATTTCAAGATTCTAGATAATTCTAAATGATACTCCATGTTTACATCAACAATATCTAAAATGAAGCCAGTCCAAACATGTTTAACTATTATTGATATGGGTTCATAATACAATTATAAGTAACAAACTAAATCAGTAAACTGCATGAATCTATCTGGTTCTGTCTAGTTGAACACGAGTCTACGTTTATTTTTTTTTTAAAAAAGACAATATATTTTCACTAGGAGATTCAATATTTTGATAACATTTACGGCCGAAGACAAGAAGTTTAGCTCTATACAGCAGAATTAAAATAAATAAAAAAAATCAGTCTCTACAAATTCTTCTATATATATAAATGACGGACGTACTCAGAAAAAAAATTGAGAATCATCGTCAATGTTTCGTCAACTTTCTACAAATATTGTTTAGAAAATTACGAACAAGACTAACTTGTTGAACACCTACTATTTACTTTTGCTTTGTTTTTAGATGGAAACACTGAAGTATGATTTGATATACAGTGACAGTGATAACCAAAAACGCAAATAAAGAAGTTTTTTTCAAAGAAAAGAAAATTTTCTAAAATCATATTTGGTATCTTACCTGCAATCTTCGTGTTAAGCAAATAGTTAGAGCGAAGATCAGTGCCAGAACCATCTAAAGGGAATATTTCTTCCGTGCAAAGTGCTTCTGAGCCTAGCCTATTAAGAAGATCTTTTAACGCTACCAAAGCCTGCAAAATAATAATAATAATAATAATAATAATAATAATAATAATAATAATAATAATAATAATAATAATACAGTGGCGTTTCATTAAAAAAAATATCCATGAATGTGTATTAGTATTTACAACACACATATTTTATTTAAACCTATTACATTAGGACTTAATCTTCAGTATTTCTTGCCTTAGAGGAAAATTTAAATTATCAGTCTTGCAGAGATCTAATGTTACGCTATGAACAGTCCTGATATTTCTTTTTTTTTTTTTTTTTTTTTTTTTTTAAAGTAAGAAAAGTAATTTTATTGATTATGTCTGTAATAATTTTAATGAACGTATCACCAGTGTATACAACGTTAAGTCATTTAGATGAAAATCGAATTACTCTGTTATTACAAATGTTCTGCAAATGTAATTACTGAATTACATTTGCACTTATAGTGAAAGGATTCAAAGATGGAGTGAGAACTCTTATGGCTGTTGATGTAGAAAAAAATCCCACTATCAGTACAGAAAAATTATTATTTTTTTTTCCATCAAGGAATCGCCACTACATAAACAACCAATTTAGCAGGAGTTCTCATTTCAATTTTGAATCCTTATAAAAATGCAGAAGTGATTCGAATTTCATGTGAGTGATGTTGAATATGGCACTATGAATTCCTTCTACCTGTATAATTTCCAGGTGGAGTCTACATTATTTTATTTCCTATACCAGGGTTTGAACCTAGCTCTCATACAAGTTTCTGCAATGGTGCAGCTTACTTCTGAAATACCCAAAATACTCACACAGGCCACCATGGCAACACTATTTGTCGATTGCACACTATCGAGGAACAAAAATAATGCAATATCCTATGTTTGTTTCTCTACAACACAAATTCAGAATATTAAACTAAATTCGAAATTTCACCATTACTTTCAAAGCAGACACAATAAATGGCTTCATATCTATTCATGCTCATGCTATACACATGAGAGCCCTCTCCTTCTACATGCCAACTAGTTAATACATTACAGCAAAGTGACTCATGCAATTTCGGGAATCGCAAACGTGTCATGTGATTCTCTGGTCTCTCGCGCGTCTCTCATGACGTCAAGATAGTTCAGACTCTGCGAGGATTAGCCAAAAGTTAGGTAGAAATTAGTAGTAGCGTGAGAACAAGAAAATTTATTTCTGAACACAATTTCATTAAAAAAAAATCTTAGTATCGAAGCCAAGTTTTTCTTCTTTTGATACCCCTTCAGTATTTGTGCTGATTGTGTATTTTCCACGTTAATTTCTATCCAGGGGAAAGTTTTTTTATATTTTTCCTTCTCTTTATATTTAATTTTTACATATCTTTGATGCATGGTCAAAGGAGCTTAAGTCAAAAATACTACATTTAAGGAGAGATAAAACAAACTTTAAAATCTACCAGAAAACATAACTTAAGGCACAATGGCCAATTATTTATTAGAGCGTATGCTGCACCCAAAATAAATAAAATTAACGAAATACCTTAAGTCATATTTTCTCTTTGATTCTTTAGAAAATTTGGCTCCCCTGAAAACATGTTTTGAGATAAGACCATTGGACCATGCACCAAAGACTGGAAAGGTTTTTCAAGAAATAGTAAAATATAGTTTTTCAAGAAAGTTCTTCATATAGATGTTCATTTTATCCCGACCTCACTCACCCTCGCCCTCGCACTGGCAGTAGTCCCTCGTCCTCGTTCGCCCTCGCAGTGACAGTTAGTCCTCGCCCTCGTTCACCCTAACCCTCGTGCTGGAAACTTGTCATCGCCCTCGCGCACCCTCGTCCTCGCAGTAAAAGTTGTCCCTTGCCCTTGCGATGGGAGTTGTCCATCGCCCTCGCGTGCCCTCGTTCTCCCGAAGGAAATTGTTCCTCGCCCTCGCGCACCCTCGTCATCGCAGTGGAAGTTGATCTCGCCTTCGTACACCCTCGCCCTCGTTCACCCTCGCCATCGCGAAGGGAGTTGTAATCGCCCTCGCCTCCGTGTTGGGAATTTCTCCTCGCCCTCGCATCATTGGGGCGAGGGAATTTGAGGGTGAGGATGCCCTCGAGAGGGCCACCCTCGCGAGGGTGAACATCTATGGTTCTCCATGCCAATTTTTGGCTCTGAAAATCAAAAATTTTGAAAAATTTCTAGTTCTGAATAGAAACTGTAATTTCATTTCGTGGTTTGCACTGATGAACAATATATAGGCCCTGAAAATCCTTATATATAAGGTTAGTTTTTTTAACTTGAGACCACAAAACATCTGGAAAAATAAGTATCGTACGAAAGAATGTTGGAAATAAAGCATTAATATTTTGAACGAAGAAATTCACTCGTGGCAATATCAGCCCCCCGCCCCCTCGTTCTGGGGAGGAGTGGCGCTAACTTCGAAAACTTAAATGAGCTCCCCCTCCCAATTTTTTACTGCAGATTCGGATTCTACAGGAAACAATAAGTAAATTTTATTCGAAACATTTTTTTCCTATTTGTGACAGATGGTGCTGTAATCTCTGAAAACTAGATTTACTAAGATTTCTTGAATGGAAAGCTCCCACGTTTCATTTCAGAATAAATCTGCGACAAACAGTATCAATTTTTGTCTTAAACATTTTCTTCACTCGTGATAGGTGGAGTGGAAGATTGTTTTACATTCGGCGTGAATTCAGATAATCCAAATGTGACAGTGCAATTAGGTGCAGCGTGCGGTAGTAACAGTAGTTGCCCACCAAGCATGCATCTCCCCGTGGTTCACACATACGGTACCTCAGAGGCTATCGGACATTTTTTATATTTGATACCCACTTCTTTAATTGAGAAATATGTTCATCTAATTATTAATCAAGAAGTTTGTTTACCATTCACTTCACTCGTTTATTTTGTATTATTTGTGAAGTGTATTTTATTTCACATTTTGGGCACTACTGACACATTCAATTGGATAATTTTACTACATTCGTTGAGTTGCATCGTTCGTTTTGAACTGAGTTTATTTGTTGCTTTTGAACTAGTTTTGTCTAGTTTCATGACTACGGAGAGAGGCAGATGATAAAATGCTTGACAGTCAACTACGATTATGACTGCAGACTGCACCCAGTTTGTTTCATCTTGGCACGCTTCCCACCTAAAGGATGGATCTGTCTGCAACGCATTGTTGCCATGCCACGGTTAAGTTGACAGTTACAATATGCTAGGAAACAGCAAAACGCCACACTACTCACAAGTCCCTGTAACACAATTTTTTGCGTGTGGCAACTAAGCATTTTAAATACCCGCCAAATAGCACTGACCTCAATTGATGGGCTGGCTGACAACTGACATCACCTACACGACAAAGCCAATAACACGGCTATTGGATTAAAACGTTCCCGTGAATACTAGCAGAAAGTACTTTAAAAACCAACGAAGTGCACTGGCGGGAAGCGTGCCAAGATAAAACAAACGTACTCTAATTGCACTGCCACATATGCATTATCTGAATTCACGCCGAATGCAAAGCAATCTTCCACGTCACATTCCACGAATCGAATAAACGTTTAAGACAAAAGATCGATATTGTTTATTGCAGATGTATTCTAAAATGTAACGTGGGAGCTCCCCACTGAAAAAACCTTAGTGCCTAGTTTTCAGAGATTATATCAGCTCTATTTATAAGGAATCGAAAAAAGTTTCGAATAAAATTTACTTATCTTTCCTCGTAGAATCCGAATCGGCAATAAAAAAATGGAGTAATTATTTAATTTTTCAAAGTTTCCCCTAATCTACCCTGTGGACGGCGAGAAGGCTAATTTTATCACAGATGAATTTCCGCTCCAAAATATCATCTTTTTACTTCGAACATTATTTCCGTCCGATTCTCCAACTTGTAAATCGTTCATTAGTGCAAACCACAAAATAATCCAGTTTCTATTCAGAACCAATAGGAGTCTCTAGGGCCAAAATTTATTTATTTATTTTAATTTTCGGAGCCAAAAATTGACATGAAGGACTTTCAACTCCAGCTATGTATCACCATTACTAAAAACCCTTCTAGCTATAGTTACTGTGTTAAAACACCATTCTGTGACTTCAAATATGTTTCATTCTACAAGCTTTCAAAATTAGCAAATTTTGTACTTTTGACGGCTGAGAGCTTGAAACTTTTATCAAAACATTAATATAGGTTTTAGGAAGACCGATATCTCTGCTTAAGATCATGCAAATCACAACTTTCTGTCTTCCGTACTCCCCATCTTGCAGCCTGTTTTCTACACCACAGCAAACTCATTTTCGCATGCAGCAGTGAAGAAAATTGAGTCTAAATCCAAGATTGCGACAGATGAAAATAAAATCTGATAATCTTTCTCAGCATTATTGAGGTAACCGTAAGTGAAAATTACACACACATATTATATATATATTGTAAAATTTCTTGGATAGAGCAATTAATGTACTCAGGATTTGGACTTTCCCTTCACCTTTTATTATAAAAAGTCTTCTTAATTACAAAAATTATAATATGTAGTTTCTCTAATATATTGGGTTAGATTAAGATAGGAACCCGGTGACCAAGTGTCGTGAGAGGGTTTTTTAGGTGGTTTGATCAACCTGGGCAGATTGATACTGGTCGAGGCGTGCAGCTCCCTTTTATCCTGAAGTGTCGGCTTCCTTCGGTTATCCTCGTCCTTCCGACTGTTGGCGAATGTTGGCGACTTCTCTTCGGGTCCGTCGTCTACGTTGTTTTGTTTACCATTAGCACGTGTTAGTACACATGGTTATCGGATGTTATGGGGACACGCGGAACCTTACAATATATATATATATATATATATATATAAGAGAAAAATCATGATGGTCGAGCAACCATTCTATTTAATATTTGATTACTTCACATGGAATGCCCCATATATAAAAGCAATATCCCTCGTTTATACTGCGAAAATTGTCTTTTCCTTTTCAAATATTTGAAAGAGAGATGATCTCATATATGGATTTTAATATAAATAAATCCACATCTCAGAAGTGATAGTTTCGTATCATACAATCCACATATAGCTCATGGTCCCGGGTTCTATTCCGGATAGCAAAGCATTAAAATTTGAACAAATTACGGTAGTTCGGACTCCACCATAAAGTGTAGGTCTCTGTCTCACATAGTGTCGGTACTGAAAAGTGACGCTGAACTTCAACAAACGAACAAATATACACATACAAGCGACGTAAGTTGGTTTTTTCGCTCCCTCCGTAGTAAAAACTGTTACGTGATATATTAGTTCTCTAGCATAATTGTAAACTTGTCATGTATAAGTTTAACTGCGGCAAGAAACACTGAACATCAATACAATATACTTTTAGCAAGCTTCTATTCTTATCACATAGGAAAAATGATGGTTTAAAAAGAAAGAACAATATTCAATAAAAAGGAAAGTGAATATCTGATAAAATTTTTGAATTCACTATATCTTCCTATATTATTTAAATCTAAGGAAAATTCCGGAACCCTCGATTGGAACAAGTATTACCGTATTTCAATTAAAAGGAAATCATTTTATCGTCAACTCCAGCTGTCTACTTCTAAACACACACTACAGACGAAACAGGATTTTTCTCTGAATTACGACAAAGTTAGAGAACATACTAAATCACTGACCTCTGCATCAACTAGACCTCCAGCCACTGCACCAATTTTATTTCCAGCGTTCTTTATGGCTTTGCCAACAGCAACTAACGCATCTTCCCAATCCACAGGCTCCAACTCTCCTTTCTTGTTCTTTACCATTGGCGCGACTAACCTCTGACGTTTCAATCCATCACATGCAAACCTCGATTTATCTGATAGCCATTCCTCATTTACATCCTAGAATAAAAAGTACATATTCTTCATAAAATAGGTCTGAAAACAAAATTTTATTTTGCTACTACTCAAAAGATGCCTTATCCCAATACCGGCCAAGTATCACTCAAAAGACGTTGAATTTGAGAGACAGGTGGCCATGTTGAGATACGTGTGAACTAATACTGTGTAATAATGCAGTAAGTCTGGTAAACAGCAGTATCACAGTCTACTTTTAAGATAATATTAACTCACTTTAGTTTCTTTTACTTACAAGCGAGTCGCTGAAATTATAGAAGCAGCATAAACTATGAACAGAACAACTAAAGTGAGTTCATATTATCTTTAAAATGTGTTTCTTGCGTATCATGACAATCTGTTCTTGTTATGGACTGTTTATGTTATGTTCAATAATTAATCATGTGTAGAAATAATTTCACTAAATTCAGTACGACATGTGCGAGTGGTAATCCAAAATCAACTACAGGAATATCTTTGCACTTACGACTACAGCCTAATTTATATTTGTCTATTTCTAAGATTTCAAAGCAGGGTCACAAATAGGGAATGGCACTGCTTGTAATACTCTTCAACTATTGTATAACCAACAATGATTTAAATCTAATTCTGGTTTATCTTCAGAATTCTGAACGAATAAGAGGAGAGAACATAGCGTACAATTAGTAAAAGTTCGCATTGATCTGCCCACGCGTACGTAATTTTTAAAACGAAGGAGGATTCACACGGAGACTTCCACCTCAAGTTCTTTTGATTTCGGTACGGCCATATCATATGACTTAAGTACCAAAATAAAGCACACCTACATTCGGAAAATCCTCACATGGGACGAATAAATGAAAGTTTCACTTTCATTATCGCCACTCTATATATAGTAGAGACTACTGCCTTACATTATTTTTCATCTGACCCTCGACTTCCATGCACTACATCTGAACTGTGATTTCTACTATAGACACGAGTTCGCACTCAATTGCCTCATGGCACTTCGTCAACATAAAAATTTTGTACTCTCTAAGAACAAACTGCGACTACCACACCAACATTAATTCAGTGCAGGCATGCTAGGAATTTGGTTACAGAAAATTAGTCTATGCTGTAAGAATTTCAAATGCTCGTATATGACGTTCAACAGTGATCTACGGGACCTACAATACTCTATAACAAATAGAAATGCAAGGACTCGAAATGAAAAGCCTTAATTAAACGAAATTTTTTTCAGTGGCTTTTTTGCGTGGCAGATTTTAGGATTTCAGTTTCAGTGAAGAGAACAGTACGTACCACTTTCGCTTTATACACGAAAAGACTTTAGTTACTCTATTCTGAAGAGAAAACCCTGAAAAACTTAGAAAATCAAGGAAAATCGGACATTCGATAGGAAACAAAAGGGCAAATCGGAGGACGCAGCGGTTTTTCTAGTTTCAACGAATTGTTTATAGAGGTAGTAGATTAACATTCAACGACAAAAATGTTTTAGTAAAGTTTTAAACTTTTATATGAATAAATTAAAACTTTACTGTAACTATACAACATTTATTCAGACTGTTAAAATGAAAGAGAGAGAGAACGTTTAAAACGCTATTTACAAGTTTCTTATCTCAAAAATCTTGACATAACACAGTAGTAAAGAGAGAAGAATTCTGTAAATACATCATCATCTGTCAATACTAACATCGTATCTTAGATAACATTTATGGCTTTAGTTTTGAAACTGAACTCTCTGAAGCTCATGATAAAATGCTTCCCGAATGGAGAATAAGATGAAACAAGATCTTATATCAAAACAAAAATGTTTTGGTATTTGATTTTTGGTTTATGACACAATTTCCTTGCTGCCATATTGAATTCAGGTGACGAGTAACACATATATATCAAGATGCATAATTTCCAGGGGTACTTGATAAAAAAAAGTTTAGGCAACCAAAGCGACACTTGGGATATATGGGTTGTATAACTTACACCTGAAGATAAAAACTGCAATGCTAGTTCGAAAATCAATCAAGATTGAATATATGACTCACAAGTATTGATGATGTAAACGCACTTCCTTACTTGTAAAATCCACTACAAGGAAACAAAGTAGTATTTGAACAAAAAGTCATAAAAAGTTAAAAAAAAGCGAAAATTTTCATTTTTCCCCAAAAGCTAGACTTTTATGAAAAAAAAAAAAAAATCCACCTTGAAAAAGCCGGCTTTCTTTTTGCATCACTAATAATGAGTACACGACGAATGATTGTGTTCCGTTGTGAATCTGAAAGTTGTTAAGTAATTAAATGCTACGTCACTAGTTAATTTTGTGCTCAATTATTAAACGGAAAAAGGGAATAGATTAATAATTTTATGCAATATATTTCATGAACATTGCATTTTAGTGGACTGAATACGCTCACTATTACGTCTCAAAATCGATTCTCAGGTCTGTTCGACGCCAGTCTTTTTGATAAGACTCTAAATTTACTTAGTTCAAACAACAGACCATTGTGTTTTCCTGTGGAAACAGAGTCGCTCCCAAGTCTCAGTATGCGTTGGGAGGACGTCCTCCACGCCACGTGGAAATCTCCACCAATCACGGGCGAGCATGTCTCGAAAATTAAGATGGCGAAAGTTGCTGAACTTCAGTCTTCTGACTCCCAATACACGCACCTCACGTTAAGGCGCATCGTTCCATGAAAGTGTCTTTTACACATATTATGCGACGTTACTTTAGAAAGAAAACGCCTGAGCAAGGACCTCAGTTATAAAATTTGAATCCGCATAGAGTCATACAGAATTAATAGAACATAATTCAGTTTGTTATATTGGCGGAGTTCCAAGTATAATTATATTCGAACTTGTGCAAGACAAAGTTAGTATTTCAGTGTTATTGAAATCACTATCATCCTTATACCAGTGACAATACTTTGAAAAGGGAATCAGTGATCACATAGTGGATATTTGACAATACTTTGAAAAGGAAATCAGTGGTCACACAGCGGATATTTGCAAGTGTTTGGCGAACGGCGAACAACAGCGCAAAGAACAAGGGACACAGATCAGTCGTGAAGTGAAGAGAGTCAATGAGCAACTACTCTCCTTCCTTCATCGTTGTGATAGCAAGTGTGGTTAAAGTGATTGTGAATAGTTTACGAATATAATAATAAAGCCGCACCTTTTGGAACCAACTGAGTATTTAAACGTTTACAATCAAGTGACCACTTTAGAAAAAATAAAGTAAACATAATATAGTCAATGTTAGGTCTCATATATGAGCAGTTAAAGAGTATGATGTAGATACATGTACGATAAACCATAATTTGTTTGTTGTAATTACTAATGTAGACAACGGTTCCATAGTTATCTTACAATATAACTTTAACTATCCAGTTTTGAATTTTCTTTGACAACACCAGTCGACTAATTAGTACTCCTATTTAGCTGGTTTTGCGCACTAAAGTTGTGTTTAACATCCGGTGGACGTGTTCATATGAGCTTCATTTGGCCCTCAATGAATGGGGACACGCCCATAGAATGCGAAACCGTTATTGTGGTTGGCTGAATGTCATTTGCTGAGACAGTGAGAGAGAAATCAAGGTTGATATAATTAGAAGTTGTCTAAATCCGTGTTATTTTCCACTAACACGAAGAACCACAATACCCGGTTTCAGCCAACTTTTTACATATAACGAGATTTCGGCAAGCAGTTGGAGAGTAAAAAAACATAATCTAGGTTTCGATTAAAGGATGCCAAACTCACCTGATGATCAAACAAAATTCTGGTAAACTTAAGCAACCAAAACAGCAAGTCTATCAAGAATTCATCCATTTGAAAGCTCCTGTTACTAATATTAATATTTGTATTCAACTGAAACATACTATTAATTGCAAGTAATACAAGGGGTGATCCCAAAGTAATTAATCGTACATTTGTAATGGACATAAAAATCTAAATAAAATAATTTCGCTTCTCTATACCCTTGATAATTCTCTGTATAAAAAAATAAATAAATAAATAAATAAATAAAGTCATGATTTCTGGTGATTCATCTGAATACGATCAATTGAGGTGATAACACGAAAATGGAGAAAAAAAAGTGATAGGTGTCATCAAGTACTTTTGCTTGAAAAAGCTCTAAAAGCTCTACTGATGGTTTGAACTGCTCGAATACACATTATTCTCTAGACCTAGACTTTTACTTTTACTCCTCCCTTCCCCCCCAGACTTTTACCCCTTCCCCTTCTACATACTTCTGATCATTACTTATGGATCCCCCTCATATAATAATTTGTACACATATAAAGATTTCTTATTACACAACAAAAAAATCAAAAAAATTATCTAAGCACATATGGCAAGAACAGATTTTTTTTTAAAAAAAAAGAAAGAAGAAAATATATTCACAAATTACCTCATTTACTCTCGGTAAAATTCTAAGAACTTCTCCCGTCCTTGTTGATACTACAATATTACTTCCTACAGCATCTAGGACATCCACACTCTCTGTTCTTCTGGTTTCCCATGGCCTAGCTGTGAATGCATACGGTTTGGATGTTAGCGCTCCTACTGGACACAGATCAATTACATTTCCAGACAACTCTGACAAAAACATCTTCTCTACGTAGGTTCCAACCTATCGTGAAGAGAAACGAATAACTATAGCAGTACTGAAACTATTTAATATATATATATATATATATATATATATATATATATATATATATATATATGTACATAGTTAACGTAAGTCGAACACATTTTAAGTATTACGAAAACACTGCAACAACTATTTTAACACTATTTAATATTTCGTTCACAATCAATGTCTTCCACTGAAATTAACTTGTATTTTTCGGTTCGATTACACATTATGTTTTCGCTGTTACTCGAACACTTTTTAAGATACCTAGTATTAAGTAATATAAATGGTACGATGAGAATCAAAGTAATATATATATATATATATATATATATATATATATATATATATATATATATATATATTTGGTCTAGGAATTAATTCGTGCGGTTGGTACGCACACATTGAAGCTGTAGTACAAACACATAAATACCTTAAGAAAAATATTGTCCATCGCTAGCCACCACTTTCGCCCATCTGTCAGGCAATGTACGGATTCCGTGGCGAAAGAAGTCCTCATCCTTGGAAGCGATCCAGTCAGAGACCCATGTTTCGATATCTTCTGAAGAAGTAAACCGCTGTCCAATCAAATCGTTGTTCATGCAATCGAACAAGTAGTAGTCCGAAGGAGCAACGTCTGGTGAATACGGCGGGTGGGGTAAAACTTCCCATCCGACATTTTCTAAATAGGTTTTGACCGGTTTTGCGACATGTGGGCGAGCGTTATCATGTTGAACAATAAGTTTATCATGTCTGTTCTCCAATTCTGGTCGTGTTCTGGCCAGAGCTTGCTTCAAACGCATTAATTGTCGTCGATAACGTTCTCCATTCATAGTTTCACCCGGTTGCAGCAGCTCATAGTACACCACACCTTTCATATCCCACCATATGCACAGCATAACCTTTGCACAGTGAATATCTCGTTTTGGTTGTGATGGACCTGGTTCACCTGGTTTCACCCAGGCCTTTTTTCGTTTAGGGTTCTCGTAATGGATCCACTTCTCATCACCCGTAATAATTCGATGCAGGAACCCCTTTCTGCTCTGTCGTTGAAGCAGCAATTCGCAAATGGTTTTTCGTCTTTCAACGTCTCTGTCTTTCAATTCATGTGGAACCCAATGTGACATCTTTTGAGTCAT
Source organism: Thermobia domestica (assembly GCF_964235325.1). NCBI lineage: Eukaryota > Metazoa > Arthropoda > Insecta > Zygentoma > Lepismatidae > Thermobia > Thermobia domestica. The sequence continues at coordinate 170,550,832 of NC_137466.1, read as the reverse complement.
TCCCATGGCTTTCAAGCGTTTGGAGACTGTTGTTTGATCAACGCCTAATGCTGCTGCAAGTTGTTCCTGCGTTTGACACGAATCCTGCTCGAGCAATGCTGTCAATTCTTCGTCTTGAAATTGTTTTGGCTGTCCAGCTCGCTCTTGGTCTGCCAAGCCGAAATCACCACTTCTAAACCGTGCAAACCACTTCTGACACGTTCGCTGAGCTAGAGCATGGTCACCATACACTTCCACCAAAATACGATGACTTTCAGTCGCACTTTTCTGCATGTTAAAGTAATGCAGCAGGACACCCCGCAAAAACACTTTATCAGGCACAAATTGCGCCATGTTCACTTAACTACAAACTGGTGTTGTTGACGCTTTAATCCACTGCCCTATACTACGAACGATACGCGATGACAGGGGTTTGCAACACATGTGTGGATACACGGAACTGTGGGACGCTCCGTTCGTTGTGCCATCTCTTGTCCACCCGCACGAATTAATTCCTAGACCATATATATATATATATATATATATATATATATGTGGCTTGGATCTAAATGTTACTTTTTGGCAAAAACGAGATATTCTTCAATTTTAACGCATATAAATGGATGTTTTCTTGTGCAAGAAGAACAAATATCAACATGAAATAGTTTGGAATATATATCATTCATATTAACATTTGCCTTTTTTGCAAACAAGAGAATATACATTTATAAGCGTTAAAATTCACGATCATCTCATTTTTGCCAAAAAGTGACACTGGCTCTTTTAGATCCAAGCCACAATATATGTAACTTACATAAACAATGATTCTGTTTTCTTCCACAATAATATTGCCAGTAAAAGAGTAATCTTTCCTTTAAAAAACTTTCATTCGACTATTCCCTCTTCCATAATGAGTAGAATGGGGTACAGTTAATCAAAAGATGAAGCTTGGTTTTTGAAGGAATTAGGAATTTAAAAAAGCTAAATATTACGGAAAGGAAGGACGTATGCACAAAAACAAACTACATACATGTTTTGTAATGCGTATTGAGATATTCAATTGTTTACGCAAAGTGATTAATCTCGTACTCTGCGGAGTACCCTCCTCTACGAACTGGATTTACGGAACACGATTTGATGACTCTTATCCACTGGCTGAAAACACGGTGAACAAATTCAACGCATGGAATGCAATTTCCAATGTTAAATTTGGATTTTGTTTAGCTGAATGCAAAGATTGAATATCAACATTTCATTGGTGCATTATATAGTACACTGTCTAAAATTTAAAAATGCGTATGCATGTCCAAGCATCTGACTATTGACGATTTCACTGCAGAAGAATCCATGTAATAATAATAATTTCTTTTCTCTTGATGTAGGTAAGCTTTAGATTATCCCAGGGAAGTGCGGTGGTTCAACAGATTACGCAAACAGCCGTGTAATCAAGTCTTTCTTCTTCTTTGTGTTGCTATTTATACTTGGTAATATCTATAATACTAACTAACTAACTCTAGGCCTATGGAATCCGGAGGTTCAATGCCGCGTTCACAAAAGCTCTCCGCTGACTTCTATCCTTAGCCAATTGGGTCCAGTTTCTACTTTGTATTCCTATCTCTGCGAGATCCATCTTAATATTGTCCTCCCATCTGCGCCTAAGTCTTCCTAATGGTCGTTTTCCGACTGGTCTTCCAGTCAACACTTTGAAAGCGTTTCTACTTTTTTTTTATCCTAGCTACATGACCTGCCCACCTAAGCCTCCTAGACTTGATGACCCTAACAATGTTTGGGAAACCGTATAAATTATGTAGTTCCTCGTTATGAAGTCTCCGCCATTCCTCATTCCCGTTCCTCTTGGTCCGAATATTCGTCTCAGGATCTTGTTCTCAAATACTTTCAGTCTATGTTCTTCCCTCAGAGTAAGCGACCATATTTCGCAACCATACAGAAAAACAGGCATGATTATCGTTTTATGTATTTTAAGCTTCAAATTCCTCGACAGATTTCGCGACGACAAGAGATTTTGAACCGAATAGTAACACGAATTCCCTGTTTTTAGTCGACATTTAATTTCCTCGTGAATACGATTTTCGTCTCTTAATACTGATCCTAGATATTTGAAAGTATCCACTTTATAAAAAGTATTATTTAATATTTTAACGCATCTATAATTTACCATATTACGGTCCCGACGCACTTTCATGTATTTAGTTTTTGCAAGCGTTTAATAAGATCTCTGCATTTCTTTCTATTGTTCTCCTATCATCCGCTATTAAATTTACATCATCAGCATATGCCATAATCTGGTGAATACCGTTCAACTCTAGGCTCTGGTTGTTATCTTTGATTTTCCTTATAGCGTATCCCAGAACAAAGTTAAATAATAATGGCGACAACGCATCTCCTTGTTTCAGGTTTATTTTTGATGTGAAAGCTCGTGGACAAAAATTTTCCTACCCGGACTTTACTTTGGGATTCATTTAAACATATCTTAATCTAATTAGGTTTTTCGGTATTCCAAGTTCTGTAAGAACGTTATATAATGTTTCTCTCCTAACAGAGTCGTACGCCTTTCTAAAATCAATAAATAGTTGATGTGCCGGGATATTGTATATCTATAATACTACGTTTCAGAATGAAATCAAATACTCATATTACACAATACATGACAGAAATAGTACGTTTATAACATTCACTCGACTAAAGCACACACCACACGGCACGGGCAGCCCATTCAGGAAATTGGCTCCTCGGCTGCAAACTTGACTGCGCTTGATTCTCAAGGCTACGTGGGCTGTCACGGCAACATTCCTTCAGCATTGCATGTAACCTGTGTACAGATCACCCTGGCTCGCAACACACAAAGCACGGAAACATACAGGCTCGTCGATCACGTGACACAGCAAATTTAAAATAAATTCAGGATTTCATGATTTAAAAAACATAAATTTTAAGTATAGATTTATACATCGTGATTAAGCATTAAAATAAGAAATGAAAATTATTTAATTTATTTTAATCAATCAGTGCTTCGTATATTTGGGCAGACTTAGCGTCACTAAACTCTTCCAATATAGCTAAAGAATGTCCTACACAGCAATTAAAGCAAATAAGTTTTTGAACTTATTCTAAAGAATAAACAGGGAGGAGCCACATCACACATTTTTGTGCCTTCTTCTTGCTCCTTATTAAAGTGTTTTAATTAATTTTCCCTGAAGAAATAAGAATGATCTCAAAGAGTAGTTAAACCAAAGTTTGGAACAGATACTAAACACAATGCTATAGTTTAGTTAAAGACTTAACACACACAGATATAGAATAGTCAAATATTTACCTGCATATCGTTACCTCTTCCAGTAGTACCTAGATCGTCCACACCAGCAACTTCTGATGCAAAACGTATACAGCGAGTACAATGAATACAACGAGTCATGACAGTTTTTATCAACGGTCCAATGTCTTTATCTTCGACAGCTCTGTAAACAGAAGTACAATTTTTCAATAATAATTGAACTACAGATCATAATATACAAAGTATTATACATTACTAATACAGTTACTTAAAACCATCACTATTTTTCTACAAAATCCAATTACTATCGTTCCTAGATTAACTTACTCCAACTAGAAAGTTCTACGCATATGACGATATACTCACTTGTTTTTGAAAAATTATTATAGTATGTGTTTGTATACAGTTTTATCAGTGTTGACAAATTGTCGTGATGTAACTCGCGAATGGCCTGAATTAAGAGGTAACAAGCTCCGGTCTCTAAGGCCAAAAATGATAATGGAAATAAAAGTAATGATCCTACATTCTCCGAGGTGACCGTGTGTCATTAGGTTGGCAACAGTTCTTTGTCAGTTGTGGCATACGGAGCTTCTGATATATATACAAATAAATTTACGAGAAAAATAACTCTCCCTGCGTAACCCTAACTGATCGTGTCGATAACAGTCCTTCGTCGGTTGTAGCACTAGAGGTTTCAGTTAGGTATAAGAAAAAAATTACGACAGAAAAATAAGAATCTCATCAGACTGAAACGGCTTGCAAGCAACAATGCCGTTTTATTTTATATTATTATTATTATTATTATTATTATTATTATTATTTGTCACTATTTTTCCTTAGTTTTCAACTTATCAAAATAGATTCTGAAGAAGCATCCGATGCATTTGTAAATGTTTTAACTCTAAAACTTTAATATGTTCGAGATCAAATGCAGCCCATGAAGGGTTCGATTCAACACAATAGTATTTTAGAGGGGAAAATTGTTAAAAATAAGAGAGATATTTAAGAAAATTGTATATTTCTGTTTTAAGTCTTAGGTTTCTAGAAACCTACTAATATGAAGTATTAGATATTAACGAAATCCAAGAAAAAAGAAATAAAATAAAATTTATGCAAAGGACAAATTAGTTGTGACTTTACTGTAGACTACTAAATCGGATTCTGTATTCTAAATTATAAAAAGTCTCTCTTAAATCAAGTTCTTAGAAAAAGTTGTTAAATGTCTTTTTATTATCATCATTATTGTATAATAATAATAATAATAATAATAATAATAATAATAATAATAATAATAATAATAATAATAATGATGATGATGATGTTTGGGTTATTACAAAATTCATCTGTTTAACCAGTCACATTATTTTCAAATAATTTCCACATACCCCAGCACATACGATATATATCTATATCTATCTATCTATCTATCTATCTATCTATATATATATATATATATATATATATATATATATATATATATATATATTGCGAGGGAGAGATGTATTTGCACGTCTAGATTCGTTGGGAAAACTGAACTAGAAGAAGAATTAAATAACGGTATTTTGCTAGCAAGGTGAATGCTTTACTGGCGACAGAGAAAATCATTTAAGTTAACTTATTTTTCGCATTTCCACTGCGCCAGTTTCATCTGGTAACATTTTTCCTGAAGCACTAGGCTATTTTGTTAGTGTTTGACAGAAGGTTTTCCTGTTAAATGAGAAGTCAGCTTTTTAGTTAAGTTTTAAAAGTACATAGTACAGTATTTTTATTTATTTATTTATTTTTCGAAATAAGCAATTTATTTATGCTTAAAAAGAATAATGCTTACCTCTTTCCGGAGAAATTGATATCAACGAATCTGCTTCTGTCACTACCGAAAGCCATACTTTGATCTTGAAGATCACATTCTCCTCCTTGGTCACAAATGGGACAATCTAGAGGATGATTTACAAGAAGTAATTCCATTACACCCTCACGAGCTTTGCGGGTTAAATCAGAATTTGTCTTGATACGCCAACCGGCCATCACAGGCATCGCACAAGCTGCTACGGGCTACAATGTATAAACATCTTTAGTAGAAAATGTACGAATGACATTTTTAATTCAATCATAAAAATACCTTATAACTGGATGTACTTACAAAGAACGGACATCAACCTGTCATCCGGACATCGGAATTAAACATAGTCCATTCGATAAACATAAAGATATGTTCATGTACAAAAAATTAGGTGCCATGGACAACGGAATAAGTCCATGGGGCCCATTAACCCTGTTTGTTGGTGTAAAGAAAATCGTAGACTCACAGTGAAATAGCTATTGCATCAACACCGTTTATTGGAAAGTCATGGTTTATAGTTCATTCTCTTCAACACGAAACAAGCTCTCCAGAGGTGCTGCGTACTGGGGCTCATAACGTTCTTGAACTGTTGTTGGACTTACTCCGTTGTCCATGGCACCTAATTTTTTGTGCATGAACATATCTCTGTTATGTTTATCGAATGGACTAGGTTTGATTCGGATGTCAGGTTCATATCCGTTCCTTGTTAGCATTCATGTATTAAAATAAACAAACAAATAAATAAATAAATAAATAAATAAATAAATAAATAAAAGGTAAAAAGAACAGTACAACTGTGAGCTGCAAAATGCAGACATCGAATATTGATACGCCAACGTTCATTCTAAAAGTAGTTCTTTCTTCTTTCCGTTCCTTACGCCTACGAATAAGTCGCAAGTAGGTTTGATTTGAAATGTGTGCTTGTGTTGAAGAATGCCTGATCGATAAGTATGAAGATGTTATTGTAATTAATTAGAATGAAAATAATTGTACCAATACTAGCAAAACTGACTCGTTCAACTCAATATTTGTACATGAACTTAAGTCCATTTTTAAAAAAGAATCATATCTACACTAAAAGAAGCTTCTATCTAAATGATCACTACTTACTGACATACTAAGCTTAAATCAATCTTTTGGCAGATTACATGACGATGCAAAAGGAACATAATTTCAAAAGTAGTTCTGCTACCAAACAACATGTTGCCAGGGACGTACTCAGTGGGTGCCCCGAAATTCCAACTATTCTGTAAATTTAGTCTAATGTGAGGGGTAATTTTATAAATTTTAATATAATTTATCCTCATATAGAATTTGAACCTCGTTCCCGAAATAAATTCCTGCGTACGTCCCTGCATGTTACATTCAACGTTTACTTCGAAAATTATTTTTTAATGTGTAAAACATTAAAGTTTCGACTCTCTTCGTGGAACTGCAACTAGGTGAAAAGAGAGAGGTTAGGCTTTTTAAAAAGATAATTAAATCAGGATGTACAAGGAACTAAACACTGTGTCCAAAAATGATTAATTTCGTTGTTCAACTGTTGTATCACTTACAGTAACAAAGTTTAGAGTGTTGCCAGACATACTGTGCTAGTGAAAAGGAAAGTTTCCAACCTTATTGTTCAAATATATCTATTGCAGACGACGTTTCACGTCACTTCGGGCTTTCTTCATTAGGTGCAAGAATTAAATAGAACAAAATTATTGAAAACATCATACTGTTATTACCACCCATCCATGTATCCGTCCCCTTCATTTGAAGGACATTTTATTCTGGTAGACCTTTTATCTAGCTCGCCATTGACGGTAATTTTTTGTTTCCCTTTCTTTCCTTCTCTTTCGCTGGGACTTGTTTAATTTTAATAGGCTCGTTTGAAATATTTCACTTGCATTGTCAACGGCCATTTTTGCGGTCAAATCCCATTACAAATTGTTTTCGATTTAGATTTATTTTACGGTTATTTTTAGATGCAGTGTTTAATTTTCTAGACATTCTGATTCACATATTGTTAAGAACACCACTATTAGCACAGATGATGGTCCGTGAAGATCAAAGGATTGGTGGATTACGAACAACTTTCGTGATAAGTGTTCAATATACAATATTTTCATAACTTTGGCTATCACTATTCGTAGACCATAAACAAGAATCTATTCACTACTTTTCAATTTGACCCCTAATGACGAGAATAAAATAGCTTTTTAAAATCAGAAACACAATTTTTTCGTTAACAAAATATGTGCAATGTGCTTCCGACGGAATCAGCAACATTCCGGCACAGTTGATTATGTAGGTGAGTCTAAGCACAAAATTAGTTATATAAACATATGTCCGACGACATGATTTGGAGAACACTCAATTGAAATATAATTCGGAAAGTACGTCATCTACTTTAATGCCCTTGTCAACGCATCACAGAATCTGACGATATACATGTTGTATATCCAAAGCGGTATTTGAGGAAAATAGTATCAGTGATGCCACTGATCAATTCTGCACGTGCATGACACGTGTGTGTTGTAATATGACGACCAACTGGGCGTTTTACTGCCCTTTAGTTTTTCTTTCTTTCTTAATTCTTCCCAAACCAAATTGTCATTTACATTAGTAGCTTGTATTATTCTATAATAAAACATTTGAAAAACATGAGACAAGAGAATAAAACAAAACGTATATATCCGACAATCCCTGTATCACAAATTTTATAGTGTGTTCAATAACCGTACTACAAAGTATTAATCTATGCTAGGAAAAAAAGATCAAGAATCTTAGTGCTACTGATCATTTCTAAATTAATACAATATTTTTACCAACGAACAGTACAATACACCGATAATTCTCAAGCATCAAAACCTTCGTGTTGTCATTATCTGCTCTTGAAAGACGTTTGGACTAGCTATTTTTGTAAGCAATTATTATTATTATTATTATTATTATTATTATTATTATTATTATTATTATAAATAAAAAAATAAAACAATGAAAATAAAGTATAATATTTAAAGTACGTCTTTTGAATGTATGTACCTTAATTTATTCATTGAACTTTCCACAGAATAAGTCTAAATATTTAGCCAAATGTAATTTAGTTAACATACAAAGGAAACTTCAAACAAGGCTATAATAAAAATAAAAATAATAATGATAAAAAACTCATACCTTAGGTGATTTTTCAACTTCTACGAGACACATTCGACAATTTCCAGCTATTGAAAGTCTCTCGTGGTAGCAAAATCTAGGAATTTCAACCCCTACCATTGCAGCGGCCTACAACAATAAAAATTAATTATGTGTGCATGCAAGACATATATTCTCTTCAATTTAAAAATATGTTCAACAATACATTAGTTTTATTTCTGCTATTAATACATGTAAAAATTTGATCTAAAGTGAAATAGATTTACCATGTATTCCTTCTAAACTCCAAACACACTTATTTTTGTTCACTTTTTATGAACATTTTTCAAACAGCAGAACAGAGATATAGGATGGCAGAAAATAATAAAGATAAAACACACACAACCTAACATAATGTTAAACAAAAAGAATACGAGAAGAAACACCTACTAAATACGTTAATAAGATTCCACATTCGAAACAAATATCTATGACAGTGATGATGGTGTATTTGACGGTTATTTTATATGCTTCGGCGTTATGAATTGTGTACAACTTTTAATCTAGCTTTATATATATATATATAAATAATGTTACAGCGTTTTCACTGTGTTATATTTGCTTATAAGTTCCGACACATTTTCCCCCCTCATATAAATACAAGTCGGAGACCACCAGTTTAAAGGCAATTGTTTTTCTCTATCTTTGTGAGAGATGTTTCCAAGCAAGTCATCTGATGTATGCCACGCGACACTTAATTCGTTACTTCCACACAGATCCTCTTGAAGACTTTTTATGGATTTCCTCCAAAGTCTTATTAAGTGTCACTACAGCAGGAACGTTTTGCTGACGTTCAAACTATTCTCCCGACACTATTTCATAACTCTATCATAAATGAAACTGGCTTCGAAAAAGGCCCAACAATAGTTTTGTTTTTGGTGGTATTACTATTCATCATGGTACAGAAAGCCAAGTTTAATAAGCAACATGCGGTCCTTCTTTAAAGCTCACTCGTGCAAATGGTAGTACTGCATCGAACTTGTTTGCAAGTATTCGGAACAACTTTCTGTATTACGAATTTGAAATACTATACTCTAAACGATTTTAATATCATTTCCACGGAAGATCTCTTAAATGTAAGATATAATATTTTTGCAGTGCATTTTTCACTCCTGTTAGGAATGCTGATAATTTAAGCAAGTAGAACGGTTTTTACTGGTTTTACTAGATTAGTGATTATAAAATACACATTATTGCATATTTTGAAAGAAATATGGTTTCCAAGTGAACAATTAAAAAGTTTTAACAAAACAGGAACACACGGAGATCACAGAATTTAAAAAAAAAAAAAAAAAAAAAAAAGGAATATAGAAAATTCATTTACCTGCAGTACTGTAGTTCCTGGATCAACTAGAACAGGTTTATCATCAACAAATACTTCTATTTTCTCTGGAGCTTTAGTAGCTGATCCCCTGATAGCTACTCGAGCTGCAGGGGATTGGAGAACCCTGAACATAGGTAGCCGTAACATTGTTCCGCCACTGCAATGTAAGTAAATATAAAAATAAACAACCAAACCAAAATGGATGACTCGAATTTCCATCCATCCAACAAGAAAAAAAGTGAGTTTCGTTTCAAAGTGTGAAACTATTGTAGACTTCCAAACTATGCGAATTCAATACTCAAATTTGTAATACATATATAACTTCCGGTTGCAACAGAAGAATAAGACCAAAGATAGACCTGTTTATCGGACGCTGAATACATACTCCATATTCCTTACTGTTTTTGCGCTACAGAAATTAATATTGATACCACAAGTCAGTGCTAACTGACCTATTCCTTCTGGCTACAATAGAGGAATAAAATCAGAGGTGGAACATATTTTTGCGGTGCGAATCCACGTCAAAAAAAAATTGCTTATCGCTATCTATTTTAGTGTTGGCCATTATGCAATCAATGTTGAAACCGGAAATCGTAACTTTTACCACTTCCAGTTTGAATAGAAAAATAGAAGTCGAGATAAAATTCATTTAAGAGATGCTGAATCGGTGTCAAAAACTGCTTCCTCGATCTCTCTCATCGTTTCTGCTCTACGTAAATAGCACTGAAACCGGAAGTACTAGTAAATTTAACCACTTCCTGTTCTGGTACCGTGTTACGGATGGTGATGACATGCTGAATTGATTGCAAAAATATGTTTGTCGCTATCTATTAAGTTTTTGTTCTATGGCGATTAACGCTGAAACTCGAAATGGCTGATTTCTACTACTTCCGGTTGAATAGAAAGCTAATAGAGAAGACGGAATTTACTTTTGGGACGCTGAAACGATTTGAAAAAAAAACACTTTTCGATTTCTATAACCGTTTCTGCTCTATAGGAATCAATATTGAAAAAAAAGTACTAGTAAACTTCAACTACTACTAGTTTTTGTTGAGTTGACTTGACTTGGAGTTTAACGTCCCTTTCAGCAGCGAGGTTATATGAGACAGGACCTACTGATTAACGTGGAAAGTGGTTGTCATAGATCTTCCTGAGACGCTGAATCGATTTAAATATATATATAAAAAATGTAGCTATCTATTCCGATTTCTGTTCTATAATGATCTACACTGAAACTGCAAATGGCTGATTTCTCCCACTTCCGGTTTGAATAGAGGGTTAATACAGAGGAAATGGAACTTATTCTTGGGATGCCACTTATGCATAGGATAGTTTGGAAATCTAAAAACTACACATTGACAAATACAGGCATTCTTTACTGACTTGCTTAAAGTGTTGCAAAATAGATAAGTGTTCAAAAATATACGCAATCTTATTAGAAATCTTATGAATTGCTTTTGTTTCGTTATAGATTCTAAATAAGTGAGCAGCCATGAGCTATATCTTGCAACAGCGTGTATTCAATGCGACAAAGTACATTTCCACAAGGAGCAATGCTCTGACTCAGAGGGCTCCACAGAGAAGTTTCAGAATACAAGTGGTGTAGTGGACGCACCGAAAAGCGGTTAACCATGATTATCATCAAAAGATGATTGACATGCAAACTACATGAAGGTCCAAAAAAACTTAGTGCGACGAATTTCGAGCCAGTCTTGACTTTGAACAGGAAGTGCACAAATGGCCTTGCGCAAGTATTTGAAGTTGTGCCACTGCACGTTACACGCCCAGCAAATGCTGTCTGAAGACATGGATGCCAGAAGAGATTATCGTCCTTGGTTCATGGAATCTAGCGCCAGAAAAGAAAAAAAACTCGATGACCCGTACTGGGCTGATGAGATGTGGTTCCATCTGGGTGAATACATTAATGCCCAAAAATTTTGGGTAAGGGCTCGTGACACCCCCATGTGCTGCAGAAGTTGAATCTGTACTGCATACACAGAAAACTGGCGTTTGGTGTGCCATATCAGTAGTCGCGTGTTCAAACTCTTTCACAAAACAGCGATCTCTGAACAGTACGTGACAATGGTTAGAGAACTTGTTACGATGTTATCAGCTGAGAAGTTGGAACGCACGTGGTTTGAATACAATACCACAGTTCGCACAGCTGCGAACATAATGCGTTACTTGGAAGTGATTTCCAGGACTAATCTCAAACTGGCCACTGCGATCTGAGGAACTCTATAGCTATATTACTCATTCGCACAGAACTCCGAAATTAAGACAATATTCGTTGTGTTTCTAACAACTCAGAGGTAATACCCGTACTGGTAAGGCTTTTCTACAACATGATTCATCGTGTTCACTTGTGTGAAGAACAAAACGGGAGTCACTCCTAGCGCTTAATGTAGATGTTCAAAATAATAATACATGTTTTCCCCTAAGTTGCGTAATTTTTTAACATCCTATATTTTCAGCAGTAACTCACCATAGTGAGACAATTTGAAAAACTGGGATTAAAAAATAGCGAATTCCATTCTTAAAACGTCAGAAAACACGGCTTTACAAGCCAATGTACTCATCAAATATCATCCAACTGATATCTCCTATCATACCGTACTGTAGTTATCATATCAGCTTTTCAAGACGAACATCGATCTTTAAGGCTTTCTACCGATCATTTCCCAGTCGGTTACGAAACAAATTTTCTCGGGTGCAACTATAAAAAGTGCAAATCCGACAACAGGAAAAGCCTATTTACTGACGTATGCGGATTTTCCCGTATTCCCCCCAATCTTATCATTCCGCCACCATCATCCATCTAATCATTACCGTCCCCCTTAGCCTCGATACATAATCATGGTACGTTCAACTCCAAAAAATTATTCTCTAAAACATTCTGGACTGTCCTTTTCCAGTCACACGGCCAAATAATTGCAAACAGATTGACAATAGAGTGCAAACTGATGTGCAATGAAAACAAACTTTCATGCAAGAAACACGCGCCAACATGTGCTAGGGCAGAATATAGGGAATAGCTGAGTGTAGTAAAGTAGGTTGGATTGACTTACTAGAGTTGGTTACGTTAGTATTTTAAGTTGGGTCTGTGCTTTTATGTTCCATTTACAACTATCTTAATTTCGGAAAATGAAATGAAATGAAATCTTTAAGTTTAAAGTCCCACGGTTATGCCGGTTAGGCTAAAGGAGACGGTGATAATGAGAAATGAGTGAAATGGTGGAATGAAGAAAGTGGGAGGAAACGGGAGAACCCCGAGAAAACCCACGCACACGGTGTTTGTCCACCACAAAGTTCACTTGGCGGGGGATGGGATATCTTAATTTCGGAATCGCAATGACGCGATTTCCTATGGCGCGCTTGTAATGGTTGCACACTAGTAACACTAGACTTGTAAATATAAATTACTGCCTTTGTACTATGTAGAAATGCACCGCCAACGGAAAATAATATTTAGTCCTCGTTCGTATGTGCTTATACATCTTAACTACATATTTATAATTTCTATGATGGATTATTGTAAACCTGCATTTGTATCTTAATATATGTAAATGGTCAATTGGGGATTTTACAATGCCTGCTCCAGTTGATATAAAAGGCTGCGGTGGATCAGTAGTAGAGCGTTCAACTCTGGCACGTGGAGTTCTCATTCGATCCCAGCTTGCACCAAGTGCGTTTTGTGGTGGATAAATACCGTGTGCATGGATTTTCTCGGGGTTCTCCCGTTTTCTCCCACTTTCTTCATTCCATAATTTCATTTATGGCATTACTCGAGCAGACGGCTCGATCAAATTTTGACACATTTCTTACATTTTCAGGTGAGGTTAGAGCTTTCAATTTCTTTTAGCAGAGCATGCGCTAAACGACGAGCTCACTTGCAGATTGATTTCAGAAGGGCTCAGTATAAATATAGTGTTGACGTATGGCATAAAAACTACAGCGCATAAAACACGAACCAACTTGTGCTAGGTGGCCAAAAAAAGCATGAATGCTATGTAACCGAGTCAGAGCAGGAGCACAGCAGGGGGAATTCAGCTCTAGCGAGCAGGCGCGTCAGCGACTGGGGTATACGCATAAACGAGGATATTCGAAGAGCACACTTACACATACTATACTTTCACTATCACTCAAAATTTATTTCAATATGCTTTGCACTGACAGTAATTACTTATATCCACATTCTCATTTCTTCATGAAAAATGTTTAACGTATTTTACCTATAAATTTTCTATTTGGTAGAACCTTCTGCTCGAGTGAACCTTCACTTATTTTCATCATCACTGTCTCCTTTGGCCAAGACAATTTAATCGTGGAATAAAACTGAGAGAATTCATTTTATCCCATTTCCAATTGATATCCTGACGCAGACACAAAAAATTACTTTCGATTAATTTTTACAAAACGTCTACAAACTTCCTCAATCTTAAGCTAACTCGACACTTCTCTATCCTATTTATCCTTACTATATTCTATTACACCCTTTTAAAGCAGTCCTGCTACGAATGTGCGGATGCAGTGTGTATTGCAAAGTTTACCCGTTCAATTTACTGTAACTTGATCAAGGAAGTATTAAATTTCGAAACCTTTCCCTCGACTGCCCAAACAAAGTGTGCACTTATTCTTCGTAACTACTAACAGGTTCCGTGTAACGTGGGATCCTGTCATTACAGCATGGCGCGTCCTCAGGTTGCGGATCGAGAAGAAGACCTCTAGATATAGAGGTTAGCTGAAAATATATTGAATAAGCAGTCGCGGACAGACGACAAGGAGTGGTCCTCCACCTTGGGAGTTTGGGTAAGGCTAACAACCTCATCCTGTATATATATATATATATATATATATATATATATATATATATATATATATATATATATATATATATATATATATATATATATATATATATATATATAAAAGCACTTATTACACAATTCACAAAAGCCTCGGACAAGGACTGATAACTTGGCACGACCTCAGCAAAAGAAAATGGACATGAGATTTGGAACATGGAATATTAGAAGTCTTCATAGGCCAGGCGCGTTAAAATCCGTAACGAGTGAGTTAGAGAAATACAGGATGGACCTAGTAGGAGTTCAGGAAGTTCGGTGGGAAGGAAAATGAAATATGAATTCAGGAAATTTTACGTTCTTTTACGGGAAAGGAAACAGTAACCACCAATTAGGAACAGGGTTTTTCGTTCATAAACGAATATTACCAGCAATTAAGCGGATTGAACTTGTTACTGACATACTTTATTTTATTACTCTTAAGGGTCGGTGGTGTGATATTATTGTTTTAAATGTACATGCCCCAACTGAAAATAAGGATGACGATATAAAAGACAGTTTTTACGAAGAAGTGCAACGGATATTTTGAACAACTCCCGCGATACCATATGAAAATTCTATTAGGGGATTTCAATGCGAAGGTAGGACGAGAGGATATTTTCAAACCGATTATAGGGAACGAAAGTCTGCATAAGGAAAGTAATGAAACGCTGCACAGTGGAGTATTTTACTAAAAAAGCTGGCCAAAGTCCAAAACATGAACTTTGCAATAAATCACCAAAATGTACATTAATCTATAGCTGAAGAGTTATGACATCCGAAGGTAGCCCAGAGAATCACATTCACCCGAGCCTTGGGCCGCATTATAAGTTCGAAGACAGGTGTTGAGTGAGTAGCGTGATTTGTGCTCGTAGTGTTAGTCGAAACGTGAAGATAGAAAGAAGTATTACTGTTGGAAAAAAGTGGAGGTAAGGAACAACCGGTGTAGTATTTGACAAGTAGACGGTACACACTTTCATTCAGAATTTAATTTTAGTTTCAGTACAAATATGAATAGATTTGTTACCACCATAAGGAAGTAGAAGAATTAACACAATGGATATAGCATTTCTGTTAAATACAGGTAGTTTTTTGTATGTGTCGGGGCATGTCGAGTAGAAATTTGTGAATAAACAGTACCGTGAGGTCTTCCTTGAGAAATTTCCAAAGAAAAAGCTTCCACATGTTTCCCCCTTTTTGTGCACCATAACGTAATTCATATATATTGTCGCATTTTTGCAACCCCATATTTTATCTCAACAAAACATAGGATTGCACAGAGAAAGTTTACTTTTTTAGTAAAAGACTTCATTAAAATGTAAAATAGGAAAAAGAAATATTCTATCTAGACGAAAGTTTCAAGCGTGTCAGGTGCTAAACATCAATACTAGTTTTTGTGTTATTTGTTTTTACTACATGAAGTAAACATTTATCCACCTAATAGTAGGAATAGTAGGATATATATTGCAGATTTGATGTATGGTGATGCATAAATGTCTGTATGTATGTTTTTGTTACGAAGAGCCCTTGTTAATGCGAAAATAAACTACCTCTAATTGTACTGCTTTCTGTATTATCTGATATCACGAACGAGGAATTTGAGTATTTTGAAAGTCAAGTTCAACATTTAAAAATGACTGAAGTTTCAATAAGCACAGGTGTTGTAATACGTGTGAAGCACAGTTTGGTTCTTACAATGATAGATGCAAAGGTGTGTAATGCTGTCACAGGCTCGTCATCAACAATGCGGTGTTATATATGTGGACAAACGTCAAAATATTTTAACGAATTAACAAAGGTAACAGAAAATACTGATTCTCTAAAGTTTGGCCTCTCAATCCTTATGCAAGGATAAGACTTTTCGAGTCACTTCTCCATTTTGCCTACAAACTTCCCAACAAAAAGTGGCAAGTGAGAAGAGCTGAAGACCGGAAGATTGTGTCGGAAACGAAGAGAAAAATTCAAGATGACTTGAAAAAGGAACTTGGTCTTCTAGTAGATATTCCTAAAGCAGGATTCGGGAGCACCAATGATGGGAATACCTCCAGGCGATTCTTTGACAACCCTGAGACAGCATCCCGAATCACAGTTGTGGATATTAACCTCATTAACAGGTTCAGAGTGATTTTGGAGACAATATCGAGTGGCCACAAATCAATATCCAAAAATTTGCTGAATACACAAAGGCTACTGCACAATTTTACGTTCAACTATATCGGTGGTACCCAATGTCACCTACTGTACACAAAGTTTTAGTACATGGGACCACCGTTATTAGTTACGCTATATTTCCAATTGGGCAACTTTCCGAAGAAGCAGCTGAAGCTAGAAATAAGCATTTTCGCCAGTATCGGCAGGATTTTTCACGAAAGTTCTCACGACAATTATGCATGCGAGATGTTCTCAACAGACTATTGCTCAGTTCTGATCCTTTCTTAAGCTGTTCCAAGCCTAAGTCAAGGACAAGGAGAAAGTTCTTTTCAAGCGAAACATCACAACTCCTACTTCCAGCGACACCAGACATTCCACTCCTTGCAGGAGCGACAGAAGAAGGCAGTGATGAAAGCGAGGATGAAACGGATGCATCATCGGGTGAAGCTTCAGATTAGAATGTGTTACAGTCCACAATGGTCGTTTGAAGATAGCAAGCAAGGATGACATGTGATATACTCTCACGCGTTTGGTTATTCGAATTTGTATTATTTGAGTTTGACGAATGTGTATGAAGTTGGTGTGCATTTTCTAGGTTAGATAAAGTTACATTTGCGCTATTTTTTATGAATATTCGCTTCTTTTCCACAAGTGGGTACCTGTTTTTATCTGGTGAAGTAGGTTGTACACCAACTACGAATAAGTTATTTTTCTGATTACGGAGGCTTTTAATTCAAGAAAAGCGGATACAAGACTTCTTTTGTTCACCAATTTTGCCTGATTTGATTTTACGTGCAAATTTACTGTGGCTAATGTGTGCAAATTTTGAATGACAATACATCATATGCATAGAAAGTTTCTTTCCTTTTCACCGAAATGCCACATAAAAAAACTAACGAAAAGCTATTTGGCGTTCCTTCAAGTTATATTTAACCATTTTAATATCAGATTCGCACTAATCGACCTCGAATACATCTACATACCCAATTTTGTTGCCATATCGTGGATTTTTGTAGAGTATGTCCACCATATTGGATCCGCCAATTTGTGCTTTGTAATTTTGACGTCAGATTTGTAATCAGCGACCTTAAAACCCCCATGGATCCAGCTTCTTATTCATAGCTTGCTTTTTAGCGATTTGTGTCCGCCATATTGGATCCGCCATTTTGAGTTTTATAATTTTGACGTCAGATTTGTAATTAGCAACCTTAGAAATCCCCAAGTACCCGATTTCATATCCATAGCTCGTTTTTCAGCGATTTTTATCCGCCATATTGGATCCGCCATTTTGAATTTTTCAATTCTGGTGTCAGATTCGTAATGAGCGATCATCTAAATCTAAGTATACCAAGTTTTATAAGAAATAAAATGTAATTTCCTATTTTGGCCAACTTTTGAGGCTAAATACTCCACTGTGCGCTGTTAAGACTCGTGAACTTTGCAGCATCCATAAACCTAATCGTGAAGAGTACAAAATTCCCACATCGCGACGTTCATAAATACACTTGGACCTCACCAGACGGAAAAACATATGATCAAATTGATCACGTTTTAGTATATAGAAGAAGGCAATCTAGCATAATCGATGTCCGGTCGTTCAGAGGGGCTATTTGTGACACTGATCACTATCTGGTAGCAGCGATAATAAGAGAAAGATTACCGTTCAATAAAGGAAATATTCAATGTCCGAAAATGAAGAGATTTAATTTAAAGAAATTAGAAGAGAGCCAAATAAGAGAGGAATACCAGATTGAAATTGCGAATAGATTCTCGGCTTTAGAAGATTCGGAGTGCACTAGAATTGAGGATACTTGGATTGAAATTAGAGATAGCATTAAAATTTCAGAAAAAAAAAAAAACCTGGGACACGCGGAAATACGTAGGAACAAACCAGGAATACATTAAACTAGCAGAGAAAACTGGTAAAATTACGTTGGCTACAAAATCCGAATGAAATGACTACACAAAATTTCGTACACATCAGCGGGAAACTTCCAAAATTTTTAGAACAAAGAAACGCGATTTTTTGAAAGCTTTAATTAAGGAACTTGGAGACAATAGTAAAAATAAAAACAATCGGGACATGTATAAGGGAATCAACGAATTTAAGAAAGGCTATCAACCTCGTGCTTATATATTAAAGAAAGCTGACGGTACAGTTCTCACTGATACGGATAGCATCTTAAATAGATGGAAAGATTTTCTGACGATTTCCTGAACACGCAGCCAACAACAAATGTACGTGGAGAAAAGGAGATACACACCGCAGAACCGTATATTCCAGAACCCAACCGAATAGAAGTAGAAACCGCTATAAAGAAATTAAAGAAACAAATCTCCAGGTGTAGACGAAATTTCGGCTGAGTTAATTTTAGCTGGAGGCGAAAAATTGTGGAACAAGACACACAAACTCATTCTCTTATCTGAAACAAGAAAGAATTTCCACAAGAGTGGAAAGAATCAATCATTGTTCAAATTCACATGAAAGGCGACAAAACTGACTGTAGTAATTATCGAGGCATTTCTCTTCTGTCAACATCCTATGAAATCCTTTCAAACATTCCATTAGCAAGATTGATCCCATACGCAGATGAAATTATTGGAGGTTATCAGTGCGGATTTAGACGAAATCGACCAACTATCGACCAAATATTTACCATTCGACAAATACTCAAGAAGAAGTGAGAATACAATACTCCGGTACATCAACTATTTATTGATCCTCGAAAGGCTTACGACTCGGTTAGGGGAGAAACATTATACAACGTTCTTACAGAACTAGGAATACCGAGAAAGCTAATTAGATTAATTAAGATATGTTTGAATGAATCCCAAAGTAAAGTCCGGGTAGGAAAATTTTTGTCCACGAACTTTCACGTCGAAAATGGCCTGAAACAAGGATATGCGTTGTCGCCATTATTATTTAACTTTGTTTTGGGATACGCTATAAGGAAAATCAAAGATAGCAACCAGGGCCTACAGTTGAACGGTGTTGCCAGGTTATGGCATATGCTAATGATGTAAATTTAAGAGGGGATGATAGAAGAAGGGAATAGAAAGAAATGCAGAGGTCTTATTAAACGCTTGCAGGACATGGGATTAGAAGTAAATGCAGAGAAAACTAAGCACATGGAAGTGCGACGGGACCGTAATACGGCAAATTATGGATGCGTTAAAATACATAAAACGATAATCATGCCTCTTGCTCTGTATGGTTGCGAAACATGGTGGCTTACTTGGAAGGAAGGATATAGACTGGAAGTATTTGAGAACAAGATCCTGAGACGAATTTTCGGACCCAAGAGAAATGGGAATGATGGAAACTTCATAACGAGGAACTACGTAATTCATACGGTTTCCCAAACATTGTTAGGGTCATCAAGTCTAGGAGGCTTAGGTGGGCAGATCATGTAGCTAGGATGGAAGAAAGTAGAAACGCTTTCAAAGTCTTGACTGGAAAATCAATCGTAAAACGACCATTAGAAGACCTAGGTGCAGATGGGAGGACAATATTAAGATGGATCTCTCAGAGATAGGAATACAAAGTAGAAATTGGATCCAGTTGGCTAAGGATAGAAGTATATGGAGAGCTTTTGTGAACGCGGCATTGAACCTCCGGGTTCCATAAGCCATAGAGTTAGTTAGTTAGTTAACTACTAACAGGTTCGTTTAAACAATGTCAATCTGCATTTCTGGAGGAAGATGGCTTTAGTATGGATGACACCTGTAAACTGGTAGTAGGAATCAGATTTCCGGGCTTTCGACAGCTATGGTCATTCTAGCCCATCACGTATGAGGAATAACGTCCCTCGGTAATAACACAGTCCGATGAATTGGAGAGGAAGAAACGAATAAGGAAGGAAGGAAGCTAGATGGGACCATTAAGTTAGGTGCCATCCCGAAATTATCCTAGCCTGACAGGGGAAAATCTGTTAGTATGGCTGACCTTAAAAAACTTTTTCGATCTTAGTAATGATGACATCTTGTAGATCACTTTAGCACAGGGATGCAAACAACCACTCATCCGGGGCGAGTGCTTCATTGGTGCGGGCGAGTATTTAATATCATACCGAAGGTAAGTAAATGCTTTCTATTGTGGGATGTGGGCTAGTAGCTTTTTTCTTGGGCGAGTACAATTTTGTTGCTTATTTGGATCCCTGCTTTAGCACATATGAAATGTAGCGTTCAGATCTGCAATGGATAGTGCTGACAAACATTTTCTGCGCCTTCTGTCGCATCGACGTACTTGTGCTAAATCTTATGAATAGTCACATAGATATTTCGCATATTTTGGATCTAGTAGTTAAAGCACTACCCTGTATAACAGTTATAATACTACTCATTGAATGATCGTTTTGCATCCTTCGTTATTTCCGTATAAGACATTCGCATTTGTACTACATACCAAACTAATTAAACAACTGTTCTTCTTCAAGTTAAAATTGCACGGGAATAACGAACAAAATGAAATATTTAGTTTAACGTCCCAGGATTATGCCTATTATGCTTATAGGGGATAACTTCTAATTACAGAGGGCCAGAGTTACTTACTTCACAAAATAAAGCTGAGCAAGTGAACGGGGTTAGAAGCCCCACACGGCTCGTTGTTTTCTATCTTTACCACAATTTAGACTAAAACAAGGTACTCGGTTATGGGGCCCGATATACTTTCATGGTTTGTACTGGCCCCCGCAATTAGAATTAATCCCTATTACGCTACGGGAGACGGATAATTAAGCCAAAAGAATTATATAATAGATAGAATGAGAAGGTGGGAGTACCTCGAGAAAACTCACGGACACGATGTTGTCCACCACAAACTTATTTGGGCGGAGATCGAGACAGTGACCCCACGCACCACACATAAGCGCTTTACCACTGACCCACCGTGCCTCCAATCAACAAGCAATTTTAACTAGAAAAACTACACGCCGAAATGTATAAAATTTGCAATACAAACTGCGCTTTGACTAACATGGTAAATACACTTTTCATAAATAGTACAATTCGTGTATCATTAAAATAATTTAATTTAGACATTCACTTAATATCAACAATGAATACATTTACAACTGGATTATTTTTAAAGAAAAAAAAGATTGTGTATGTGAGCAAGGAAACATTATACACGAAAACTGCCATTTATAAACACTTCCATTTATAAAAATCCTATAATTACCCAAACACCATGTAACAGAATGGCATTAATCTGTCTTTACACACAAATAAGATCAAAATTATTATCTATTGCATTTTATAAATAAATTCCAATGCTTTTAACGGACCTCAGCTGCTGTAACACACTACACGAAAGATATAACTGAGAAAATAGTTGCTAACTGCTATTCAATAAATTACCGTTCTCTCTGTTTTAATACTCCAGAAATTCTCTGATGAGAAGTCCGATTCGCATTTGAAAACGTGGGAATCATTCCATATCAGTCTTTGCAAAATTTTGTTAAGTGAGAAGGGGTGACATTACGAAATTTCATTTAAATGAGTATTCTAACAGAAGGAAGGAATTCATGTACTTTACATAAATATATTCAGCTAGTTTCAATATATAACTCATAATTGCAGGAATCCTAAATCGTAAAGCGAAAGATAATCACAAATAATATATATTTTTTTTAACTAAACAGGCACAGATCCAAGTTAAATGTTAAGGGGAAATGTAAAAAATAGGTATCTTTCGAACTAATATTCGCCACAAATGAGAAAACAAGGAACTTAATAATGATCTATGTAATTTGGCTTCTCACTTGCATGGTTCTACTATATATAATCTGCCTCAAGAAAACGACATTAATATTCAATGGATAGCAATACTGTCTCATATTCTTTCTAAGTAAATATTATGTTATTAATTATAATATGTAAATATTTTCATGTAATATAGATGGAATAAAAATTTAAATTAAAATTTTAAATTTATAGAAATGAATATGTTTAATGTTAGTATCGAGTTCGTTCATTAATCAATGTCAAATAAACATTGACTTCACTTGTCTCTTCCTCTTGCGGCTGGGTTGTTGGTGCTGGAAAGTATAACTGTTTTGGTAACATATTTAAGAAGCTTAGACTATTTAAAACAATGACAATTGGTGATTTGAAAACTGAACAGGGTGTGAAAGCCCTTAATGAGTACTTGGCCGATCGTAGTTACGTTGACGGGTGAGTATATCTAATTAGTTTTAGGACGAAAATTGCTTCGATGAAACTCACGTGGACATAACCAAGCACGTCTTAGTATTTTAATCGCATGGCAAGTTATTTTTTTAAATAGTTTAAGAAGAAATGGACATTTGTGTATGTTATTTGGAATATATTTGTAGAGTGTATGCTATAAGGGTATTCGTTGTGTTTGATAATTCTGTTGACGTTAAGATTAATAAAATAAGTTTAGTGACAAGATTATATTGCTTTTGTATTGTAAATGTCAGTTGCAACAAATTTTGTCACGAAGGGCATAGTGCTTCAGTGATAGAACACTCATCTGCGAGAGGTCTCAGGTTCGATCACCGCCATGCGAATTCTTGGCTAACATTTTGTCTGCGAGAGAGATTTGATTCCCGGTACGAGCTCATGGTTCGGTTCCCATGTTAAGCTGTAGGTCCACGTTTCATGTAGCTTAGCTGCTGAAAGGAACGCTGAATTGAAACTCGAATCAAACCGATCATGACCACGGATTTTCTCGTAGTTCTCCTTTTTCTATCCCGGTGGGAGCACTATTGTTTGGATGTCACATTACACTGTAGGTTCATGTCTGTTAAGCTTTTGTACTGAAAGTGACGCTAAACTCAACTTCAAGTAAGCGTTTCTTCCCAAATTGGTGCGGTCCTTGTTTAGTGGGCCACAGATTTGTAAAATTTACAGAAAAATAAATAATATTTTAATAAACCAGTGCGTAAATAATCGGAATAAGGTGTGAGGTGCATATCTATGCAGAAATATATTAACGAAAGCCCGGGTTGATTCATAACAGCAATTGAGCATAGTATATACAAGGTGTTTCAAAACAACGATGACAATGTTTGGGAGGTGATTCCTGACATCAAGATAAGACGAAAAGTATAGACCAACCTGGTTGCACAAATGCTTCCTTTCGAAGTTATAGGCTGCTGAAAACATGAAAAAATGTAGTTTAAATGCCCATAGCTCCAATACTATGGGATCTACCGTAGTCGGATCAAGACTTCACTTATGAATTGGTATGTCCACTCCGAATATCCACGTTTCAGAATCCTGTGGTACTTATGCAATAATTTTGATAGAGGTAGTTGGTAAGTCATTTCACTTACTTGCCTGTAGCCAAAGTGCCTCTATAAAAATTGTTACGTGAGTACCTTACGGTTCTGTATTTTTGGATAGCGGACATGTTAGTTCCTAAGTGAAATCTTGACCCGACTACTGTAGGCAGGGTTTGAAAAAACCCGGGCTTTTTTGAAAAAGCCCAACCCACCTGGGCCCATATGGTTTTTTTTCGGGTTTAATTGGTTTTTTCGAAATATTTCAATGTCTTTGGGGTAAAAGTGTTAAAATGTGATTTATATTTCAAGATTGTCATTGTCACAACTTACAACAATTTTCTACTCACAGCCGTTTTGAAAAAAGGTCCGCCATTTTGAAATTTTACATTCGATCTCCGAGAAAATCTATACCGCAAATTTAGCATATCTTGTGCTTCCACCATCAAAATTTCAACTTAAAAGACTGAAAATTGCGCTTCGTAGCGCAGATACCCGCTGTTTTGAAAAAATGGCCGCCATTTTGACATTTTACCTTGGTATGCTGCCAAAATCTATACAGGAAATTTAGTGTGTCTCGTGCGTGTACTCTGAAAATTTTTAATTAAAAGGACGAAAGTTGTACCTTGTAGTGTGTGTGGTAGAGGCAGAGGCAAATTTTTACTTTGAGCCAAACAGTGACTTCAACCGATTCATGTGATCCGATTCCGGGAGCAGTTTAGGAATCATTCCTAAACTGCTCCCGGAACCGGATCACATGAATCGATTACGATTACTAACACAGTGAAAGTAATGTACGATGTTAAGAATTATACTATAAGTACAAGGGCCACAATGTTACTATACAATGTTAAGAATTATACTATAAGTACAAGGGCCACAATGTTACTAAACATCAATTCAGGTGAAGCGGTGGCTATGAATTTTCAGATCTAAATGGGGGGGGGGCCACCGGCCCCCAGACCCCCCGCTCAAGTACCATAAAAACATCCAAAATAATAATAATTAATCACACCACTACTATAAAGCTAAGATAAGAAGGGAAAAATTAAAAAAAAAAAAACACTCGTCTCTAATCATAAATCAGTGCATGACAAAGAAAAAAAAAATTACATCTCAACAACACAATAGGACAAGCAGCAGCAAACCAAATACTTTGCCTAATACTCAAATGCGAAACAAATCAAGAATAAAAATAATATGAATTAAAAAAAAGAAAACACTCACCATTTCGCCATAGAACACTCATGAATAATGAACTCATAACTGCTGATTCCACACACAAAAAAATAAGATACCAAGAACACATGCGCAATACTCAACATTACTCAAAAATGTTCCTTTCCGCACACACGTCGTTTTATTAAACCGAGCACACTTACTATTATTACAAACAAGAAACCAATAAACGTCCACTTTTACAATAGGTCGAAAATATCTTCAGCTTTAGACCACAACTATGATAGGTTTTCTCTAACTCAATTCAACCAATTCAATTATGCGCTTCCCGCATGCAGCACACACATACATGCACACAGAACATGTGACCACAGATCACATAGCATGTGACATCACACTAACAAACTACCATATGACTACACAGACACCTAGTGGGAAAA
This sequence comes from Thermobia domestica, assembly GCF_964235325.1. Taxonomy (NCBI): domain Eukaryota; kingdom Metazoa; phylum Arthropoda; class Insecta; order Zygentoma; family Lepismatidae; genus Thermobia; species Thermobia domestica. The sequence continues at coordinate 170,525,359 of NC_137466.1, read as the reverse complement.
ATATGAACTAAGACGTCACACCAAAGGCACGAACAGTTCCAACAAGTGACTCACGCACATACAGTTCCACGAAGTAACTGAACCTATAAGAACCGACTAAAGTCACAGTTGGAGTCAAAGTAAAGACTTACCGAGGCGGACAAACGAATTGAGTTGATTTTGAGTTTAACGTCCCTTTCAGCAGCAAGGCTATATGAGACGGGACGTACTGATTCAAGTGAAATCCGAACCACATGAGCTCCCTCCGGGAAGCAAACCCAGGTCACTCACGCCGAAGACGCGTACACTAACCGCTTAGTCATGAAGGACCTCGGCAGACAAATGAACAAATGTAAATCATGTCATCCAGAAGCCTGACTGACGGTCGCCAAAAGGGGTCTATTAATTTAAAACAAAGATACAATTCATGTTGTATGAAATAAATAAATGTTTCAAAATGTGTTACACAAAATTAACATCTTCCAGCGTAAATAAACCTACCATATTTTCTCCATGAGAATACGGAACACCTCAGATCCCCCCACTCAACTTTCCAACACAATGAATTGAACTATAGTCTGGTTATGAACAAAAGTGTAATAAGCCGCGGTGGCTCAGTGGTAGAGCGTTCACCTCTGGAGCATGGGGTCCCTAGTTCGATCCCAGCTCGCGCCAAGTGAGCTTCGTGGTGGACAAAACACCTTGTGCGTGGATTTTCTCGGGATTCTCACGTTTCCTCCCACTTTCTTCATTCAGTCATTTCATTCTTCATCATCACCGTCACCTAGAGCATAGCTGGCATAACCGTGAGACTAAAAGATTTCATTTTATTTATTTATTTATTTATTTATTTTTTACAAGAATATAATTGGCGAAAATTCACTAAGCAGCAGCTGCTTTTCTCTCTTCGTACCCTGCAATTAATTGTATAGACTAAAGATGCCTAAAAACTTAAGATGTGCTATAAAAATGCTTTACAGGAAAACAATATGCAAATTATTTAAATCAGTGGTACAATCTACCTTCAATATTCGCGCGTTTAGCAATATTTATTTACATGGCTGTATTTGCCAAAATTACGTTCGCCAGTTTAATCTGATGAAAAGCTGATTTTTTCTCCCTGTGTCATGTGTAATTGTCATGACCAGATTTACATTTTCCTAAGACCTGAACCAAAGCACAATTCTGTGCCCCTGCCTCTGAAAAAGATTATAATTCTTGTTAACTTATCTAATGTGTTGCTGGAGAACAGGTCAGCCATCTTCCCTGTGTTTGTAAATGTAGAAACACTCAAAGCCTTTTTTGGTAATGTTCCAGAGAGTATCCGAGTTTCCATCAAGTTCAATGGAAACAGTAGCATTGCAACAGTCACTTTCGCCATTTTTCCAAACTTTTTTCTTTAAAAATGCTATTTATGACGTAAAACAAGTAAGCGCCCATGACTGAATACGTATCAAGTTCTTGAGATAATTTGCTATGTCTACATTTATCAACTCCCTTACTAAGCTGTTCCATTGTTCACTTTTATGTGGAGATCTATTCGGATTTTCTTGACTAATAGTTGATGTTTCCACACTTAGTTGTGAGACCTGATTTCAGTTCCCATTGTGTTCCTACGATGGCTCAGCGTTGAACTGTAGATTCAGGGCGAACAGTCAGTCATTTTCTAGAAAATTTCGCATTATATAGTGTATAGGCAGTCTTTGTATGAGATATCCTTGTTACTTTAAGAAAATGAAAAAAAGATAAGTATTTTTTAATCTGTTTATTGTTGATTTGCTTTGCATTGTTGTATTTGAATTTCTCATGTAGCCCAGATTTGAATTTCTCATGTAGCCCAGATTCTTACTATTACTGCCATAGGTTGTCACAGCTACTTAATAACCAAAGGCCGACAATGATTGGAATAATGATGTTTTCTTTCTTGACTCCCATGACCGACTTTCTTGACTCTGCTATACCGAGTTCGAGCACTGACCACATGCGGGCCCTGCAATGCTTCAGCACAGGATCTCAGTATAACAGTCTGATGATACTAAAGTCCGGAAAGAGGAACTCAAATCTGACCCAGAATCGAAATGGGACACCGATCTCCCAGGGTCCACTAGAGAGCGATCACCCATTGGGTAAATAGGGCCTACACCTGGCTTTCATTCTACTGCATGCCAGATCCAGGACCTTCACACCCAGTAGTAGAACCTTACTCTCGTGTACGAGGTGTCCGTAAAAATTAATATATATATATACAGTGGCGGATCCAAGGGGAGGGTTATAGGGGCTATAGCCCCCCCTTGACGCTCAGGTATACACTGGATAAAATGAGCTTCAATCCTGCTTTACACTGGATAAAACGGTAAAATATGGTTTAGCCCCTCCCTTGATCATATCCTGGATCCGCCCCTGTATATATATATATATATATATATATATATATATATATATATATATATATATATATATATATATATATATATATATTAAAAAGGAATAATATTAAATTTTGATACTCGAAGTGCAACTAATCAGAAGTAATAAGGATCGGGTAGACCATGGACAGGAAGAACATATCATACAGCCAACTCCTTTTGTTTACATTACAAATATATGCCTTGCACAAATTGCCATGTTTGAATTACACGTTATTTGCTATGCACTCTTGCTTTGAAACCTATTGTTTCAAATCTACTTTGGTTTATGTAAATAAAGTGAATTACTGGATTATTTTTTATTTATATTCTAAACAAAACACAGTGTGATAAATAATAACAAGTGACTGTTATACTTATTTATGTATCTACAACATTCAGGTAAAAAAAAAAAAAAAAAAAAAAAAAAAAACGCAATATCATCACTAAATTGCTTGGCTCGTAAAACTGCTGCACTAACATATATTCTCCTTAGATCTATCGAACTAGGGGCTTTTAAGATGTCAGTGCCAAGATCCCCTTTTCGCATTATCACAACAATACTCTTATCTCAACAGAACACTGGACATTTTTTTTTTTTTTTACATATAAGCACAATAATTATTATTCAATAAAGAAAATGCACTGACCTTAACCCAACTATAAAATATAACTACACACTACAATATTACTATTATAAATCTCTTTGCCCCCTGTCTTAAGCCACAAATCAATTCGCTTATATGAAAATATCGTTCGGAACCAAGCACAGCAGGAAATATTTACACTGAAACTCAGTAAACAGCACATATTTTCAATTTTACTTACATATGATTCCCAAAGCAAAGTAAGAATTAGCAGCCTCTCATGCTTTCATCGAAACCTAAGATTTCGCGGCATCACTTAATTCAGAATTAAAAGGAGTAACCGAAATAGGTCATACACTAAACATAATTAGCATTAAACCATGCATGAGCTAGCGACACTTGGAAACGAATGAAACGCTTACTGGGGAATCACATCAACTAAAACAGAAAGCTAATTAAAAGCATAAGATGGAACAGAAATTTTCTAGTGCAAGGGTATAATTTCTCTAGAGGCGATAATTTTTTATGTATTTCTCTACTATAATCTTTTTTTATTTACATATTACTATTTATCCACATAAATTTACTTTAGGTTAGAATTTCTTATACAGAATACTAATTTTGTAACGAATGTTTTTCTACTCCCCAAAGGTATAAAATTTTAAGATTACATTGCAAAATGAATTAAAATGTGGCACCAAAAGGAACTACTTTCTTACAACAAAATGTTTTTCGTCCCTTTACTCTTCGCGAGATTCCACATTATTTTGAAATCCTCTTAAAAGCCAAAATGTAGAATGAATCAAATTTCACTGTTTTAGATAATCCCAAGATTTTTAACACTTCAGGAAACTGCAATTATGATACTAAAATTTACCAAAGAACTTGGCTCCTAATTGCAAAATGGCTCCTAATTTTCTATTATCGGATACTTCCTGTAGGGTGGACTGCTGATCAACCACTCTTCCGTCCAATTTCTGGTTTAAGACAAGTGCATCCACAATTTCAGACTGGTACTTGATGCAGCCATAGATTTTTTTCATTCTCTTAATTCTTCAGTCTCTTAATGTTCGGCAAAATATGTAAAATGAAATAATCCAGATTGTTTCGAATGATAACCGCATCCATCATGGTGTCCAACAGGTTTTCAAAGTCCAAAAGGTGAATATAAACGAATTTCAAGATTCCCGCGTTGTATAAACTGAGTGATTTTGAATTTACTGACTTTAAGAATAATGTGATTAATTTTTCAGTCCATAACTGTTTCAAATGCGCGAATAAATTTAATTACAGCTTGCTCCTTCTGTTTTACGTGACGCTAAACTATCATCTACGCTTCACTTAGTGCATTATGGGAGTTGAAAAGCTAACCAGAGAGATTCTATTTTGATGTAGAAGATATACTACCAATTAAAACGTAACACCTAACTAGATCCCTATAAGAAATAATTCATGACTGACTGAAACGATTTATCCTAAATTTATTATTGAAGACTTTTTTTCCACTATTTTTCCCGAGTTAGAGACGAAATACAACCATCCTTTACTTTTCCTCCTGAAAGGCTATATTCTTTCGAAGACTAAGCTAACACAATACATTATTTTATATAAAGAACACTTCAAATAAAATAATTTTATCATGTAATAAAATAATTAATTTTACCAAAACCTAAGGGTTTCAACTTTCCTTTCTATATTATATACACTAACGTGAACAACCAGAGAAAAATTGAAGAATGAACAAAATCCTGATTGCTGAATCTCGTTAAATGTATCTTTCTCCCAATGTTCCTCGTATAGAAAGTGTTTAAAAGAAACTATTTCCTGTACCGTAAAACACAATTTGGTACGTCTAAAGTTGGACGTAACATCCTCCCGACGCTCGGGAAAAAAGTAGGTAAACTGGAAAATTCTGTTTAGAGAATTTTTCTTTCCTCGCTTCCTTAGCAGTTGTCTGAAATTAAATTCCCATCTTTTTCGATGTTCCATCCTGGACATGGTGGCCTTTTTTTGGATATGGTGGTCCACTACTATACTTTTTTTTTTTTTTGACCACTTATCATACACCGAATGAAAGTAATTTTCCCAAAATAGGGAAAAATTTCCTATTCTGAAAAGTTTCGGTCTTTTCTTTTTCTTTCGTCTGTTCCTCATTTCTACTCGAATCGTTGAAAAGTTCAAGCATCGTTCATGTCTACTAACAGACTCCTTCTTTCGACAAAGTACGCCACTGAATCTATCTGTCGTGTATTCTTTTAACACGCATATACTGTCACTGTTGATTTCCAATTCATACAGTAAGAACTCCCAAATGTGGTACATGATTTCCACCTATTCCTTCGTCTTTCAGTAAATTTTGATCTAATTGAAAATTTAATTTATTAATTTGGTTCGAAATTAAATTACTACTTTGCAGGGAAGGAGTATAGTCATCGCTCCTCATTAGTGAGATACCACCTACATCAGCTCCCGCAGTTTTGAATTGAACTTTCGAGTGACGGGGCCCCTTACTTTCCGAATACACTGTATCAGCAATACTTCCTTTATTCCCAATCTGAGTCGTACACTGAAACTGACTCTGTAATAAACAAACTTTACTAACACCTAATTCCGAACTGTAGGTTGTTGCTTCGCTCTTAACATTCAACCATACTGGAAGTGCCGATATTTCCGATCTCTCGGTAGTTCTCTTTGTTTTTCTACTTGATATCTCAAGCGAAATTCCTACTTTCACAAAATAACTATTACTCTCTTTCTGCAGTGTTTTGTCACCGTTACGCATATACTCGTTCCACGAACATTCAGTGTAACCCTTCATGCTACCGTGTATCCAGTTAATTTTATCCAAACTAACATCCTCGAGTTGTGACTTTTCTTCTTCAGGAACATCATCCCTCGAACTCGTTTGCTGCATTGAAATTCAACTTTCAATGTCAACACATCAGTGCTACCAATTCTTTCTTTACTACAATAATTCGCCTGAAGGACATTTATCTGAGCTTATTCCTTAGATATCTCTTCATTCACATCGAAGGAGTTTACATCATTGTTACCCAATAGACTTGTAACTAAATCTTTTCTAGATATGCTTTTGTTTTCTTTACCTTTTTCCTGTATACATACAATCTGTATTAATACTGAGGAAAACATTTCGTACAAGCGTTTCAAAAAAATTCTTCTCTTCATCTTTAGTTTTACTGTAATGTACTCATCCTTAAATTCGTCAAAATAATTACCAAAGTCATTCTTTATTCACCGTTACTACATATTCATCAGTACTACATAACATTTCCCAACCTACCTACGATAACATATCTGAAGAAAAATTCACACTCGTTCCTGTAATTAGCCATTTGCATACCAGTTACTTTTATTAAGTTTACTTTCTTCTTAGATGTTTCAGTACTATTTAAAAGATTATCCTTTTCCTTTGGCACGATCCAATTGTACGTAATAATCGTATCACTTTCGTTTAGAAGCACACCTTTATTTCTAATAAGCAGGGTTTGCCCAAGTGGGCCCAGCCCGAAAAAACCCGGTGGGTTTTTTCGGGTTGGACCCACCTGAAAAAACCCACTTTAAAACCCACCTGGGTTTTTGGCCTATTTGTTAGTATATTATTGGTACAACTAAGGTGATCACATTGTAAGTGCTTTTCATCAGATTTTAGATTTTCCTTGGGCGAATTAGAGGCTTTCACGTTAAGGTAGACAACAACATTCAACATACGACCCTTAAAGTTCTGAATGCACTGAATGAATTAAAAAAAACCTTAGCTTGAGATAGTTATAGAACAAATTAATGTATGGATTATGTTGATAGCCTATTTGAAGTAAAATAAGCAATTTTGTACTTTAGAAAATATTTTCCGTGAATAGTTTGCTCGTCGACTCGGCGACACCGAGGGACGTTATCACTCATACGTTTGATGGGTTTAAGGTCATAGGTGCCAGTTCTAATAGTACATATGTAAATACATTAGTAAAACTATTAGTATTATTTCTTACCTTTGATATAAAACACAAGTTTCTTCAACTAAAATTTGGTTCTCCAACAATAACAGTTTTGCTCAGTCATTTGGTGCTACTCTTCAAATAATTATTTTGTAGAATCAACACCAGCAATAGCGTAACAATTTTTGTCAAATTTAAGAAGCTTAATGCTCGGGGTTCCGAAGACTATGTACCGCTTACTATTTCAAGTGCTGAGTTCAAATTTCCGTACTAGTGGAAGTTTTGATGTACACGCCGTGAAAGAAGTGCTCGGGAAATTAAACGCAGAAGGATAGGAAATTAATACTTCAAGAATAAAACTATTTTACGCTTAAGCCTGCCATACGTCCCGTAAAAAACGGGACAGTCCCGTTTTTGGGCCCGAGTGTCCCGCGTCCCCGTAAATTTAGTCGTGACAGGGAAATGTCCCATATTTTTAACTCCGTTCCATTTCTGCTATCAATATCAGCTTATTCGAAAAGTGAAAAAAAAATCTGACATTGGCTGGAGATCCTGTAATTAGTGAATGAACAGTGCGCTGTTGCAGGTAACAGTTTCGAGGAAGTTATTACGCCACTGTTCGACTTGATAGCGAGCGAAATTTGCAATGCTACTTTTTTCATTGCACTTTATGGAAACTCGGATACTTTCCGGAACATTTAAAAAAAATAATAATAATTTTGGCAAATACAGCCATGTAAATAAATATTACTAAACGCGTGAAGAATATTGAAGGTAAATTGTACCACTGATTTAAATAATTTGCATATTGTTTTCCTGTAAAGCATTTTTATAGCACATCTTAAGTTTTTAGGCATCTTCAGTCCATACAATTAATTGCAGGTTACGAAGAGAGAAAAGCAGCTGGTGCGTAGTAAACTTTGGCCTATTCTTGAAAAAAAAAAATGAAATCTTTTAGTTTTAGTCTCACGGTTATGACTGCTAGGCTCAAGGTGACGGTGATGATGAGAAATGAATGAAATGACGGAATGAAGAAAGTGGGAGGAAATTAAGAATCCCGAAAAACCCACGCACAAGGTGTTTGTCCACCACAAAGCTCACTTGGCGCGAGCTGGGATCGAACTAGGAACCCCATGCACCTGAGGTGAACGCTCTATCACTGAGCCACCGCGGCGTATTATACTTTTGTTCATAACCAGACTACAGTTAATTGCATTGTGTTGGAAAGTTGAGGGGGGATCTGAGGTGTCCCGATTCTCATGGAGAAAATATGGGAGGTTTTTTACGCTGGAAGATGTTAATTTCATTTAAGACATTTTGAAACATTTATTTATTTCATTCATATAACATGAATTGTATCTTTGTTTTAAATTAATAGACCCCTTTTGGTATTCATATTTGGTGAACGTCAGTCAGGATTCTGGATGACGATCTACATTTGTTCGTTTGTCTGCCGAGCTCCTTCATGGCTAAGCGGTTGGTGTACGCGTCTTCGGCATGGGAGACCCAGGTTTGCTTTCCGGAGGGAGCTCATGTGGTTCGGATTCCATGTTAATCTGTAGGTCCCGTCTCATATAGCCTCGCTGCTGAAAGGGACGTTAAACACAAAACCAACTCAACTCGTTTGTCTGCCTCTACCACACACACTACAGGGTACAACTTCTGGCCTTTTAAGTTAAAATTTTCAGAGTACAAGCACGAGAAACTTTAAATTTCCTGTATAGATTTTGGCGGCATACCAACTTAAAATATCAAAATAGCGGCCATTTTTGTCAAAACAGCGAGTATCCACGCTACGAAGCGCAATTTTCAGTCTTTTAAGTTGAAATTTCGACGGTGGAATCACGAGTTACGCTAAATTTGCTGTATAGATTTTCTCGGCAATCGAATGTAAAATTTCAAAATGGCGGCAATTTTTTCAAAACAGCAGTGAGTAGAAAATTGTTGCAAGATGTGACAATGACGATCTTGAAATATAAACCACATTTTAACACTTTTAGCCCAAAGACATTGAAATATTTCGAAAAAACCCGATTAAACCCGAAAAAACCCAATTAAACCCGAAAAAACCCACATGGGCCCAGGTGGGTTGGGCTTTTTCAAAAAAGCCCGGGTTTTTTCAAACCCTGCTAATAAGTAATCTGACATGTGCTATGTTAGGTTCTTCTTTCACCTCTCTAATTTTCCACCAACTCTTTAATTTTGGCTTTATCATAAAGTGTTCCCAGGTACCTAACTAATTTCACTCTGCAATGTGATATATTCTTTCCTCAAGGACTTCGCGTCATTGTCACTTGGTTTTTCAGATGTCGCTCATGCTACCATGATCAACCAAGATCAGTGGTTGCCAATTGTTACTTTATAATGAAAATGAAAAAAATATTATTATTATTATTATTTAAAGTAACATCATCTGTCCGAAGTCTCTCAAAGATGTGAAAAATAGACTTGCTGATGGTTTCCGATCAATGGAAACGTATGCTCATCATGTGGATGGGTAAATTTAACAAACAAAATCAAAAAAATGTAATAGTACGTCTCTGAATAATGTCCTTACTTATACCTAGTAAGGAAACAGAAAACCCCTAACACACCAGTAGAGAGTTTGGCTAACGATTTCATTATTCATACTAGGTCTAATACTTCTTGCACTCTGTGCAACCTTTTATCTATGATGGTGAAGCACAAAAACATTGCACTCTGCGCGAAAGTAGGCTATCGACTTTGCAGTCCATCCAGTCTCTAAGAAAAATGCAGTTTTCATCCATGCCCAATCACTCCCTAAATGTAGCAGGACTAATTTCTGGTATCATCAGATCTTAATTTTGGATTCTTAGAAAAGGGCTTCGTCATGGTTAAATGAATAACAATCCGACCTTTAGTTGGGAAACGTACCTTCGATCGCCATTGAGCGAATTCATGCCATGGTACATTTTTAAAATTCCCGTTTTAGCCGATATGAAAAAAAAAAATCGCCAAAGCACAAGTGTATTCGAACAGAGATGCACGAGCTCTTTGTTAAAATAGCTTGTAAGAAAATTAAGTAAATCAGGTACTTACCAGAAAAGTAAGTACTTACCAGGTTAATGGAAACACCTGAAAAAAGTGCAACTTACTAGATTAATGTGACGTTGAATCACATTTTACCCTCAGACTAACTTTGATGTGACGTGGAATGGAGTCATAGAGGTCGAGAACGGTAGGAAATGAAATATTACGCAATTCCACATGTAGTGCATTACTCAGTTACGTGAGAGAGGATGGAGTTGGAAATTGCACCAAATTCTTGTCTCCAGAACAGACTATAAATATTCAGTTATGGTTAGATCCGGGGATTGGGCAGACCAAAGGAGGTATTCCAACCTCATCCCGATGTTCCTCAGATCATGCTGCAATAGCTCCAGCTATATGAATGGGCACATTATCATTGCCTGGAAACGTCTGCACCATAGGATGCATATAGCCTTTAAAGTGGCAATATAATCACGGGCAGTGACGCGACTGATATGTGTCGTCTCTTTAATAAGGAGTATTATCTCTTGATAGAAAAAGTTGTCTTGTCTTTTAATAATAAAAGAGATTACGATCTAACACTATTAATTGTTTATGAGTTATTTAATGGTTAAATGAAAAGAGAGATGTTTTAGCTAGATGTATTTAATTGACAAACTAATTAATAATCACATAACAATGAAGTTAAAAGAATGTTCTACAACATAGGCATTACATTAGAGGACAAATTCATTATAGTTTATGCTTTATACACTTGAACATTGTATCATTTTACAACAAAGATTTACATAAGATAGTATGTACAAGAAGTGCATTACTATCTTACATAAACAAGAGACATTAGGTAGTATAGTGTTTTTATATAACTGAATAAAGAAGAATGAAGTACGTGATAATTTACATTGTTGTCCTGTCGGGAAAACCTCCAGTCACTATCAGCCTGGTCATAATCAAAAATATTAATCAAAAAATAATGAAAAGGTAAATTTAGGTTACACCTGGGGTGAAAGCCAAGTCGTTCAAATGACAATGATAAAACCAAAACAAAGAATCCAAAAGAATAAGCAGAGTAAGTGTAACTAATGGTTCTCGAGCTCATTGTTTGTACTTAACAAACTTGCTGACTTTCACACTATACGTCATTACTTATGATTTCTGTATTCCTTCTATTCTGATGTAACTATTCAAATTTCTGGTTATAAATTAAATAGTATAAAACAGGGTGGATTGATTTAAATCAGTCTGATTTAAATCACGATTTTAATCAAGATTTAAATCACTTGATTTTTTAAATAAAAATCGTTGATTTAAATCAAATTCCGAAATGAATTAATTTTAAGTGAAAGTAAGTAAAATCCCGTTTCTCTTCTGTTATTTCGATTATGAAAGATAATAATCATAATACAATGATACTCAAATGTATGTAAGCACAGTATGAAAACGAGTATTATGTAGGGAACGATCAGGGAAAATCCCGTTTGAACGGGTTACGGGTGAACCCTGCTTTCTTCTCTTTGTAACACAGGGTTTTAAAATCTCTATTCCAACGGGGAAATCACCATGGACATTTAAGATGAAAACTCTTTTGTGTCCACGTCCATTTGTTTGTTCCCAGATAATAGGGGCGTATTTAGAGGGGTCCGATCCCCTCTCCGAAACAAAAAAATAAAAAAATTAGATTTTAAACTTTTGGGCGAAATTTATGTACTAAATACATAGAAGTTCCTCGGGATCGTAATACGACCAATTTTGGATACGTAAAAATATCGAATAATACTTTTGAAAAGTGGATACTTGACCCCATTGCAGAACATGCCGCGATCTGCGATGTGATCGCAGAAAATTTGCCGCGCCTGTGCAGGAAAAATTGTCAGAGGAAATAAAATAGCCAACAGAAAAGTATAAAAACGTGCCTGCTATGTATAGATGTCTTAAATGCACTGACAACTCGCATTTGAACTGTTTTTCACGTGACATAAAGCACATTTTTAACAATCAAGTCTTTCTTCTTCTGGAACTGATCATCTTGATTTTTTTTATTTTGGAATTCGTGCAGAAAATTCTTGCAGGGAATTCGTGATATTATTCAGTCCAAACTCTTATCGTCACGAATTGTGTCGAGGAATTTGAAGCTTTAAAATATATAAAACGATAATTATGCCTGTTGTGCTGTATTGTTGTGAAACATGGTCGCTTACGCTGAGGGAAGAACGCAGATTGAAAGTATTTGAGAATAAAATCCTGAAACGAATATTCGGAACCAAAAGGAACGGAAATGAGGAATGGCGAAAACTTCATGATGAGGAACTGCATAATTTATATCGCTCACCAAACATTGTTAGGGTCATCAAATCTTGGAGACTAAGGTGGGCAGGACATGTAGCGAGAATGGAAGAAAGTAGGAATGCTTTCAAAGTTTTAACTGGAAGTCCAATCGGAAAACGACCATTAGGAAGACCTAGGCGCAGGCGGGAGGACAATATTAAGATGGATCTCGCAGAAATAAGAATACAAAATAGAAACTGGATTCAGTTGACTAAGGATAGAAGTCAGGAGAGCTTTTGTGAACATGGCATCGAACCTCCGGGTTTCATAGGTCATAGAGTAAGTTAGTTAATTTTAGGCGAAATTTATGTACTTTATATGTATTTCGTGCCGCTAGCTAGTTCCAATAGTTTAAAAATATCCCCTGCCAAATATCAGTAACTTTCGTGAAAAGAAAAGTGTCATGTTGATATACATTGCTGTACTTTCTCCTTAATGCTTAAGAAACATTGTTTGGGATTGAAATAGGTTAACGATTGGGAATTAATTCAAAATTAAAACCCAATACTTTTACTTAAATGACATAATTAACATTTAATACTAATTCCTAATGTTTTTTCTTCAGTTCGCGACTCGTATTATACGAAGAAAAAGATTTGATTTAAATCAAAAAAATCGATTTAAATCAAAAAAATCAACAAAAATGATTTTTTTGAAAAAAATCATGATTTTTTTCCACCCTGGTATAAAATTTTAATTTCTAGTATTACAAATAAATGATCTGGATATTTTATTAAACATGACAGATGGATGTTGACACAGACTCACTAAAAACCAGACTATTACGGCAGAGTCGCCACATTTGTTTTACGATTGAACGGAGATACTTGAGATCATACGCTTCTTTGATCATCTGCCACACCTGAATTCAGCTAATGGCTTGAAGTAAGGTGAACAATGGTTCATATGACCATATCACATGTTTCGAATCATTAGCAGTCTATATTGATTTGTGGCACCATAGGCGGTGTGCAAAAATGTTACCAGCGGTTTCACCCGTGAAAGCCGATCCCGTATGTCGTCATATAACTCGCGGGGATTGTGATTAGCGATACAGTCTGTGGGAAATGGTGCTTTAGTTCCTTCGTCACTTCTATTGTAGTTGCACAACGGTTCTTGAATTCTCTGCAGGACCTGTCAGTGAGGGTTTTCTTATGATTACTGTTGCTCTATGTCGATGTGGTTTTGCTACCATCACCTTGGACACTGTCTCTCGCTACACACAGAGCTCCTTCGTGGCTAAACGGTTAGCGTACGTGCCTATGGCGTGGGAGACCCGGGTTCAATTCCCGGCGGGAGCTCATGTGGTTCGGATTCTACGTTAATCAGTAGATCCACGTCTCATAGCCTCGCTGCTGAACGAGACGTTAAACTCAAAAAATCCAGAAATCTCTCGCTACACACTCAACATACCATCCACGTTCGCACCACATAACCGAACGCCTACAGTTGCTCTCTCAAAATGAGGGACGTCTGCTCAGTTCACAGAACACTGCCGTTCTACTGCTCCTCACGTAATACAGAGTTCTATGTAACATACCACCATAAGCAGACCGGGGCTGCGATCGTCACTTGCAGACTGAAAACATCTGACTTTTTTCCCCAACTTCAGGGGTTTCCATCAAATTGATAAGTATCTGTATGATGCTTCTGCATTGCGTAAGGTTAGTGTAAAGGGACAAGTTTTGCCAATAGATATCACTACAGTCTTCGTATATCTTCCGTGTATTTTTTTACCTTTCACGAAAATTTACAATTTCTTTTATAAATTTCAACCTAGAGACTTCAAATTTTTAGAGAAGGAACTTCATAACCTATTAAAGGGAACAATCCGTGCCGATTTTTTTATTTAGAATTTTCTTCATTGTTAAAGGTTTGGATATCCATTTCAACAATCAAGCCATTTCAACAATGAAGAAAATTCTAAATAAAAAATCGGCGCGGATTATTGCCTTTGATAGATTATGAAGTTCCTTTTCTGAAAATTTGAAGTCTGCAGGTTGAAATTTGTAAGAGAAATCGTGAATTTTCGTGAAAGATAAAAAATACGCGGGAGAGATACAAAGACAATAGTGTCATCTATCGGCAAAACTTGTCCCTTCAAACCAATCTTATTGAGTGATTGTTCATTACAATATTGAATACAATGAAGATAGATGATCCAAGAATTAGCATTGTTGGGATTTTGGTGAGCCCTATATTAGTCTAAAGAAAATCGAGCAGCAGTTCGAACTCTGAATCCACCCCAACCATATAAACAATTTTTGGTTAGAGTACACTTATACAATAGTATTAAACTTTCTTTATGTGTGAGTGTTAAATGCCTCTAATTGTGCAGTTAAATGGGATAAATTTTACTACCCAATAGAAGCAGTATTAGGGATAAAACAATTTTATTTCAGTCAGTGAATCCTAATATTAATTCATGTCAAGTATAAAGAATTACTTTAGTAAGTTGTCTTTATTGATTACAAGAATAAGTTCCTCAACGTAATATTTTGTATTACTTCCAGTAATAGTTGCTAATTGTAGTTACAGGATACATATTTGAATAACTTAGGGATAAAAAGACTTTACCATGTGTCCGAGGAGCAAAAACCCCTCCATTAGTTTCAATGCTCTCTGACATCTTTTTCAATGTCTTCAACTGCACTGCTAGACTGATAATATGTAGGTCGATTCCTTCTTTCTGTATAAACTTTTCTTTAAGAGGAATAACGAATTTCACTAAGTCTTCTCAGGCTATCAGCCAGGTGGAGGCATTGACATCCGACGTTTCGAATGCAGACATCGCATTCATCTTCAAGGAAGAAATTTCAATATTCACTTAAATAATAATAATAATAATAATAAAAAGTGTTAAACGAGGTCTCTTGATAAAATACATTCTAAAGTGGAAAAGGCATTTCACTTTGTAAGTTGTATTTTCCCACTATACCATGTGAACTTAATTTTTCTCTTAATAAAAGCCTCCTCAACAACGCAGCTTGTCAGATGTCAGAAAGCATCGAAACTGTTTGGAGAAGTTTGTTCTGCGGATACCAAGTAAGGTCTTTCTGTCCATAATTTACTTATTGTAATTACTTGTCGAGCGTGTGGAATACAATATTACTCTCACGTAGTTGTGTTACTTCCAATTTTTCTTGTATTTCAAATGCATCACTCGGTCATTTTTTTTTTCTCTTTCTTTTCGAGGGTATACAAATAGTGAAGTCCTTTTCACAGCGTGTTCTTAACATTGTTTTCTTGTGTCAACAGTGGTAATTCAACATTTATCGTATTTTTTTTTTTTTTTTTGATACTTGTTGTTGCCTACCTTTCCCAATGTATAGCTGTCTCTTACTTTCAACATTAACCTATGCATTTATTGCTTAAGGTTAGTGTACCAACAGAATGTAGTAATACCTTCTTTTTTATAATATAGAATTTAGTAATACCATTTTCTTTAAAAACACAAAAATAAGATACTAATGAATTGTTAGTATACTAACTTTAGGGAAATATACGCATAGTATTTTATGTTGAGAAAGTAAGTTAGGCTGCTATAAGTATCGAAATAAATAAATAAATGTTGAATTACCATTGAGAAGAAAAAAATGTAAGAACATGTAAAAAGTTGTTTGTCCCCAAAGAAGAATGACCGAGTGATTCATTCGAAATAAAGGGAAGAAAAATTGGAAGGATCACCTCTACATGAGTAATTCTATTTACTGAATTCATAGAAGTTTAGGTACGTATGACTGTTATATTCCTCGAAAAGTTTCCGTGTTGTGATTTTCTTTCTTTTCTTTCTAGCTATCAACCAACCCAAGCTGACACTACTGTATTTGAGTCCCTTTCCAGCGCACCATCTCCAGCAACTCCTCATGCACTAAGGTGGTATAACCACATCAAATCGTATGGTGACGAACGAAAGAAGTTTCCAAATGGAAAAGCACCAGCTGAGTTCACTTCATCTTCACAGAGTGCAGGCGGCGATGCCAAGAAAGATGATGATGATGATGTAGACCTGTTTGGCTCAGACGAGGAGGTGAGAACAATTTTGGTGTTTTGAGCATGTTGATGTATAATGTTGGACTACATAAAAGTTGTTGCAACATTAGATAACTTTGAAGGTAGTTGATAGAAAGCTAGAAATGCTGGTAGGAACCAATCTCTTAGTTTATATTCTTTAGCTGTAAAGCCATTTGCTGCCACATTTATTTCCTTTTTGTCATGCATATTTTCGAACAATATATAATTATACATTATTCCACATTAGAAGTTTCTAACCTTGGTTCTTTGGGAAGCTGGTAAAATAATTACAATAGAGCAACGAAAAAGCACAAAAAGAATAACAGGACATTATATATGGTTGCTGTTCTGACCATGGTTTTAGTTATCTACGAGTCCAAATAAAACTAATTTTAGAAAAATATATGGTATAATATAAATCCGGGGAATTAAAAACACACACACACACTCTCTCTCTCTCTCTCTCTCTCTCTCTCTCTCTCTCTCTCTCTCTCTCTCTCTCTCTCTCTCTCTCTCTCTCTCTCTCTCTCTCTCTCTCTCTCTCTCTCTCTCTCTCTCTCTCTCTCTCTCTCTCTCTCTCTCTCTCTCTCTCTCTCTCTCTCTCTCTCTCTCTCTCCCTCTCTCTGACTGACTGAGGGATATGATAAACAACATTTGATTTCATTATTAATGATATAGGATATATTCTAATATAGAAATCAAAACCTACCTTTGTACCCAGTACTACTACCTTCCCATATGAATTAATTTTCCTCTGTACTTCAGCCCTTTTGAGGGTGTTGGACACGGGCTTTTTTCTGCTAACTTGGAAACACTAGTACGGCATCTGTGGGGGGATCCCCCAAGTATTGCATAAAGAAGAAACATTTTATACTTTGTACACTCTAAAGCTGGTATTGTCAATCCATTATCTAAGACGAACTGATATTAATTGATGATTTCATATTGAGAAATTTTATTTACTTTAGCACTTTTTACAGTTTGTGTTCTCTTTAAAGACTAAAGATTTTCCTTCTGCAAATGAGTGTGTTTTGTAAGCATGATATGAGTTAAATGGGTAGCTACAATTTCTTAAAATTAAAAATACAATTTCTTAGTTTCATCAATATGTTGAAATATTTTAATGCACACTGTTTTGTGTATATATCGCTGGAAATGGACACAGCACTAACGTGTCTGGGGAGAGAAGAATTTTTCCTAGTGTGTGTACATGATAAAAAAAGTTCTATATTCAGAAAGATGATTTTCAATTTTCATAACTCTAAATTATTTTCATGTAAGAAAAGTCATTTTCACAGTTTATACTATGAAAGGTAATGACATGTTTGTAGATTATTTAGTAATCTGTCAGTTTTACCTCGTATCTTCCTTACTTGCGTCCAGAATTTCAGGGAAAAGTAGTCATTCTGTCTATTCCAAATTTGGAAACAGATAACTGGAGTATTCCATCAGTTCTTTTCATAAGCGTCCACTTTCATTAGTCATCCATGTCCTTTGGTTTAAAGGGCATAACCGTAGGATGTAAAACTAGAAATTTCACTTCATTTCATGAAAGCGGCGACTGTTGTTGCTGCTTCTCTTATTGCTGTATCACCATCTGTGGTGCAGTCTTGTAATCTCTGTTATAGGCAGGGAACAGCCTGTACCGTAAGGACTGATCTTGCATGGTAGTCTGTGACCCTTCCAACTACATCAGACTATTCGTGCCTTGTAACCTGTGTTAACAGTAGATACCGTTACTCATAATCTCGGTGTTGCATAAGGACGCAAAACTCAATCAACTAGTTTATTATTATTATTATTCTATTGCTCAACTTTTCATTACTTCCTTTTTTAGTATTATTTCTCTCCACAAATTGCCTTTATCCACTTCAGTTATTTTTACATCTCATTTTTTTTCAATTGTTATTATATTTGCTGTGTTCCAAGTTTTTCAGCAATATCCTGTGGGTATACCGTTTCTCCCTATCTAGCATTTTCTCATCTTCAGTTAAATTGACCAGACCACACACACATCTGAGGACTGCTTCAAGCATCGTCGATTGTCACCATATTTTCTTTGTTTCTGTGCTCTAATGATGAGACGGAATATTGAAAACATACAAACTTTCTAGTTTCTTCAGTCTGTTTTTATCTGTAACTACAAAGTACTTTGTAATTGCTAATGACAGTAAATTGTTTATCATGTTAAATTAATGCTATGATAATGTTTTGCAGGACATATGACTCATATGTAGATCTGGTAAAGAGCGCGTCTGCCGTTCTAAATATCCACAATCGGAAACACTTTGTTCCCCTTGTCATGGATTCTTATATTCATAGCATCAGATTTCATGGCTTGTGACGATGTAATCCATTAATGATGGATCCAACTCCAAGGATTTCATCAACTCTGTGCAGGACTCGACCCTAAGCTTTTAGCTCTTGAGCTATAGAATGAAACATAAATCTTCATTTTTCTCATATCTTCTTTCAGGATGTAGCGAATCGTTTCGCAGGTGATGTGCAGCAGCACAGTCTCTATCATGCAGACGGTCTGACGGAGATCGTTTACGCTCCACGTTATCCTCTGAACGACTGGTTGATGGATATCCTTTTTTGGGGTAATTAGGAACGTCTTCACGTTCGTCATTAAATAGGGTGCACCTTTCAGACACACGACCACGAGATATGGCATTCTCGCAGTAAACAGTTCTGATCATTTCACAAGTTTGTGTAACTGATGTCACTAACTTACAGCAACACGTAATGTACACCTTTTGTTCCATGTCATAATTTGTGACAATGGGGATCAGTGTTTCGTGTGCTCATGCAATGGGCTGAAATATTCTCTTTACCAAATCTTAGTATATCCTTTTTTTAAAAAAAACATTATAACATTAATTTCACCTGGAAAACAATTTTCTGGCAACAGCTACATAATCCGCATCAATTTTGGAACTTCGTCAAATCCTATATTATAAAAATCTCATATTTTTTGATTTGTATGTATCTCTCACATTTTCATTCTATCAATGCACTGTCATTCACTTGAATTTATTATCCGCCTCTTTAAACCTAAAGGACATAGCTGTGAGATTTTAAATTATAAATTGTACTTCAAACATCTTCCAGGGAGAATTAGCAGATTTTCTTGATGAGATTTTGTAACAAGTCTAATGTATTCGTTACCAATGCAAGCTAGAGTATATATCATATAATATGTAACTTACCTTTGTGTCACTATGTTTTTCTTTGTATATATATATGAAATAACAATGAAGTATTTCAATCCTTACAGGGATATTCGGGATCAATTTCTCTTTTTCGCCCAATAAAATACAAAAACCGTTATTTATGAACTGCTGTTCTATTCAACTTGTGAGTGGACAAACATAAATTACGCTGAGGATTGATTAACACGAGTGTTTTTTTTTTTCTTTTTTTTTTTTCCTTCCTTCGGAATACTGTGGAGTGTTATAGAACAATACAACAAGTAAACCCAAACAAAGTGAGTTAATAGGTTTTCAGCGAAAAAGAATGAAGATCTGCGATAAGTAAAAACATAGATGTTATTTAATATATAGACAAGAGAAACACGGCAGTACAAAGGTGAATCCAGTATGTCTGATGTATTCAGTTGAGAGAGAAATATACACGTATTGAAACTTTTTTGTAGTATGTATTCCAGTGTAGGGAATTTCGATTATGATATTAACAAGTTTGTTGACCTCATCATTGTTTACCGTGCACACGAAATACTAATCTAAGTTAATTTTCAGTCATTTGAATGAATAACTAAATAGTTTATTACTTCATATGTTATTGCCTATATGCGATGGTTGTGGCGATCGTAAGATATTTTGTAAAATGAGAAAAAGCGTGATATAACATGTTACTTATTCGTTGAAAATTAGAGTATTATTGATTATAGGCTTTGTGTTATACACACCGCAAGATAAAATTGTGATTAGTTCCATTCTTGCTCAGGTCTGAGGAAGGTTGCAGGGAACACTTAAACATACAGTTAATAGTATGTTAAATGTTTAACGTAGTAAATAATTGATATGTACAAGTTATTATAAGCATGCATCAGTTCATACCCTTAAATAATTAGGGTAATAAAAGTATGAGATCCAAACTTTGTTTTTATTTTTCAAATACTACAATAAGAAGAAAGAATTTTGTTGTACTCATGAAATTGTGGCTGTTTCTCATGATAGGATGCTGAAGCTGCAAAAATCCGTGAACAAAGGCTTGCAGAATATCAAAAGAAGAAATCAAAGAAACCGGCCATTATAGCTAAATCAAGTATTGTTCTTGATGTCAAACCATGGGATGATGAAACTAATATGAAAGAAATGGAAGAAAGGGTTCGATCAATTCAAATGGATGGTCTTGTCTGGGGTGCAGGTGAGTTAGTGATTTATTGAAATTTTGTTAAAAGAGGAGTATGTAACTTTTACTTAAAAGCAGTTTTGTATGTAATTATGAAGAATCTTCGTAGAAGTCATAATATTGAAAAGTACCGTAATTTAAATTTCATGATTGGATTAACATAGTTATACGTTCCGTTAAATATGTAGAAATTCAAAGTTTTTTTTTTTTTTTTTTTTTTTTCCAAGACATTAAGAGTTTGGTTTATATAATATATATAAAAAAGCAGATGATCTACCCTATATTTGCTATTGGGCATGAGCAGTACTCGAAAACTTTCGTGAAAAAATTAGGCTCCATAATAATTCAAATCCAATTTAATACATAAACCTACATGGCGTGGCCTTAAATTAGCCAGGCGCATATTTCCAATCGCTATGGCAACCTGGCGCCAGGGGTTTTTCGTGCCCATGTTATAAGTATGAATTAACTTGATTCGTTCTTTGGTAATTTAACAGAGAAGACACTTGAATAAAATGGAAATAAAGGGGAAAGACTGAACACGGAAATAAGTTACTTGTCAATTGCTTCGAAATGGATAGACCTGTCTAAGTTAATTTTCAGTCATTTGAATTAATAAAGATGTGACTTATTACTTCATATATTACTGCCCATTTGTTGACTGTTTTGCCGATGTGAAGGTATTTCATTAAAAAAAATGATAGGTTACTACTGGTTGAAAAGGAAATACATTATTATAGAATATAGACTTAGTTTTAATTTTCTAAGCTGTTAAATAACATTAAAAAATTTTTTTTTAAAAAAAACTAAGACATTGACGTTCTGTCTACCGCTACTATTGCTGTCAAGATTATAATAGTAATTATTAGCAGTTAACGCTGCGATCAGTCTATCAACATTCCTATGAATGTGTTGTTTTTGGCCTTGAAATTCATCTGTAATAATTCAGCTTTACAATTTGGCAATGTAAACAGTAAGTATAAAATATATATATCTATTTGTGTAAATGTGTTTGTTCTTCGTCGTAGGACACAGCTTGTTACCAGCTTTTGATGTGTGGTTCATTTACAGTAGGTCAGCTGTTACGATAATGCCAAAATAGCCTTATACTGCTGTTTTCAGAAAAGTTTATACTGTTCTCTGTAAGAGTCAATATATTTGTAAAGTTTCTTGAAAGCTCTAAACGTGTCACTCTATATGTTCCGACAGTAGTGGCGTAAGAAAAATGTAACTGATTATTCTTGTCAAAGGACATTTTTACTTCAATATAAAAGTACAGCCGTTCACATTTGGACAAGTTACGTTTTGCTTTAATACAGATACCACCTGAAAGATTTTGTTAAGATTAACTAATCTAACATTCACCTATAATGTGCCCTGAGAATCCTAATAGGACTTTTATATTTCTAGTATAATTTCAGCAACCAATCTTGATGCCTTCGACGGCAGTAATGAAGAGCATCGGCTTCATAATTTTTTATTTTTTATTTATTTATTTTATTTTATTTTATTTTTTTTACATTTTATTCAACCTAAACCTATTTCGATACAAAACACTAAAATCTCCAAAGTTATCAAAATTTTAGTGATCACTACGCACACTAATTCACAAAGAGTTTCAGTATAACCGTATTCTATAATGTACTTTGAATGGGACGCGTGTATTACTTGCGATTAATGCCTCTCAAATGGAAATACAAGCAGGTAGATTACATTACCCATTGGTACCAGGAAGGACCAGAATTCAATCCTCCCTCTTCTCTGGGTCAACCTGGGTTTCCATGTTTGAGTTCGACTTCGGCATACCGTGGGAATCGATAACTTTGAGATCTTGTACTCCAAGGGAGAGATAAGGTTGCCTTATAACGCTCGGGTGCCGTCACTGTATATGATGAGAGGCCTCTACTTGCTTGGAAAGCTCCCTCTACTAGTAAGTAAAACTGGAAAACAAAGGGCCTGTCTAGAGTCTGGTGGTTTGAACACTAAAGCTGTCGAGTGTAATGGGCTTAATTCATTTTTCTCCCTCCCTTAAAGGAGGTCTTTTAGTATGTAAACTCCTTGGCTGCGGGAGTTTTTAGAATTTTGGTGCTGTTACTAGAATCTGATAATGTAGTATATTACGGACTGGCCATATGAAAAGGCTGGTCCAAAGGATAGGACATTTACCGAGCCGAAAACGAGTGAACAGCGAGTGCAAAACCTGCTTGTCTTAAATATTTCCCTGGACTTGGGTGACTATATTACTTATAAATTTTAAGCTACTTATAAAGTTGAATCAACAACACTTACTTTTAGCATCCCGGTGTAGACGAGTATTAAATCTTACGTTATTTGCTTTTTTTTTCTTTCTTTTTTTATGACAAGATACTGTACCTTTTCTATTTTATTTATTTTTTATTATTTCTGATAATTCTACATCCTTTCGATTCAGATTTCTAACGTTTCATTGCTATTGTCATATCTCTCTCCAATTGACTTTTCCGTACATCGTTCAGCAAACTCACTACTTGTTTTGGTAACTATTAGTACATTAGAAATTTCAAAGGATTGGCTAGAAACTTAGTAGCATAATGAAAGGCCCTTCTAATTGCTCCAATGCAAGCAGAGGATTTTATCGTGGTGAACCTTGGCTTGTATTTTACTGGTTGATTCTTTTTTCAATTTTCATTCGTCCACACAGGCTTGGGACTGGCAGTAGTGGACATCGAAGGTTGAAATCGACAAATGGCTTAAGATAGGAAGTGGCATTATCAAGCAGTCACAAGTGTACTTGTAAGGCTCACAGACGAGGATAGGACAGAAACTGAGAAATAGCGGGTTGCATGTGAATAGAACTGGGAAGTAACATAGCGTATTGCACGTGAAAAGTAGTGGATAGCAACTAGTCACCGTACTCGAAGGGAACTAATCATGCATTCAAAATATCTTCAGCATAAAGAATATGACGCATTATAACCAAAGATTTCATTTTATTTTTAATGTAAGTTTACCATATGTATTATACTAAATCAGAAGCTTCACTGTATTAATCGGTGTTCAGAAACAGTTTCGGAATCGGGCAAATAGTTATGATGTATTTTCGCAGATTCGCCAGTTATATCCGTCCAGGTCGTTATAAAAACCGCACTTCTCTGGTAAAACATTGTTTCACCCTAGCTGCTGTATTTCGGTTAAGGGTTACAAGTCGTGTGTGGAGCAGTCACTTTAGAATATTAATAAAAACGGACTCTGTGGAACAGATGTACCAACATTTACTAGAGACAAGTCATATTCCAAACATATGAATGCTAATGTTTCTCTTTTAGTTTTAAAGTATAGGTTTTGAGTTCATTTACGAAACCACAAAATAGCTGTAAAGTATAGCGAAATGAGTTACTTTTTCTTTTCTTTCAGCTAAATTGGTTCCTGTTGGTTATGGTATTAACAAACTACAAATTATGTGCGTTGTAGAAGATGAGAAAAGTATCTGTTGATTCTACTGACAGAAGAAATTCAAAATTTTGAAGACTACGTTCAGTCAGTAGATATAGCTGCGTTCAACAAAATTTAATGGTTTATGGTTGATCCACTTTTTTCCTTGTATAAAATTTTATAAAATATATGATTTCTGACACTTGTTTCTAATTCGAAATTTTCATTTTTCCTCTTAAGTGTCCAGACGTATTAGTATCTATTTCCTTTTCTTTAAGTAATTTAATTTGTATATTTTCTTCGTAGGTAGTTAAGCTTTAACTCACTCAGTTTGCAGAAGTTTATCAACTTTGTTCTTAGTTATCAGCTTGATTATATTAATATATTTGTAGAACTTAGATTACTGCTGTGCAATTTATGCAACAGACACGTATTTTAAAGGAATATCACCACTGCAACAGTGAACTGTAGAATGTTCTCTGTGTTGTTGACGTGTGGTTTCATGTAAGAGGTTCCAGGCTAGATTACCTACGGGAGAGAATCGTTCTGTGTGGAGCCAAAAAAATGAGACACATCAAAGCTGCTTGAATTAAATTGTAGCAAGTAGCTGTTTCGTCTTCATACAAGATCTTAAAACTTGCCTTTCTGTGACGCCTGCATCATGTATGAAATACATATAACTGTAGAAAAAAAAAAAAAAAAAAACTGCAGTTCAGAATTATAAACAATTAAAGGTCCTCATAACAGACTAGAAAATGTTCAGAAAGTATTTGAAGTAATTCTAATCTTTATAAAGATTGACTAACATAATTGAAGCAAGCTTCTACCATTTGTGTAGTGGTGCGCTAGAGTTAGTTAGAATTCTGACAGTTTGAACCTCTCGATCTGTGGCAGATTGCTCTTATCTTTTGGATGGAAGTAAGTCAAAGGATTACCAAAAATACAGATATTCAATGATAGCGTTCGAATAACGACATTGTCCGATTTAGCCATTCATAGTCTAAATGCAAAGTAATGATGTGGAGTTTCGTGTAGTAAACCATCGTTATGGAGATAGAGCATGTATGGCTAAGAGATATTGACTCGAGTGTCATAATATCGATGAAGGTTTCAATTGTAGGTCAATGTCTTATTCAGTCCTGGTTTGAAAAGATATAGAGGCTGATTAATTTCCTTCCGAAGACAGCGACATCTTTCAAAACAGGTTTCAACAACAAAACTGCACGCACATGTGCATGAATCTTTCAGCTATTGTGTAGAGAGTGATGGTGTTGTAGTAGGCAGAGTATCGCCGAAAACGTTTTTGGGAAGTGTATGTCATAATTCTCCCCATGCAAACTTCAGCATTTCCCGCACAGTAGTACAGTGGCGAAATAATGACTTTGTGATAGGATGGGCCAATGTTAATGTTACGATTACACGTTAGGCACAGCAGCTCCGCCACAGCTCACATTACCAACAGTCACATCCAGATAAGATGTCAGTGAGACCCACAAGACATGTGCTAAGGAAGATCAGGGATATGGCAGCCTGTGAGGATTCATTACCTCAGCGTGTTAGGAAACAAACTATTACATGCGATCTAATCAACAAGGAATCGTGAAATTCATCACAAAGGCTTATCCATTTCCATCCGAACTAATTAAAGTTGTTGATTGCTGTCATGGACTCCCGAAGAAAATTTTCTAGAAGGGGGGGGGCTCATCTCCCTGGCTGCTATATTACGTTTGGTATTTTTTTTTTTTTTTTATTTATATTAAGAAAATTTTAAGAAACTTAATACAGTTTCGTGAGCCAGAGGGGGGGGGGGGGAGCGGGCCCCACCCTGTCCTCCCCTTCGAGCGCCCATGATTACTGTTGCGAACCAGTAGAGGTAGAAAATACGTTCGTCACCTAGCTCGTGACCGCTGGAGATATGTTGACGATGAATGAAGCATGGAGCAAAGTGATTGAAAACGTTCGGGCCTTACCTGCAGATGTATTTATGAAAAGATCGATGTAACTTAGTAACTTAGTGCATTAATTCAACGAAAAATTTTGTGGTTAGTATTTGCTTTTTCTTCAGAGGGAAACAAGATTCACAAGGTCGAGAAAAACAAAAGCAATGCTGCTAATTACCAAGAACATGTTATGTCTGCATTCTACACAAAATACCACCATTGTATGGCAACGACGCTCATCGTGTGGAGCTGCACCAGGACAAAGCTTGAATTCATGGTCAAACCCGCTGGTGTTCTACCGATGTATGGCAGCTGCAACTTATACCGTAGCTATTTCGTTAAGAATCCTGATGCTAGTCCCATGGATTATTGTGCTTTTGGCCCATCTTTTATCACGTCGGCTCACAAGGTAAGTGACTTCTTCTGGAAAGCTTGGAAACAAGAGTTAGACAATATAACCCTGGCACAGGTGGAAGCTATGATGTGCTATGATCCATACCGGTAGCATCACGTCGAGCATGATCGATGGTGGCGGGATGGAATATTTTAGGTAATCAAGAATGTAAATTAGTTCGGATGGAAATGGATCACCCTCTGTAGCTCAGGTTGTATAAAGCCTCCATTATGCATTATATGTGCTGTACACTTTGAAACTACTAAGAGCTAGTTGCCCGTTTCACATGTATAATGTTACAAAGATATAGTAGAAATATTGACAACTTCGTAGGCTCAGTAGTTCAAAATAGCTTAAAGAAGTTTCTATACATAAACAATTGATCAAGATATATTGCAGGTAATCTACTTCCTCCTCCAAGTCTGCCACCTGATTTGACTACTGCAACACGATAGTTTTGCCATTAATTTTAACTATTTACGAACAGACGTAAACAGGGTCCAATATATCAGTAATGGCATTTGTGGCTTGCAAGAGCTGTAGGTATACAGCGCTGCAGCTTCCGAATTTCAAACGGTACTTAAAATAATATATAGCTCCAGATTTTCTCCCTAACCTTAAAATAAATTATTTTTAATAGCATTCTAAGAATTGCATTTTGTACGTGATAGAAGAGCAAGCTAATCGCCTCAATAATATGAACATAATAGTTGCGGGATTATTTCATACATTTACTCACAGCTGTATATTTTTCATTTAAGAAACTTCGGAAGTTAATGAATCTTTAAAGATACACATTGTTCGCAGAAATCTAATCCTTGAAATACGTAACATTGGTTTTAAGTATCATATGAAGCAAAATTACTCTTTTCACTAGTTTCTTCAGTGTAGTAAGCATTAAAATTAACTCACATTTCATGGTTTCAACTGTTGCTGTACACACACACACACACACACTTTTTTTTTTTTTTTCTGAAATGTGACAAAACTCATCAACTGTTCTTAAATAAGATGCATTTTTCCACAATAATTATATGGCGTAAAGGAAACCTGTATTTTCAATAGATTGAAGATTTCCATCCTGGCTTTACCAATTGTTATAAATAAATTAGATAGGTAGAAAATTAGTAGGATTTGCTGAATTTCAGCAACTGTTGTGAACATAGTATCATGCTTCTCTCCTGCTGACAAAGATAGTCAAACCCTGCGTTAGCGATTTTGGCTTACGGAGAACAAAATGTACACACTTATAGTAATAAATATATTTTATTTCACAGTTTTTTGTCATGTCATTAGGTACGATTCATTCTTGAAAAAAAATATTTGTAAGTTTGCAGAATTTCTGCAAAATTCCCGAAGGTGGTGGACTACAATTATATTAAACTTACATAAATGACTCAATTTATTTTGGGATGAAAAGAAATAAAAAGGATTAAAGTACAAAAATACACTTTACTTTTGTTGGCACATTAGGATACTCTAAAATGAGTACGATTTTGTACTTCAGAAGTACAGGTGTTTGAACAATAATTGTTCCCAATCCATGATTTAGAAACGATTTTAAATGTCAGTCGCAATTTTATCCATTTAATGATTGTACACTCGTTCGACACTCCCTGAACTTCCTATAATAAGGTACGTTTTCCATAAATGTAGTACATCGATATCCTCCCAAGTAATGGATCCTTGCATAGTCGTCACAATCGATTCGCCCATCTCGGTTGCAGTCCTGCAATTAGAGAGAACAAATCTGTAGGCAATTTCATCATAAAAAGTGAACAAATTAAAATGTTCGTGTAACTGTAAATTAAACAGCATAAATAATTAAATTGCTTAGATCGTATATAATATTTGTGGTTGAAGTGCGAAGTCATGTTAGTTTCACGTAGGAACATTTAAATTGCAGCTGTTAGGTTGCCAACGAGATAGAATTTTCGTAACAAAAGACGAGACATCACTTTCACAATACTTTTACAAGTTAAGGCAATCTCAACTCGTAGTGTTTGCAAATATAACATAAAATTGGATCCTTAGAATGTTATGGCTGCCTTACGTAGAGATTACCAACACTGAAAGATATTACTCACGTAAGTAATGTATTTAATCACTTGTAATTCTACGGTAGAGAAAATATGGGAAGATTGTCCCTCCAGTGCTAACATATCTATCTTACGTCCATTGTTTGGTTTCCTGTTCTCATGTTTCAAGATTTAAATTCTTGAAGCATTTCCCGTCTAAGCAATTGATTGTTCTCTGAGATAGTACCAAGGGCAGACCTGAGGGTTAAAATCTAATTATATAATTTAAGACTATTCCACTGGAAAGTCACTACGTTAGTTTGATCGCAATATCCTAGAATTGTGTCCAATATGATCTACGTGAGACTGTGTGAGATTTATTCTGAAGTTACTCTTATTGGGGACGACGAATCTGTCGTTCTTTCTCCAGAAACAAACAAACGAGAAACATTTGTAAATTAAGTTACTTTCAGACACTTTATTTGCATTAATTTCTCATACATAACTGATTGGCCATCATTATACAGAAAAGAAAGATCTATTATTTTAAGTGACATCTGTTAACAGCCAAGGTTTTAATCGTAGGTCAGTGTTTTAGTTAGTGTTAGTTCGGAAAGGAACATTAAGGGACTCTAAGGTAATTCATGTTTAATGGAAACTTCAGTGCAGTTACCATACATGTGTGAATAATTCATTGACCAAATGCATGACTGATGTTGCGCTGTTTGTTAGAATTCTAACAATTTGTAATTCACTTAATCTCGATAATAGCTTATGGTAAATAGTTCTTTCTTTGGTAGCAAGTACGGTGAAACCTGTCTATGTTGGCCACCATCGGTTCAATTGAAAAATGGCCGACTTACAAAAAATAGGGGTGATTGGTGTATTTTTTAGAATAGGATTTCTAGTATTATTTATTGTAAATTTTAATAGGCAATGGTAGCTACTTTTAAATAATGTATATAGAATAATCATAAACATATAGTGTACTAGGAAAAAAATACGTATTTTATGGTGGTTCATTCTAGACGTATTTATTTTATTATTTTCAGCACACATGCAAATTCTGATTTTGTAGCTCTTGTATAGTATTGTCTACCTTTTGTTAATGAGCTGCAAGTGTTTCCCTCGGAGCTAAAGATGTTTTGAGAAAATCTTAAGGGAATTCATATCACAAAACCTCCGTTACCTTTCGACAAGCTGTCAGATGCCAATAGTTGACAATTGAGATGGTTAGCTTTAAACCTTGAGAATTTTCCGGAACTACTAAAGCTCCCCACTGGTGAAAGGGTAAACATTGTTTCAATGCGGCCAACTTCCAAGATAGACAGGTGCCCAACTTACAGAGTAATAAGTAACGAATGTATTATGGGAAAATGCAGGTTCAAGACGAACCTGGCCAAGATGAGCAGGTGGTCAAGTCGACAGGTTTTACTGTAAGTGAATCTCGTAAACTCAGATATCCGATGAGAAATGTTCGGACAATCAGCTATGACCATCTCCACTATATATAAAAGGTAATGATGTGCAGTGGTAAGGTAAGTCTCCTCTATGGAGGTTTAACGTATACAGCTAAGTGGTGATATGTACTCAAGTTCGACGAAGAGCGAATAAGGTCTTACTCGTAGGCCAGTGTTTTAGTTAGCCTTAGTTTGAAAAGGGACATTAAACTAGAGATTGATAGGGGGCGCGGTAGCTCAGTGGTAGAGCGTTCACCTCCGGTGCTTGGGATCCCTGGTTCGATCCCAGCTCGCGCCGTGTGGACTTTCTGGTGGACAGACACCGTGCTAGTGGGTTTTCTCGGGGTTCTCCCGTTTCTTCCCACTTTCTTCATTCCACCATTTCATGCATTTCTCATCACCGTCTCCTTTAGCCTAACCGACATAATCGTGGGACGTAAAACAAGTTTTTTTTTTTTTAGATTGTTAACTCTGCTTGCGCCCCCCTAACATTTTCACGGTAGGCTTGCAAATCAACTATAATATGATGATGAACTATAATATGGTTGGATCCCCCCCCCACACACACACACATTTTTGGGCTGGCTACCGGCCTGTTTAACGCTAGCCATTAAGATAGAAATTAAATTTTGACAGCTTACCTGAGCGAACCTTGCCATGTATGATTTAACTACGGCTGCTGCGCAGTAGGGTTCATTTGCACACGTGTTGTAGGCTGTAAAAGGTAAGGAGTTGTTAACAGAAGTTATAAAACACATCATTCGAATCTTTACATATACAAACTAGCATATATTACCCGCTTCGCTGGGTTGAAATGAAAATTTAAATGCACAACTCCATATCTCATGTGTTTAATACCCGTGAAATATGCTTGCAGTAAATGTTAACATTATATCGCCTGTCATTTATGTTAACCCGCCGAGTGACACGGTCATGCGGGTTGCATATAAATACGTTTATTTTTACCTATGATGAACTAACAAAGGATTTGTACGTTATGGACACTTGAATGGTCAATTATCTCAAGACACTGGTAATTAAAAATTAAAGTGATATGATAAAAACCATCTAGGGTCCAAATCCTAATAACCCCCCAAAAATGAAAGAAATTGGTTCAGCCGTATTAGCGTGATGAGGGAACAAAGGATTTGTACGTTCTCTTTTATATATATAGATTACAAAACATATTTCAAGTAGTTTTCAATTTTGTTACAGATTATTTGTTCAGACTTATACTATACGCTTTGCTTGCGGAAATTTTCTCTACGAATGAAATTCAAATAATTATGTAATATTTTAAAACTAACAACTTGTTACTTTGAATATGCGTTTTATGAAGGATTGTAAATGAGCGCGCTTATTTGAGCTAGCTCACTACAGCATGCTCCTTTTTCGTGAGTTTTATCATAAGCTAACTCGTTTTGAATGTGAGTTGAGTTTAACTCGAAGTATAGGTGAGTTTGAGAGTAAAAACACGCTCAACACCGGATATTGTTATTTTCACAAAAGAATGTAATTGTCCATTTGTACGTTTGCTGTAGTCTGATTTCTGAGAATGTACTAATTTAACATTAAGTAAATGACGCAGATTAGGGAGGTTAACTTTAAATTAATAATTTACAATGTATAAATTGTAAACTAAAATTTTAATAAGTATTTGCATACGATTTATTTCAAGCTGTTTTAGTTTTTTTCTTAATTCATTCAATACAAAAAAGAAATAAAATATCATTTATGTTATGTATGCTTATTACACAGTTTGTCAAATTACAAATGTAAAAATTATACTGTATATACACAATGTTTAACACTTTCTACTACATAATACTACTGCACACAATACTACTCTAACTGAAAACTTAAAGCTAATATCAAAAGTCATTAATTTCTATATTTATGACCAGGAAAATGTCTATTCTTCCGCCATATAAAAACTAAAAATCATAAAACCCCAGTGTAAGATGTAAAAAAAAATAAATAAATAAAATAAAAATTAAAAATAACCAACCAAAGATCATATTAAACAAGCAAAGTTTTACACTAAGGCTTACTGGCAATAGTTAAGACAATACATTTCAAATTCACCCAAATCCATAAAATAAAATGCCCAAATTCCAATTTAAAAAAAAGACACCAATTCATTAATAAAAAGAGTGCTAACATATTGTATTTAACAAGTATACCATTATACACAAGCATTTTACTTAAAAACATTAGATTTGAATATCAAAAACTCGGGTTGGATTTTCAGTAGGAACAGATTACAGTGGTTCCTCTCTCTCTGTAATCTCTGAAACTGTAGATATGCGTCGCATATAGCCTAGCTACTAAAGGACTAACTTCAATAAACATCATCATCTGTTCCTGCTGCTCTGGCTTAGTAGCTACTGGCTAGAAGAACATGATTTCAGGCAGAATATTGAACGGAACAAAATGCCACAGTGGGCGAACAGTATATTTAGTTGAACTCTGACAAGTAAGGGACCATATGGTTGTCGCGCAAATCAGATGCAGACATACGCCATCTGATTGAGCATGAAAAGATATGGAGAACACAGAAATTTAAGGTGCTAAGGGCCATAGAGAGCGGAGCGAGGAAAGAGGAAACATTGAATGTCGGCAAAATTGAAGAAAGTTAGGAATGACGGGAAAAGTTAATTTCGTGCAAACAGGGAAAGAAAGTCAACCAAAAGAACGAAACTAAACATAACAAGGGCATCAAGGACGAAGAAAGATCATATTCAGGGTTGTCATCCGGACCGCAGTGTTGCCAGCGCTGCATAACATTGATATGGAAGGTATAGCACAGTATAGCAATTCATGCACAAGGAAAAATATTAGTAACACAAAAGACAATTGAAAAGACTCTGTACACGTGAGTAAAAAGGTTTAACGATAGTCGTGAGTGAATAATGTACATGAGGGAGGACGGTGATTGGGATGGACGGTACATTGCTTCCACACATGTATGTTCTTGTTTCAAAACCCAGTGGTAACTTTCCAGCGCGCATGCTCGCTGAATTCCCCAATGTGAAAGCATATGCAAGCAGATCAGCGAATATGACCAAACGGGATTTGCAAATCTTCCTGGAAGAAGTTTTGTGGACCGATCTTCAGGGTAAGGATCGTGTTTTGCTTTTGGTTGACTCCTGAACTCCAAACAAGGATGACACTCTTTACAACATGACAGTTCCTGACGGTGTTCAGTTCTACAAAAAGCTGATTCCTCCGAAATGTACAGGCCTTATACAACCTGTTGATGTGTTGTTCTTTCGTCCATTCAAAAACATGGTGAAGTTCATCACTCTCCAGTATTAATGTGTGGCAACGTGAGAACTTTCTCCGCCTTCAGTCATTTGTTCATTACCAGTTTCATCTAGTTGATTCCAAAAGATGATGCGCTTTGCGTTTTTCAAATGTGGCTACTCCAATGAACATCCTGGACAGTTTGAAACACCTTCCGCATATTGCTTTGAAAAAGGACTCACAGAGGAATGCTGCAGAGACGCGTGTAACCAGCTTGCTTTCATCCGCTGTGCTCACTGAGAGAAATGTTTGTGTGTTGACCACGTATTCATTCGTGATCTTCATGTCAACTGCAATTAAACTACAAATGGTGCGTACTGTTCTCTATTTTCCTCCATTTGTATTCACGCGGGTGTAATATTCACTCACGACTACGTTAGACTTTTTTACGCATGTGTACAGAGTCTTTTCAATTGTCTTTTGTGTTACTAATATTTTTCCTTGTGCATGAATTGCTATACTGTGCTATACCTTCCATATCAATGTTATGCAGCGCTGGCAACACTGCGGTCCGGATGACAACCCTGAATATGATCTTTTTTCGTCCTTGATGCCCTTGTTATGTTTAGTTTCGTTCTTTTGGTTGACTTTCTTTCCCTGTTTGCACGAAATTAACTTTTCCCGTCATTCCTGACTTTCTTCAATTTTGCCGACATTCAATGTTTCCTCTTTCCTCG
The DNA here is from genome assembly GCF_964235325.1 of Thermobia domestica. Taxonomy (NCBI): domain Eukaryota; kingdom Metazoa; phylum Arthropoda; class Insecta; order Zygentoma; family Lepismatidae; genus Thermobia; species Thermobia domestica. Next base: position 170,491,501 of record NC_137466.1, on the reverse strand, counting down.
CTCCGCTCCCTATGGTCCTTACAAGGGACATCACCCAATTGTCCGGCTCCGATTTCAATGAAATTTTTATTGCTGATAGAGAACATGTATTCATTACTTGTGATGACAGAAATTTTTGCCATGGTGCATGTTTTCTATTTTTTAATAATTTTTAAAGATTGTGATGTGGTTAATAGAGATTACTGCAGAAGTCCCTTAGTACCCTTTGTAAACGGAGTGTTAATGAAAGAACAACCATGTAGATACATATAGGGCCTAGGGAGAAGTCGTATGGTACGTATGACCTTGACGGCAGCCATCTTGAAATCCGCCATTTTGAATTAAGGTCAAGTTTTTAAAATAGGAATTGGGTAATAAAATTATGATACATAATTTCGGGCTAGAATTTAATCAGGAAGACAATGGTGAAGTTAGTTTTAAGATGCACCCATTTGGTGAAAAGTTACAGGCATATTAATTGTTTATACTTACTATTTGTTTAAGTCCCTTACCTCCGCTTCGAACCCGCGTATTAATGATAATAAGTGAATAAAGGTTTTGCTAATACATATTATGCCTAGAGGGAAGTGATACGATAAGGGTATCATTGACGGCAGTCATCTTGAAATCTGCCATTTTGAATTAAAGTGAAGTTTTGAAAACTGAAAACCATAGCATGTGGCACCAAATTTTAATTGTAAATTTTCCCCAAAAGCCAATGGTATGCTTATTTTTGTTCTATAGTTAACTAGTATGAATTTATGTCTCTTCTAATGTGCACGAAACGTTCATTATTCGATCTTTCACACTGGCAACACTCCTAATTTTCACCGCATGTATTAAGATTCCAACTGGCACTTTGCAATTGTTGTCCCTTACTTGTGAGAATGAAAACGGAAAGTTGAATCTGAAACGCCAGGAATAAAATAATATAAGGGGCGACCAACTGAAACCCGTTCGTTCCATGTATTATTGGTATAGTGTAAAGGAGGATGTTGTTTGTTTAATAGTGAGTAATGGCTAATGTCCCTGTGTGTTGGGTGTAGGAATGCTGTTGATACATATTTCTATAACGAGTGAAAGATGGTGTTCAAGATCCCCAATCTGTCCAAACAGGACCAGCGTGCGTTGTCCAGTTTCTGAGTGCCGAAGGTTGTCAACCAGCTGAAGTGTTCCGGCGTATGGAAGATGTGTATAGTGATGCATGCGTCTCGAAAACAACAGTGGTGGACTGGGCCAGAATGTTTCGGAAGGGGCGTGAACAAACCAGTGATTATCCCCGTCCTGTTTAAGCCCATGTTGTTGCCACAGAAGACACGCGTGAAAAGGTGAATGCGGCTATAGCTACGGATAGACGCATTAGTATTCAATCCATAGCGAACGGGTTAATCATGAGTTATGGTACTATTCAGAAAATTGTGAAAGATCTGTGGTATCATAAAGTGTGCGCACAGTGGATAACCAGGGTGTTGACGGAAGACCAAAAGTGTGAGCGTATGGATTGCGCCTTTGAACATTTGTCACGTTACCATTTGGAAGGTAACGACTTCTTGCTGCGCATTGTTGCTGAGGATGAAACTTTGGTGCCATCATTTTGAACCGAGTTCAAAGTCTTCCAGTATGCAATGGTAACACTCCTCATCTCCACGTCCCAAAAAGTTAAAGACGCAACCGTCTGCGGGGAAGTTATGGGGTCTGTGTTCTTTGATTGCAATGGACTATTATTGCTTGACTTCAAGGAACCAGGACAGTCCATCAACGCCGCACGCTATTGTCAGACCTTGATACAGTTGCGGAGAGCCATCAAAAACAAAAGGCCTGGTTTATTGACCGCTGGAGTCATTATGTTGCATGACAACGCGCGTCTACATGTTGCAAGCCAAGTGCAGGATTTGTTTCAACGATTCAAGTGTGAAATGTTGCGACATCCGCCCTACAGCCCTGACCTTTTTCACCTTGTGACTTTCACATGTTTGGGTCTCTAAAGAAGGCATTGAAAGGTCAGAGATTTCAGTCTGACGCTGAAGTTCAGGACGCTGTGCATGATTGGTTTGATAGTCAGCCGTCCGAATTTTACATGGACGGCATTTGTAAGTTACGGATACAGTGGGACAAGTGTCTCAACGCTCATGGTGACTTCTTCTGAACAATATTTTTACTGCACGCTAAGCACAGACGCCTCTAGATAGTTTACAAGTTTCCGCTCGAAATAAAATTTATTTCATGAATTATGACCACTGAACGTGTTTCAATTGATCGTCCCTTATAAAATACATTATAAATAGTTATACCCAAAAGTCGTATTTCTTATATGGTAAGAAGCAATAAAGTACTAGACTACTTGTTCTATTAACAAGTTCTTATTTTTATTTATTTATTTATTTATTTTTGTTCATTATTAATTATTAAATTTTTTATCGTGACTATATGGTTAGCGTACACGCATTGGGTGTGAAGATTCGGGTTCGATTACCACAGGAATCCAAATCAGATTTCACGTAGCTGTAGGTTCACATATCGTACAATCTCAGTGCTGAAAGGGATGTTCAACTCCAAACCAGTTATTTATTGCAGAATGAAATCTGTTTAGTATAAATTAGCAATAAGCATCGCCAGAACATTTTCCATCGCTTTGCTATGAAACTATTACTTCCACTCACAATGCTTCTCCTTACCTCCTGGTCGGTTAAAATTGTCTCCTGTTAATACTATTCTTCCTCCATCTAACCAATAGTTGTACGAAATAAGAAATGGGCCACAGTAGCCTCTTTGGCAACCGAAAGTCAGGTTACAGTTCGTTGTAGCCTCGCAAATGCACCCTAAGCAATCATCTCCGAGATCTGGCAAGTTTTGACCTGAAAAAAATCCATAATTAGAAACAAATCTATTATAAAAATATATAAAGTACTGTAAAATAGAACAATCAGGGAAATTATATTATTGCTCCCTGCAAACTGAGGAAACTCTGAAGTATTTGATTGTTTGTTTTACTTAGAGGCCTGTCTGAAAAAAATATTTCGTATCTTTAGTAAAAAAAAAAAAAAACAGTTGACAACATTAAAAATTATTGGTATCGTTGTAATTTGTTGGAGACAATTCTTATTTCTTAACTTGTGAAAATACTTGGTAAGTACTCGAAAGGTCCCAAATCTAGTCTCTGGGCTGGAGAATACTATAGGAATCAACAATTACGTTCAAACATTAAACGAGAATTGTTAGTGAAAATCTAATTTTCAATGTATCATAAAATATTTTACACATTAGCAAAGCCATTAAGTTCTCATATTTCTTTGACGCAGCTGGAACTACGAGTTTGAAATTTGATATTTCGATGCAAAGCGAAAGCTGGGACTTTTAAGTGTCCCGAAAGCATTTTTGACATTGCGCTTAGAATATTTTTCGAGAAAGTAATCATTTTAATATTATAAGTACAATATTAACTTTTGTAAATACTCGTAATAATGTTCTTATATGTAATTTAAAGGTACAGTACTCGTATATTATGTATTTTACGAGATTATGGAATAAAGCCGCTGACGACTCCAGCTTTTAACTTCTTGGGGACGGACCATTGTTTTTATTTTTTGTGTGTCGTTGGTAGCTTATTTTTGTATACTGAAAAGGATAGTTTATATTATTTGAGGTACATTATGATACATGTCTTTAGGGAGCATACGTCCACCGGGGATACTTACCCCGTTGCTCCTCCTGTGGCGTCGTCATTGAATAAATTAGTAGAATATACGAGTATTTTCGAGTATACGAGTATTCGTATATTTCTAGTTTCGAAATTTGCTGATGCAAGTTCAATGACACTAGAAGTAAACGCTTCCCCTCATGTTCCTCCTTAGGAATCACATTTCGTAAGAATTCCTAAAATTATATGTTATCGTCAGCCTAGGAGAGATGGAGAATATTTATACCTTTGAAGGTTCTATGCCTGATAATTTCGGAAATTTGGAAAACGGCAAAAAAAAAAATATATATCAAGTCTTCCTTTTCTCCTTCCTGTGTCGTATCTCGCAAAATTCTCTTATCTGTATCTCGCAAAATCCTCTTATCTGTATCTCGCAAAATCCTCTTATCTGTATCTCGCAAAATCTTTCGCCGTTTTTTTTTAACCACGGCGCTGCAATCGGACCAGAAATGCTGGGGAAAATGCTACGAAATAGAGCAGGTTCTATTGACAAGAAATACCATAGGATATGCCATGGCATGGGAAATGCTATAGTATTTACTACTTTACACGATAGGATGTCGATGATACGATTTTTGCTACGATAAATGCTTCCGTCTAAAACTAGCCTTAAACCTAGTCAGGGTACGAGACAGTGACGAGTACCCTCCGGTTGCTACACTGCTACACCTGCCCACCCTCGATATTGTATTGTAATGTAGATCAAGTAAATAACATTACCTTTTTGGTATACAAAATAGTAGCTGTATCCCTCTCCCCGAAGAAATAAAAGTTGGCGTCGCCACTAATACAATAAGATAATTACTACAACATTTCAAGATTGCATGCCTCGTAGTTTCGAAAGATCTCGTCTAAGGCTAGTTTTAGACGGAAGCATTTATCGTAGCATTTCTCGTAGCAGATGTGCTGCCAAAAATTTCATATAATATTCTATGGCATCAAAAGTATATGGTGCTAGCATTTTGAGAAGCACCTGTCGTGACGTAGCAAACAAATCACTGGAGAAGAACGCAATTATGGCTCCGAAATTAAGCGTGAGGTAGCTAAAGCTATAGTAATTGTAACAACAGTTTTCGCCGGTCATATTAAAAAACGAAAATCACAAAGAAGTATATGGGCAAAGAGCATCCCTACTACAACTCATTTTTGTTTACTACAATTCAATTTCCCACACAAAACAAAGAGCATGGATATTTGACAAAATCTTTCGCCGCTTTTTTTTTTAACCACGGCGCTGCAATCGGACCAGAAATGCTGGGGAAAATGCTACGAAATAGAGCAGGTTCTATTGACAAGAAATGCCATAGGATATGCCATGGCATGGGAAATGCTATAGTATTTGCTACTTTACACGATAGGATGTCGATGATACGATTTTTGCTACGATAAATGCTTCCATCTAAAACTAGCCTTAAACAAATCGATGGATTTACTTTTTATGTATATTGTTTCATGGCTATGAGAATTAATGTCATTCCAAGTCACACCATCTTTTACACTCGTATTGAAAGAAAACAAGTAATACGTTTCTTTTATCATCATTACCATCAAATAAATACGAGGCATATAGGTTCATTGTTAGTTGTCCATGGCTAGTGTAGACCAACCTGAATTTTCCGAAAAAAAAAAAAAAGTGCGAAGTCTTTCCATACGCAAAGTAACGATCGAAAAAGAAAAGTATAGAATGTCATGTGTTTTCTTTCAAGAACAAACAAACACGTTTCACCTCGATTGAGATAGAACAAGAAAAAAAAAGTTATGTGAACAAGGCACTCTTCCTTTGGATTTTCCATCACTGGTACTTGTATGTCAAGAACGGTGGGAGCTGAATTGCATGTAAAGAAGATGAGGGAACACGAAAATTCCAGAGTTCAAAGTAGAGCACATAAAGTGTTTTTTCCTCTCTCTCTACGAGAGGAGGTCTAATCAACTCTTTATTTGTTCTCATTTTCTTCCTTTGCCTTGAAATGTGTGGCTAAAATCATCGATGATCCAGGTGTGTTGTCTATGAACGGAGAGTTATCCATATCTGTACTATTTAGGGTTATCATATTATCCTTTCGTTTAGTTATTGCTAGAACGCTAAAAAATCACCCATTTTCCTGACTGCGACAAAAGCTTGTTTTTCTTGAACTATATAAAAAAAATTACAGTTAAGCTTAACCTTTTTGTATTTATATTTCTTCTGCTCCCTTCCTGACATTGCCAACTACAGGGTGGCCCAAAAGTAGGTATACACCCCTGCATTGATCAAATATAACATTCTACCTTATAGGTTTATTTGCTTCGGTTGTTCCGAGCTTCAGATATAAATGAAGAGACATTAACAACAAATAAATAAAAAAAACTAAGTCTACCTGATGGGTAACAATAAGAAATGATATAAAAAGCAATGAGTTGATCAGTACAAGACTGTATACCTACTTTTGAGCCTCCCTGTATAATGATGAGGCCAGTACTCGTATTATTGAAAGGAAATCCCACGTCCTACGATTATGCTTATTAGGCTAAGAGAGGTGAGGTGAGGTGATTTTGAGTTTTACGTCCCGTTCAGCAGCGAGGCTATATGAGACGTGGACCTACTGATTAACGTGGAATCCGAACCACATGAGCTCCCGCCGGGAATCGAACCCAGGTCTCCCACGCCAAAGGCGCGTACGCTAACCGCTTAGCCACGAAGGAGCTCTATTAGGCTAAGAGAGACGGATGGTTTAGACAAGTGGATGATGTAAGAATTTGTAGAATGGGAATGTGGGAGGAAACGGGATACCCGAGAAAATCCACGGATATGATGTTATCCACCATAAATTTACTTGGTCAGGGATCCCACGCACAAAAAAGTAAGAGCTCTACCAATGAGCTACCGTGCCCCGCCCAAAGTATATTGTTGAACATGACAGTCTGAAATTTTCTGCTTGATATAGAGGAGTCGTTTCTTCATTGTTGCAGTACACATGTAGACATTGCATTATGTAGATATTAACAAAATATTCTTTCTATTTGCTATGAATATTAAAATAATATGAATAATGGGGTCGCAGTGGCCTAGTATAGAGCACTCTTCTCTGGTACATAGGGTCCCTAGTTCGATCCCAACCCATTCTAAGTGAGCTTCCTGGTGGACAAACACAATGTGCGTAGTTTTTTTGTTTGTTTCCGTTTCCTCCCACTTTCATCATTCCACCATTATTACCATTATCATTAATCTCATCATACCTTCTCGTTTAGTTCCGGTGGATAATATAATAAGGGCCTTAAACTTAAAAAAAAAAAGATTAAATTATAAATGGTTAATTCTTAATGCAAATTCAAAGAGACACACTTCAGTTAAATGTTCAGAGAACAAAGATAAATTAACTTGAATATTAACACTAAAAGTGATATTTGTATAGCTTGAAGCACATACATCTACACGCTACTACATTCTATCGTACCTAAGACATGTTTCTTAAAGAAAGTAATGACAAAAAATATGAGAATTATGTCACAAAATTTTCCCTTTTTCAAAATGTAAAAAGATAACAAGACTAGTATTACTACTGCTATTTACTAATATTGCCTGCCTATATCCAAATATGATAAGTAAGGAATATAGAGCTTTCAAAAGAGAGGTGTTCAGCTTTATATGAATATGTCTATATATTTACTCAAAAAAAAAAAAAAAAAAAAAACATAATACCACACAGTTTACAGTTCCTTCACAAATAGGGCAGTGTTTTTCTTCTTAACACCGAGCATTGGCCATTGGCCACCACTCTTCAAATATATTATAGACAAAATTTTTGAAAATTTGCTTTATTTTTTAATTATGAAATTTGCTTTATTTTTTAAATTAAGATTTTGAGTTTAACGCCCCGTTCAGCAACTAGGCTCTATCAGACGTGGACCAACTGATTCATGTGGAATACGAACCACATGATCTCCCGTCAGGAATCTAACCCAGATCTCCCATTCCAAAGGCGCGTATGCTAACCGCTTAGCCACGAATGAGCTCTTTAATTATAAAAGGTTTTCGGTTAAGGAGGTAATCAAAGTTTCTCCAGAAGTATGAATTCACGTGATAGGAAGTTGCAAATATCATTCATAGAGCTTTCTTAATCTACAGTTCAGAAAGTAAGGTTCTATTCCAAGCAAAGAAAAAATCTAATACGAATTCTCAGCATAAGTTACTAGATATTTATGATGTCACTGGAGGGAAATGTGCACTTTAAAATTCAGTATGGGTGTATACAACTGATACACAGGATTTTGAGGCGGCTGTAATGCCTTTGCTAAGTAACTGTTCTCAGCAAATGAAAGGTTTCGGTGACCACTGGCGAGAGGTATAGTTATTAGTTCCTCAATGGCCGTATTCACCACGCTTGCTAGTGTGTTATTAATAACCATGGTATATAGAGAAAGATAATCATGATGGTGTTTCTATTTCCGCATTGTTACGTCCATTCAACTAGTTCTGTAATACCGCCTCAGTGTTATTTTCACACCGCTCAACATCGGCTTCGTGCCAAATCGGTAACGCCAGGCTTGTGTTAACCACAACACTGGGTTCTTCACTAAAATGGTAGTCATGCTGGGACTGGCCTGTGTGAAAATTGAGTTGCTTAACACCACTATTCTTTGTTGCGTAACCCGAAATGACCTATGCAGCCCCAAAATCCTTTTTCTGCTTCCCACTTGGCGGAAATTGTGCTAGTATTACATTTTTTTTTTTTTTTTTTTTTAAGTTTGTAACAAGTGTTCATGAAAGAAAGATTTGTGATTATCTTGTCCAAGCCTATCAAAGACCTCTTGAGCGTGAGTAATAATAGTTTCATAATAATTACTTTGAAAACAGGCAAGCGAAACTTTAATATAAAACTGATATTCTTCGCTACTTAACAGCAGACGACATGCCAGACATACTATATTGCGTGCGAGGATCGCGTAACAGAAATACTAGGAAGTGTTACATCAACGTTATTTGGGAAGTAACAATTATAGATTTTTTTTTTTTTTTTTTTTTTTTTTTGATAAAGGTTACATGTATGTGCTTCTTAGAATGACAATACTATGACGCAATAAAAGAGAATGTCATCTATGCTGAAAGGTAAGGGCGGAACTGAATGCCCCTCACTGTGTTTTAATTGTCCTCTAAATGAGTAATACAATGCGTGTCTTACGCGCACGTTCTAAATTCAAGGGCGACAGAACTTTCTGCTCTTTTACTAAATAGTTCAAAATCGGGAAATTGATCTTATTCCATTCCGTTTTTATATCAACGGGATTACAGTAAACTGTAAGATCCGAAAATAAACTTTATTATATACTAGCTGGATTGCCCGTTCTTCGTACGAGAAAAATAAGTTTGTGGAGAATATTTGAAGCCTTTCGCCCCTTTGGATACGTATTTCAATCAAAGATTAATTATAAAAACCAACAAAATATTCTATTTTAAAAATAAATTTAAAGCCTCTCGATTCCCTTAGAATGCTCCCTTTATTCAAAGTAAATAGATAAAAACCCAACTTGAGGTAGGGAGTATGTTCCAAAATTCACTTGAAACGGTTCAACCATTCTCCTGAGATGCGATCACAAAAAAGAGATAACGTTGAATTCACTGACAAGAAAAAAATATAGAAAATGCTTTCTCTCCTTAAAACTAGAATTTTCAAAAACGGGCCCATTTACTGTTAGTGAAGACTTTTACACACTGAATTCCATCTTCCTAGCTTGAGTAGGGACATCATTTGGGAAGGGCAGGCCTTGAGTTTCAGAAAATCATGCGTTTTAATGAATTGTAAACTAATATCCTAATAATAAAAAATAAATGAAAATCCTATGTCAGTGAATAATCTCCCCTTTCCTCCCTAGGGCTCAGCTCATGCAGCTATTGTTCGTGGCAGTGTAAGAAAACAGAAAACATTAACGTTCTTGAATTTTTTTTTTTTTTTTTTTTTGTAATGTTTCATAGTCAGATGCGATACGCATGTTATCTGAAATGAATATGCTACTAGGCCTATTTATTTTACATGGTCACGGTTATTTTAGAATATTAAAAGAGTTAGATAACTGAAATTCCCATGCAAATGTGAATGAAATGTTAGACGTGTAAAGCAAACAAAGTATACAATATAGTGTCCTTCAACGCCGTAAATTGAAGGTCATGTACGCACTCCATAAATTTAAGTATTTCCAGAACTTGGCACCGGGTTCTTGTTTTAAGCTGATGGAAAGCAGATAAGCTAATTGTACTTTTTTACATATTTTACAAAGAAATTAGAATAAAGAGATGTGGAAAGAATATGTTTTCCATTTTCATTCGTTGCTATTTTTCCCTTGTTTCTGAGCTTTATTCGAAGTAATTGTATCCCCGTGCTGTTGTTTCGTATTATTTTTACGTCTTCTTGAGATCATTAAATGAACGAATCCAGAAGAAAGATGTAGCTATTTTCAAGGATTATGAGACATAAATCATAACATCATTTCCATCATCTCCATCATCATTAGAATAGCTAATATGTAGGTATGCGAAGCCAATATCTACCCAGCCAACATATTCACGATTTTTTTTTTTTTTTAATAGTATAACATACACAGAAGAAAGATATGTTTAAGTTACATATGAATAGTGGTCAAGAAGCCGTACGACCTATGGAGCAAGCAGTCTTTTCAACGAACTTAAAAAGTGCGTTACTGAATTCTCTATGTCTGTGCGTCTGTCTGTTATTTGCGATTTTTCAATTTTGAGCTCTACATTCGATAGAGCATCAAAAACTATCTGAGAAAGTGATGGAATTTTTCGCGTCACTCTTATGGGGCGTTTACACTTGGTCGATTTAGTCGCACGGCTAAATCGACTCGTTGCATTTGCGACTAAATCGAAGCAACTAGGCCGAATCAGGTCGATGGATGTGTTCAATTGTTTCGACCGAAATTGAATGCTGCTTGCCGACTCGCTCTCCTCTGGTCGATTCGAAATCGACTGGCAATTTTAAAGATGTCCAAGCAAGCAGTAATTGGTACAATTTGCGGTGTTATAGCAGAAGAAAATAGAACGTCTTTCAATTCAGTTGCCAGTTGATTAGTCACCTTCGATCAACAAGCGATTAAATTGAAGTCCAGTTTACACGGTCGATTAAGTTGAAAGTGACGTCAATTCAACTGAATCGAACGCAAATCGACTAAGTGTAAACGCCCCATTACTATTCCCGAGATTTAAGAAGCCGTATCTCGGGAATCATAAGTTATAGAGAGATGATATTTGTGTTAATCAATGTCTAAGAGGATGGTGAATATTTTGGTGCCAAATAGTAACCGATGGCTACTGTACAACTGGCTACTGGTTTTATATATGAACATAGTAATAAGGATTACAGACATATTCTCACGATATTTTGACTAAATCTGTAAGGCCCACTAAACACTATAGGATAGATCATAGGAAATCTCTTACGATTTGTTCTAGAGTCAAAATCTAAACGTGTATGCCATCAGATCGCATATCAGTGTTCTGATCGATTCTATGAGATTTCTCTTATTTAGAGCAAGCTCTATTTCGAAAAGAAAATTCGTAAGATTTCGATTTAAGTGACATCAAGTGAGAGAAAGTGAAAACAAAACAAGTGAAAACAAACTACTTATGCGGTATGTTTTGCTAATTTATCTTCTGATCGCGCAGGTTTACTTCTGGTGCACCACTCGAAATAATAGTTGAACAATTATAATTTGTCACTAATTTCCTTATTATTATTTCCTAACTGATTAGCGTTGAGTGATATGAAAATATCTCCTATGGCATAGATAAAAATTCAAGGAGACCATCATAAACAATTATTGAAAAACTACAATTGTTTTACGATTTGCCTATAAATACGGCGTCAGGATGTATAGTATAAAAATTATAGTGCAAAAACACAAACCAACCTGTCCTAGGTAGCCACTGAAAAGCACGAATTCTATCTAACCGAGTCACAGCAGGGCGTAGCGGAGGCCCGAACGTTAGCGGGGACGCGTCCGAAGAAAGCAAGCGCGTCAGCGAAGATGGTGAAAACGAGTAGGTTTTGGCAATGAAATGAGTTTAAATAGCACTTGTCATGGTATCAAGCTAGTAGCGCTCCACTTGTAAACATAAATTGCAGCTTCTGTAAACTGAGTAGAAATACACCGGTGGTGGAAAATAGTATCACCGGTCGTCTTTTATATGCACTCACTTAGGTAAATGTTTCACTGAAGGGGTCCAGGAGAACCTTAAAAAATACAAAATTTTCAAGAGAAATGGAAGATGCAAGTACTTAGACCTAACACAACCTAACCAAATCTAACCTAATGAAAATAAACTATCCTAATAGTAATAGAATAAAGCGAAATTCTATCATTTTTTGAAAATTATGCTGTACCCCTATACTAATATAATCTAACATAACATAACCAGACTAACCTGAAATAACCTAAACAAATGTGAACAGAAACTATCGAAATTGTGACATTTTTTAAAAAAAATAGCTGAACCCCTTCTGCTAAACATTGTTCGATACTTATTTTATCCGTATTAAAACATTTATAATGATTTTACACTAGTAAAACTACACTTGTAAACGTAAAATATAGGTGTATAACTTTGTATTTAATTCTATTGCTTGCAGAAATTTGTTCTTTATAAATTTCTCTCTTCATGCAAAGTATTGAATTTTACCTATAAACCTTCTAAAATGTGGTGCGCCAAAAGTACACCAGCACCCTTCTTATTTTTATGCTTTTTTAAAAAGAGGTATCCAATTTAACAACATAACGCCTGGTATTAATATTAGTAAGATGTGCAGTGTAATTAGCATAGGAATTCATCAATCTTGTACTTTTATTAAGTAGTACTATTTCATAATATTGGAAAACGTCATTCGGTCAGACAGGAAAACTCCTCACAAAACTCCTCATGTGTATGACACAAAATGATAGGATTTCGTACGAGATATGTCATAACATTTTTCCGAAGATAAATCCTAAGATATTTCCTAGGATTTATCTCGTAGTGTAAAGCTGACCTAAGAGTTTATTTTATTGAATGCCTCAAAAATACATCAGGTGAATTATTGCTCTTTTTCCTTGACACATACATGGAATTGGACTGGCACTGTAGAGGTACAAAAAAATCAGGTTATAGTGAGTACATTTCGGTTTACAGATTTTTACCTTAGGGTTTATTAGTATTATACAATAGAATGAGTGTTGTACTAAGAATTGTTTTAAACTCTTTGAAATTATAGGTATTTTTCAGATTTTTTAAGATAAGGAGACATACTATTCGTAGTCATTTACGGCTATCTGTGTATATTTTTTAAACAAAGAATTGTGCTGTGGTTTGTATAAATTAATTTGTTTCGTGTAGTGTATTCATGAATATTACAAGTTTAAGTAAGAATCATTTTTAGCTTTTGTGCTTATTACAGAGATGTCTGATTAGGCTCTAACCTTCTTCTGTAAAGTAAATAATTCACTACATTTTTTTTAAAGAATAGACTCAAAACATTATTCCATCCTTAAGAATTAAATAAATGGAACTAAAAAAACAAAGTTAACGCTCTACCACCGTTTATTTTGGTCGTAATAATCTTATTGTATAGCATAATCTATTTAGTTTAAAAAAAAAAGTATGCCTATTCGAGATAAGAGGTTACATATTTCAGGATGTGATACTTCATGAGTAAACAGGATGTTGTTTTAAGATATAATTAGATTATTTCGGGATCAAACAATGATTGCAGGAAAGCTGTGGGTTTTGTTTCCTCTTGAGCTTCAGTATCTAGTTTAACCTACATATAATAATAATAATAATAATAATAATAATAATAATAATAATAATTATTATTATTATTATTATTATTATTATTATTATTATTATTATTATTATTATTATTATTATTATTATTATTATTATTATTATTATTATTATTATTATAAGTGTATATTTTATCTGTTCCTAAGATTTGTCCTTAGAAAAAATTACTAAGGTCGTTTGGAATAGAAATGAATGATTTAGCCTGAGATTAAACTCGTGACTCAAAAATTCTTTTGTGAAAATAATAATTATAGAAGACCGTACTAATAAGTATGTTACAATATGCACAAATATTATTACAATGCATAAAGATATTTGGACTCTGAAATCAAACTTAATGAAGAATTAATAATTTCTAAACAACCGAGTTAAATGCGAATCTCTAATATTTACCTGCTTTATTTACAGGAATAGATTGAGATGATTTGAAGGAGTAAAATGGTTGTAAAACATTATACAATACATAAAAATTTGCAGATGGTTTAGAAAGTATTTTTTGCATCATCCCTTCAGAAATATTTCGGCAGGAAGTAGGTCCTGGGAGTCCGGATAGCCTCCCTACTAAGCAGAAACCCTGACTTTTCTATATATTTTGGTATAATTTTAGGTGTAATTTTAAAAATTTTAAGATAATTTATCCTCATAATGAATTTGGACCGCCCCCCGAAATAAATTCCTGCGTACGTGGCTACACTTTGGCATACAGTACATTACAAAAGATTTGTTGTCTGTTTTACAAAAGGTACTAGTCTTGTATATTAGTGTACTCCCGTTTTTTATTTCAATTGTATGCATAACTAGTGATGGTGTGGATTGTTGAAACGAGTACTCCTCTCTCTCACACTAATTTCAAGTTGAACTATAGGAGTAAATTCCTAATGTCCGACAAAACATACACAATGTTCTATGAAAATCTGAGTATGTTTAATGAGAATTCAGGAAAATGTGTTATATACTCGTAAAATTGGAGAGAACGCGATCCGTTGTTGACTCATTTCAACTCTAAGCAATACTATACAGACTATTGGCAATTGTCAATAAATAAATAAATAAAATAAAAATAAAATACCATATTCGACAAAAGTGTATTTTTTATGAAAATTATAATATAAATTCATTTAAATCTTCGGGGGAGGGGATTAAATTAGTTCTGATATTTTATTTACTTCAACCACAAGAGTAGGAATTATGTGAAAACCTCAACAAACACACAATCATATTGTGTTGAAATCGAATAATATTTACGAAAGTTATTACAGAACACACACACATATATATATATATATATATATATATATATATATATATATATATATATATATATATATATATATATATATATATATATATATGTATATATATACGGAGGTTTACTCTCGTTTTCAATTGATCTTAAACCCAAGTTGGGGAAATTATTGTGAAGCCTTAAAAACTATAGACACATTCAATAAAAATCTAATATTGTTTACGAAATTTGTTTTGGATTATATTTTTTAATTGGAATGGGGGAGGCTGAGTCACACAGACGGGAGCGATGAGAGAGAAAGAAAATTATGAAGTCAGTGAGAAGTTTGACAAAAATCTGTCAGCAGCTTCATACATACTGACAACGTGTATGATGACGATATTTTGTCGTCTACGGAACACAGTTAATCTGTCCGGGTTACAAAACCCTTCGGGTCTGACTGCTTCGTGGTCATAGGTCACAAAATTAATGATCCGTTCCATCTCTGCCATATATATCTGCTTTACAACGTGGAACAAGGCTGAGCTGGTAACAAGTAGACCTACATTTACATTAAGTCAGTTGTAACTTGACCATTTTGTACAATGGCGATACATTATTTCTGAGCGAAGAGACCCAACTGCAGGGGTGGACTGGCTATGTAAAAATGGCGCGGTCATATACTCTGGGAGGGCGCCGTCCATCCGAGGCTTTCGCTTGTATGGAATACCCCCTCCTAATAAAAGAAAGTACCGGGGGGCTTCCCCCGGGGAAATTAGTACACTAAAAGCAACAAAATATTAAGTAGCTATTGCAGTTAATTACGATAGAATTATACAAATTCAATATTTTCATAAACAAACAAAGTGACTTTGAGTACTAAATATATTAGGCCTATATAAATCTGCACACTTTAACTGAGACTACAAAAATCACACCAGTTGTTCAAATTCTTAGGCTACATTTGTTAACAGCCTAATTATAACTGAAGATTTGAGTTAAATGAAATGAAATGAAATTTTCGAGTTTTACGTCCCACGGTGATGAAGGTTAGGCTAAAGGAGACGGTGATGATGAGAGATGAATGAAAATGACGGAATGAAGAAAGTGGGAGGAAACGGGAAAACCACGAGGAAACCCACGCACATGGTGTTTGTCCACCATAAAGTAGATTTGAGTTAAGTTTGGGGCTTATGCTATTTTTCATACTTCTGTCCTTTTAAAGCTATGTTCATCATAACATTAACTTATTTTTCATCTATTTTTAAAATTGTTAATATAAAGTATACATGAAACATTTACTAAAATTAACAAAAGTAAATTTAGAATTATATAGCTACCTAGCGAAAAGAGTAATTCAAAAACAAAACTGGAAAATGAAAGTGAAGTCACTGCTTTATGCTTGAAGAAGCCTTCGCATCTCCTTGCTTTTCTCACACATTTTGTCAATAAGATTGTTGTCGATTTTGGTCAGGATGTCTCTTTCTGAGTTCATCAAGAACAATGATTCCAGATGTTCATCGGTAAGTCTTGAACGGAGTCTTGTTTTTATGTAACCCCACTAGCGCCCCTAACGGCGGGAATGGGAGGGAGAGACATGTAAAAATGATCCAAAATGACCGAGATTAGAGTCAAATCAATATATTTCGAAGTCGCTGAGATCATTAATGGTACCACCAAAGCCTAGAACAGAAACGGCAAGGTTGTAGGCCGAGTAAAGACGGAATCTGGGGGCGGAGCAGTGGGGGAGGGAGGGTTGATATATAAAAATCATCCAAAATGACCGATATTAGAGTCAAATGTATAAATTTCAAGGTCCCTCAGATATTATAATGACATTCCCAAAGCCTAAAACAGAAAGAGCGAGGCCGCACTCCGAGCAAATACCGGGGTCTGGGGTGGAGCCCTAGCTGGCCAAAGGCTAGCGAATTTATAAAATAATTATGTAGTTTTGTTTTCTTTTTTTAAAAAATGTGTTCAAAGAGGATCTGTGAGCCTTCCCGAGGTTAAGACGGGTCTTAGCCCCTCCCGAGGAGGGCGCAAAGGCACTGATGTGAGGAGGGCGCAGCGGCCATCGGACCGGTACTTGATTATGGCCAGTCCACCCCTGCCCAACTGGTATAGTTTTCAGTGTCTTTTAAGTAAACAAATTCCTCTCTGGGCCTTAAGAAACTGTAGGTATTGTAGTTAGTCGTTCGTTATGAAATTATTAATTAAAACATTTATAACGTTAGCATGTTCGTGATCTTATGACTGTTTTACACATGTACAAATACGAGTCTCTGTTGAAAATTGAATAAAGAAGGCAATGAAATAATGATCTCGTGCCATTGTATTGTTACAGCCATCAGCTATATCTTGGAAAAGCAAGTTGTTTCACAGACAGAGATTCATTAGTCGAAACTGCATAAAATGACCGCAAGATCTTTAGAAGAGGCGTTGGCTTTTGCTATGAGAAGTTGAGAACCAGTCACGAAAAAGTGAACGCCATTAATAACCTACATTTCGTGGTTTACTAAAGAACATTATCTTTTAAAATGTAAGGATAATAGACAGCTGAGGAAGACATAATTTTAAAATGGAAATCCAAAGAATACAAAAGGTTATAAGATAAATGTTTAAATTATGCTTTTCTTCCGGGGCTTTAGTTGTCACTTCAGCTATATTTACTTTTTTTTCTTTTTACTTTCTTTTTAGTTTGGTATGATGTCTAAATAAGGAAATAATGTGTTTTTTGCATTAATGAATACTCTTGCAGTTCTTTTCTTTTCTTTCTTTCTTTCTTTTAGCAACGTCGTTCTATGTGAATGCAAATTTACATTGTAACATCTTTCAATTAGAAAGTAGTTTCTACTGACCATTCTACACATGGAGAACAACAAAAGCATTCTTATAGTACTCTGCTACCTACTTAGTACATACCAGGATGACTGTATAGAAGTATCCACCGATCTGTTCAGGTCGTTCCTTGCTATGTCCTCGAAGTATGTGATCTGTGTGGGCATATTATATTAAAAATGAACTGATCCATCAGTTTCAATACGTTTTTATTGACGTTGGAAGCAAGTCATTTTCCACACTTGACCGCAATCAATTCTACTGTAAATTATTTGCAAAAGAAAAGTGAGTAGGAAAGTACTTTGATCGGCCACTGACTATGTTAAAAGGTTCTAGAATGTACTGTATATGATTTCAGATTTCTGGTGTCAGCATGAACCAGACAAACTATGTGTATCGTATAGATCATGCAAAACATTTAGCTCTAAGAGAATCTTGTCATCTCTATAATTTGATGAGTTTTCGTATAATAGCATTCAGTCCACTGCTAGCTAACTGTGACTACGTGTGTAGGTATTAATGTGTAAATGTTAATATCAAACCTACACAAAGTGTAAAAGTGATTAGATATAAGTACCAGGCGCGTATGCTAACCGCGTAGCCATAAGGGAGTTCAGCACAGCAAATACGTCTACCTCCTTCATGATAAAAAGCAACTTAGTAACACAAGGCAAGGACTTGGAAACAAGCCCGATACCTAAACATCAAACTGTCGAATACTTGTTGTTGTTATTTCTTTTCAATCATGCATAAATATTTCTTTAAATTTATTTTCAGTATTTGTTTTTTTTTAAATTAATATTTTACTTTTTAACATATCGTTCAGCTATTTTCTATCGATATCAATACCGAAAGGAAAGTGAGCATTCTCTACAGTGTTACACTCGCGATTCAATTTGCCTATTATACTGTAATTAGTGTATTGATGGTCAAGGGTGCTGCATCAGGAGCACGTGGTCATCAACTTTCTCTTGGGAAGCGTTTAGTTCAGGAATTTGTTTGTCCATGTTACAAATGGAAAGCAGAGTTTGTATTTCATGGTTAGGATATTTTAACTTTACTTTCGACGTGAACAGTTTCTGATTAACAATTCTGAAAAACTACACATAATGCTCATTAAAATTGTTATCACAGATTATTTATATTTGAAATTCGTAAGTGCAACTAGTGTGTAACGGTATTGAAGAAAAAATGTTCCTTTCTTGATTCTTAAGCAAATCTTTATTATAAGTACACACTGCAGTTTCTTAACGTTTAACTTCCATTGATTTAGCCACTCTCTATTATGAGTGTACAGTGAAATCACTTAACATGTAATAACTTACTTTAACCTTCATTGATTTAGCCAATCTTTATTATAAATAAGCACAGCAGTTACTTAACGTTTAACAAGTTAACGTTCAACTTTCATTGATTTTAACCAATCTTTGTTAATACACTGCATTTACTTAACGGTTGACAAATTATCGTTCAACTTTCATTGATTTTAGCCAATCTATTATAAGTATGTAATGCATTTATTTAAGTGGCCCCGCGTTGCGTAGTCGCTAACGCTCTCGCCTTCGGTGCGAGCGGTACCGGGTTCGACTCCCGGTGGGGGCACTCGATAGAAAAAGTGTAAAAGGCTTTTTCAGGCCAGCCATCCTGAGTGAATTTTCATACACACCAGGCAAATGCCGGGGAGGTACCTAAAATATAGGTCCCTGGTCGCTTCCTTTCTTCCATTTCCCCGGATAGTGTGTTCACCGAAGGACCTCATCCCTCAAACATGGCGGACTAACATGTTCATAGATGCCGAAAGCCCAGAAATCTAAATCTTAAATTCCCCTGTATTTAGAGTCTACTTAATGTTTGATACGTTAACATTGAACTGTCATGGAATTTAGCCAATTATTATTATAAGTATGCATTTCATTTACTTAACATTTAGCAAGCTAACGTTGAATTTCTATTGATTTTAGCTAATCTTTATTATAAGTTTTCACTACGTTTAATAACAGGTTTATATTCTATGTATTTTTGTTTTTCAATATATATATATATATATATATAAATCCACGGGGTACCAGATACGATTCCCAGTGAAAGAACCATGAAAAGTTTTGAACGCATTATTGTAGTGCAAAATCCACCTTAAACTGCATATCATCGTCTCATATAGCCTCGGTGCTGAAAAGAGACTAATAAACTTCAGTAAATATAGATAAATCGAGAATCAAAGGTCTAAACATCATAATGGGCCTACATTTATATGTGTACTAAGCTCCTCAAGGTCTAGCAACATGCCAAATTAGATCAAAATTGGATGAGTTTCATCGATCGTTTAGATTGTTTTTGAATGTTTGATTAAATAATACCTTAATGATGCACGTTTAATGACCCATAACTCGAAAACCAAAGTCCTGCATAGAATAGAATTGTATATGTTTATGATACCGGTACTAAGAATTCACCAAGATCTATCATTATATCAAGTTTCATCGATCGTGAATGATATACCTATGTCTATCTATCTATTGCGATTGATTGCAAAGAAAGAATGAAAGGAGACAATTAACATTTAACTTGGATAAAATTTTTATAATGATGGTAGTAACTTTAGTGTATCGATGTATTTTCATTATCACATATATTTTTAAGTATATTCTTATATACTGTCTCCGACGTTCCAAAAAACATCTATATGGCAGATATTCTTTCAATTGCGTTGTAGGAAGCACTCATCCTCTACATAGAAAACTTAGCGAGGATATTTATTCTTGCCTTTTTTGCAGTAAAATGTACCATTATTTTCTACGCGGGTTTTACCTTAAGGACATACAATTGAACCTTCGAAGTGAGATCGGGGACAGTCATTTTACCAGTAATATTGTATATCTATATATCTATATCTATATCTATATCTATCTATCTATCTATCTATCTATCTATATATATATATATATATATATATATATATATATATATATATATATATATATATATATATATATATATATATATATATATATATATATATCCGTATGTTCTCTCCATTGTTTTAAAGTGTACATATTGAAGTTTTGTACAGTTTCTGAATCTTTGAAGTAATGTTGAAGTAACCAACCTTCTTTTGAAATTCTGACCGAATGATCTGATTACGAATCTTCCTTCTCCTAAATAAGTAATCTCCCGACACATCACTGTTGGCTTTACATTGTTTTTTTTTCAAACTACAAAGGAAATTTTATTAAATTCCCATAAGAAGAATCAAAATATTTCAAAATCAGAAAAAAAAGAAGTGACCATCAATAGATTTCATTGAGATGAAGAGAATTGTATGAATGAATGTAAATCCTCATGCTCAGTTTTCGAGAAAATCGAGTTTTTTTTTTTTTTTGTAAACTTAAAAGTTGATGCTCTATGATAATGATTTGCTTATTGTTTATTAGATACATTGAACATATACAGTATGCCGCTTATTAACATTTATAGGAATTACAACTTTGTGTATTGTTATAATTTAAAAAAAAAATGATTTAATAGAACCTAAAAATACCATCGAACCATTGTTTAAAAATTGCATTTTTCTGTTGTGATTTTCCTTCTAAAACATTGCTGGTTTGTATGTAGGAAGATAGTTCGTAGAGTACTTTCACATAGAACTCCATATATACAACTTAGCTTTTATGTTTGTCATTTAACAAACAAAGAGAGTTTCATAAAATATTTGCTTGTTGGATAGTATCTTCGTGCCTCATCAAAGCAGATATATGTGCCTTTTCTATATATGGCACGGTACGAATGGGTTTGGCTCAAGAAATGGCACCCTTCTGAGAATTTATCAGCTTACAAGTAGGAAGTTCTAGGACTACATTTTCTTCTTTCTTATCCCACACGCAAATTGCGACTTAACAGTAATCATGAAAGCATCCGGCTTAAATTAAATGTGACAACTAAAAACATGTAACATTCTTTTTCAGTATTCATAGTAGCTAAGCCAATAACTAGCTTCGTTTCTATTAATTACAACTAAAAGGTAGTATAAAAAATCATTTCTTGTCTTGTAGGAGGTGCTGATTCCGAGAGAAGGAAAATTAATTTGCTGTCTTAATTTTCTAGCTCCCAGCAAGAAGAATTATTCTGTGAAACATTATAGGATGAATATACGTGGTTATTTTTCTTTCTCTTTCTTTCTTTTTTTTCTTTTTTTTTTACAACCGTTAATGAAGCAAGAATCGCCGAAATAGATCAGATCAGTGTTAGTTCCAGGCATGTTTTTTGGGGGGTACTGCCCCCCGAGCACTGAGAGTGACCCCGGAGGAGACCAAAATAATACGTCTATAATATAATAATAAATAGAATAAAACCGTATGAAAATAAGATGTGGCCCCAGGAAGATATTTTTTTTCTGAAAGAAACCATGGATCAGATACATGAAGTTGTTTTAACCAAAGATTGGTTAACTAAAATTTTCTGATTAATAATAATCACACCATCACACCATTTTTTTTGTGCAAATTAAAACTATATATAGTAGTTAGTGATTGATCTGCTTAACGAACAAAATTGGAGCACTTATTTTAATAATAATAATAATAATAATAATAATAATAATAATAATAATAATAATAATAATAATAATAATAATAATAATAATAAACGTTGTGAGTTGCCACAATTTTCCTCAGCGTTCTCTTCGGTTGTGACATAATGATGAAATATTAGTCTATGATGTAAGTATTGGTGTAACTAAATACGAAACGTGAATCAAAAGATACGAATCTGGTAGTCGAAATTTGAATATGTTATTTTTCTGTTGAATATAAATTTAGCTTTTCAGTTGCACTTTTTTAAGGTTAAAGATAAAGTTGCGGTTGGCTGGAAATGTGAAGGTTATAGATTATTTCAGACGTTTTCCGAGTGCTGACAAATTTTTTGTGGAACTTGATGACTAAATGTACATTTGTTTAAGTACCTGATAACGCATGTTGAACCCAAACCACGCTTGTATTGTAAATGCTAGATTTTTCTAAACTGTTGCACACTTTCGCCAATATAACTTTGTTTCTATCAGACACATTATCTAGTCTGATGATAATATAGATATAATTATCTAGTCTATCAAAAAAGTGCATGTGTGATGATAGTGTAGATATAGTTAACTAGTCTATAGAAAAAGTTGTCTGATGATAATCTAGATATAGTTATCTACTATAGAAAAAGTGTGTCTGATGATAATCTAGGTATAGTTATCTAGTCTATAGAAAAAGTGTGTCTGATGATAGTCTAGGTATAGTTATCTAGTCTATAGAAAAAGTATCTGATGATAGTCTAGATATATAGTAGTTACCTAGTCTATAGAAAAAGTGTGTCTGATGATAGTCTAGGTATAGTTACCTAATCTATAGAAAAAGTGTGTCTGATGAAAGCAACGACATATTGCCGAAACTGTTATACACAGATTAGCAACAATAAATGATTGGTTCAGTTAGATTTTTTTTAAAGTTATGAAAGTTAGTTTCAGACTCTACCCGCTGGTATAGTGGCTAGCGCGTTTACCTTTGGTGCACGTGGTTCCGGGTTCGATTTCCATTAAATGGGAGAGCACAAAACATTAATATCATAGCCATTCACTCTCATTAATCATCCTTCTCCTCTAGTTTAAAAGGAATAACAATATGGTGTTAAACTTTAAAAAAAAATCATTTTATGTAATTCAAAAGCTAGACTAAGCAATATTCGATATTTTATGTATACTTTTCCAAAATTTGGGATCTGCTTCTGCACCACAGTTTTCGTTACCACTTTAAATTATAGAGTTTATTATGATTACTAACACATTAGATGGATCACAAGAACATTTTTGTGAGTTAAGATTATTTAACGCAGCAATATTACTGTCACACGTAAGAGAATTCGAAGGGGAAATATTATTTCAAAAACTTTCAAATAAAGGAAGACATCTTGCTATTGATAAGTTGTACCATTGAATACCTAACTCCGCATCAGATTTTTGTTTGCATGATGACACGCTCAGGATACAATGCACTCAAGTGTTACGTTGGCTGCAGTATAGCTTTGTTTAACAACTACGTTCTTCTGATTTATTATTATTATTATTATTATTATTATTATTATTATTATTATTATTATTATTATTATTATTATTATTATTATTATTATTATCTCCTAAGAAGATGATTAATGAAGAATTTCGAGGGAAAAAGAACATCTTTCGGTCTCTGTAATGAACTTCAGGAATGAAAGAATGCTTGTGAGGTCTTACAAAAGTAAAAGTAACATCTTTTACATGCAGAAATTTGATAGTATCATACTATATTACTACCATTCCTCGAGCGTATAGTCAACAAGGATGTTTAGAGGCAAAACTAAATTAAGAAGAGTCCCTAATAAAAGCAAATCATAACGAGAAATTTGTGATTGTAATGCAGCAAACACACAAATCGCCAGAGGTATCAGAGTTTGCTGCTAAGTCTAACTTACGACGGTTAGTATGGACCGTTCCAAGATAAACGAACAAATAGTAGGGCGGGTCTTCTTTCATATACGTATGTTTTAAAACACCCACAATCAAAGAACATAATGAAACGGTATAGTTGAAGAACAAAAGATCATGGGTACAGTTAGCGAAAGGCTCTCCACAGAACAAATGGTTTGCTAATGTGGCAATGGGTGGTTACTATTTTCTGATTTTTAGACGATTTCTCTTTGTCTTACTTCAAAGAGGTTTCACGAAAAAAAAAAAAAAAAATCAAACCTGGAAATGTGTGTGTCAAAGACAAAAACGGACAAACCATTCTGTTCTGTGGTCATAGTCATACGTTTCAATTTTTTTTTTTAATATGTGGATGTTAATGCGTAACATATGCCATTTAAATGAAAGGTAAGAGCCATTGCACTAAGCTTTCTCACTCCTATTTCTTTAATTAATTTGCATCATGGTGCAATTAGTACGAAATATGAATAAATTTATGACAGTTTTCTGAAAACTTATCCGAAGAAAACTCGCCCCAACAATAAACTACTTTTTTTTTTCTTAAACGAGAACTGACTTACGCCATACTGTAAGGTTATTAATAAAATATTTATGAAATACAGACAAAATCGTTAAAAAAATAATAAAAAAGAAAAAATACATGGATACAATTTTGATCACTACAAGTTTAGATGACATACGATTGAACAAACAATTCTTCATAGCAGATATATGAGTTGCATCACGAAGGTGGAAAATATATGCATTTAAACAGATTTTTACGATAATCTGAAATTTAATTAATAATCTCGTAAAGCTATAGAAACGCTACAGAAGATAAAATGTTATTCTGTATTTACATAAGTATTAAAATATAACACATAACATTAATATGTATAATAAACAACTCGTTCAAACCTTCTTATTTGCGTATGTAATTTATTAACACTACCCCCAACCATAACACTACCCTTATAACACACGTATAGAAAGGGATAGCGTGCTAGAAATGATTCTTAGTTTTCCGCGTCAGTGCAAATTAAACTGAACTAACGGTACTTTCAGAGGTCAGAGGTCAGGGCTAGATCGTTCCTGTTTCCTCATGCCATTACATGGAAATGAAATGGACATAATTACTGTAATTTCCGTTTCTATATGCGTATAATAATTTAAGAATTGTTTCAACGTCTGCAGACAGCTAGAGAAGCACTTGTATTTTTAATCAAAACATCAAACCACTTTCACGATCTTTCTGCTTGAACTTAAGACTATTTACTATGGTGTAATGTTCAATTATGCATAAAAGATCATAATTTTGTAGTTAATTTAAGATAAATTGTTATGGTTCCAGATATCATATCCGATAGCACATAAAAACAAGCTAAACCTGCCATCTCTTCTGCTGCAGGAAATCCCTGCCAGGTTATTATTCCCAACCATTGTTATTTTTATATTTTACAGTAGAAGCATTTATGCAAGCATATATGTAGTTTATATAAGCGTTTCTCAACCTATGGTCCACGGACTGCAAGTGGTCCATGAAGTCCTCTTGGATTGAACATTGCTCAAAGAAAAGACAATAAATATAACCAAGTGATTTGCGAATCACACTCTATGCTTGAAAACTCTACAACAGATATAGATTATACGAATATATTATATGACTTTTATAGATTTATTATTATAAAATATTTTTGATAGCTTTCAATTATTGATACGGAACTAATATCCATTTTCTTCTATTAATTTGAACAGAATTTTTTAAAATAATTAATACTTTTTAAAACATAAATATAGTGGTATATGCTCAAAACATTTAAAAAAATAAATTAAATAAAATAAAATATACTTTCGAAGTGAACAAAAGTAGGATGGTCCGTAGAACATTCTCACCGATAAAAGTGGTCCTCACTTGAAAGTTTGAGAAATGCCTACCTATATTATTAATTATATGTTTAAGTCTCCTTATTTTTCTCAAAAAGAAGTCACCACGGCAAATACATCCTTCTGAGCTTGCGGAGAGATAGAAAGAATTTGGAAACCAAGCTTACAGAGTAAGAGCAGTAATTTGTATGTAGTGAAATACTGAGTTTCATTCTCTGTGCCAGGTCATTGTAACTGACAAAGACCATATAATTACAAGGTTAAAGTACCCATATAAAGAATGTTTTTTTTTTTTTTAAAAAAAGCATACAAATTATATATCCCAGAAAAACTCTCGAAGAATTGAAGTTAAATATCTAGGTCAGGGTCGGATACAGGTTTTTCTGCGGGGGGGTGGGTGCACCAATTACTACCAGTACATTTGAATTGAATTGGAATTTTTTAAATGCCTTTAAGCACCTGTGGTGTGAATGAGGAAATGCTCTGGAAATGTTAAGTGTCTATGCTCGGTGAATCCTTTTCTTTCAACTTTTAGAAAATTGATTTAAATTATCGATTTTGCAAAATTTCCCTTTGTTTTAAACCCAAACGGAAACAAACCCAAACGGACAGCAGAAATTTTCGGAACGTGTTGCTATTTTCACTGCTGGCTTCTCAGTTTAGGTAGTGTATATTTACAACGAAGAAGGGTGCACGTGCACCTTTGCACCCTTCTAAATCCGGCCCCGATCTAGGTCAATTTTGCAAAATGCACAGTGAAGTTGTAGATAGTTGTATTTTCCTAGATAGTGTGCTTTGTAAAATTCAGTCGCACTCTATGTATTTTCAGAATGGGTAAAAGTATGAAAGACTGCTAAAATACTTTATTCATACACTTAATATTCCATTTTCCATTTATGTAGCTATGTTGTTCTGCAAAATTTCTCCCCATGTCTGAATTCAGTTTTTCGAGAGCTTTTCATCATTATACTTCGTGGACTTTTGAATTCTCTTGAAGATTGTTAGACTTGAACAGACGTAATTTTCATGAAAATTATCTAACGTGAATTTCTGCACTTCATCTAGAACTAGTAAATAGATAAATATAATATAATATAATTTTTGATGCTTGCTTTTGTCAGATGCTATCTGATTTTTATCCACCTTAGTCATTGTTATCGAATATATTCAATATGTGTTCGGCAAACAATATTCTACTGAAGATAAATTTTCTTACTTATTTTGTTTTAACTCAAGTTACTACCTTGTAGGCTGTTCGAGACAGTTATTGATGTAAGTGAAGCTACTACTAGGGCAACCCTCCCCCCCACACACACACACAGAGAGAGAGAGAGACAGAGGGAGAAGAAATAGTCGTCCATTAATTTTTTTGTCAAATTCAATGCACGGATAGCACTTCCCACCGACGTGAGTCTCATTACGTTGATACCGCACAAAGATACTTGTGGAAGGACCTATGTTATGACCTCCACCTCCAGGATTTGAAAGTCCTGAGTTCAATCCTAGATTCTGGGCTTTCTTTTTCTGATGGCAAGATCCACTAAAATCACTAGGCACGTTAATTTTGCCTAACTACTCGGAATTGACCATCGGATCCCAATTTAAGCTAACTTCCAGTTGGGTTTACGCATTCTTATTCTAAATATGAGTGTAAGTTATTTAGAAGCTGTTCTGATCAACTCAACCTTTTCAGTTGTAAAAATAAATCTCGAAATTCGGTACAGACAAAGAATAATATAGGTTTGATTGGAGCCTTTCCCCTATCCATTTGAGGATTTAGGAAAAGTGCAGGAGGAAATCGGAAATCGCCCAACGACACATAAAGAAATAGTTTCATATGACATATCAGTGTTCAAATTCTCCATTTGGTGTACTCACATGAACTTCAATCAGGAAACAGAATTCCCGGTGTCACAGCAGGCCCACAAACGCAAAATATATGGTATTTTGAAACAAAGTGCATGATGACCTACTACTGTATACAACGATCGAAGAAAAGCTTGGGGAGATTCGATTCCATCATAGTTCCTATATAGAAGCCCATCTGACCACATATACCCACTGTAACATTTCCACTAAATAGAGATTCTGAAGGCTAAGTAAATACATAGTTCTATATGTATATTCGAAACTATAAATTTTTCTGTAGAATTTCATATATTAATACAACATTTTGAGAGATAAATGTCTAGGACAAATTATAGTGAATACGAGTATATTGCTCCAGATTGAATTGATTTTAAAATATGAGAGATTAACTTTAGAGAGTCGAGATCGTTAGAATTTGTCGTATTAAAAGAAATGTCCGTCTTTCGTACGAAAAGAGTAAGGTTTAATTAATATAAGGCCAGAAACTTGAATAATGTAGAATAGCCCCTTCTCTCCACTTTTAGGAGCAGAATTTTCGGAAACCCTGAAACATATAATCCCTTATTTTTAATTAAGAGCTTAAATACCGAATTCCTCACCTCCACTTTAAGCTAGTCCTCACACTGTACATTTTCTGAATTAATATTATAAAATTTGAATATTACAGATAAGAAATATAATTTGCTTAAAAGCTGAAACATGTATTCCTTGTTTTTAATTGGCAATATGAGAATACTCATATTGGACATTTTCTGAATAAAGAAACGAAAACTGAAATATTATAGATATTACTCTCCTTTCCCTCTCTCAAGGAGCGGAACCTTTAAAAACGCTTAATCAAATGCCTGTTATTTTTAACTAAAAGTTTGTATATGAGGCGTTGGATGGCAAACTGATGTAACTTTTTTTTTTTTTTCAAAGATGAGATTAAGTTATTTCCATGAACTTGAAACCATAACCTGTTGGATGGCAAAGTTGTGTATCTCAGAGTTTTAAAAAAAGGACAAGATATGGTGGCATAAAGAACGTCGTAAATTCGAATTCACGATGGCCCTGCACAGCAAAGTGGCGTAAGTCAGACAATATTCGAGAAGAATCACATTACAAAGGGCTTCGAGCCATTAGCAAGCAAAAGAAGAAAGAGGTAATTGACTTGTAGCCATTTATACCACCTATCCATCATCACTACTTGTCTTTAAAGGACAGTGACCATCATGGGGATAATGATGATGACGTGTACTGTGACAATAATGGTGATGCATAATGTTCCAGTATGCCTTCTTTATTCATGTTTCTGTTTACATTGATGTTGCCACTTTGTTTTTATGACTTAATTTTACGTTCATTTACTGAGGTGCATTGTTTTCGTCAACATGCTGTTCTGTTAACTGTTACACAACGAGTTGGATGGCTAACCGGCGTAAGTCAATATTACTTGTCATTTTAGATACTGATTTGTTTACTAGAGTAAAAACAGATAATTCTATAAACATATGAATTTATACCTACATAACGAGTCTTCACAGATACATAGGGATAAAAATCTATAATACTTGTAGAATTTCCTCTATTTATTTTATAATATGTATATCAGTATTTAGGAATGACCAGTACCACTTTTCCTTCCAACCCCTCAATTATGTAGACTACTACTATTTTACTGAAAATACAAGAACTCTGTGTATATATTCTGACACTCTGCACTTTCCGAGTTGGCAACATAAAGGATTCACAACAGAACTTTGTACTTTTTTGTCCGATTTTTCTATATCGATTCTAATAAAAATGTCAATATCTTAAAATGTCTTAAAAGAGACTTACACCACTTTGCTATCCAACGCTTCATATATCCCTAACTTAAGAAATTCTCACATTGGTCATTTTCTATATAATAAAGAAATTCGGAAATTTGAGCATTATAGAAAATTTTCTCCCTTTACGAGTTGAATTGTCGAAAACGCTGATGAACCATGTATTGACTTATTTTTAATTAGGAGTTTATGTACTGAGCTTTATCTCCCTACTTGCAAAGAGTCGTGAGATAGTCTACTATTGGCGAAAATTTGAATCTCCCTTTAGAATATGCATGCTTCCCTTTCTTACGTGACAAGAGGAGTTTCCCATCCAAATTCCATGTTACTAGCTATAACGGTATAGCCTGGACATTTGATGAGTGAGTCTATACTCTTTCATATAATAGTATAGATTAGTGGTTCTCAACCAATGTGTCGCGACACACTGATGTGTCACGCAGTTCCCTAAGGTGTGTCGTGAAATTTTAGAATTTAAAAATCATGAAGAATTTAATAATAATTAATTAGAATCAAGACAGATTGTATCAATTAACACCTCCAGCGCAGCGGTAGCAATAATGCTTAGTGCTATATAAAGTCATTATAAAAGCTAATTGGTTTCACTATTAAAATAGATATTATTATTATTATTATTTATAGTAAAAGTATCAAACAAGTGTGTTCAGTGGTGCCGTCAGCCAAAAAAGAATGAGAACCACTGGTATAGGTTTAATCACTTTCGTATTATGAATTATGAATTTTATTTGCAGAATGGAAAAATAGAACATTCTGTATTTGGAATGTAAAAAAAAAAAAAAAAAAAATGCTGGATTATTTTATATGTAGCCCCAATGTGTGAGTATTTAAGTACTTCGTCCAAAGCTGCTGTAGGCAGATGTTAACGTTCTTGCCTTGTGTGTGAGCCCGGATTCGATTCCAAGTGAAAATACGTGATATTCAAGTCATAGTTCAACAGTAGATCCATGTCTCATGTAAAATAACTTCGATGATAAAATGCAATGTGATAAATTGAAACACACAAACTAAGTCTCTAAACTAACGGTCCTCAACCATTGTGTATCTTAGGGTGTGTAGGCAAAATTTTATAATTTAAAAATAATGAAGCATTTAGTAATAATTAGTTAAAATCAACTTTGAGACAGATTGTACCACTCAACCTCCAGCGGCGGCAATAATGCTTAGTACCACATACAGTCATTATATTATAAAATATTATGGGGTTACACCATTATAATTTATATTATTATTGTTAATAATAATAATAATAATAATAATAATAATAATAATAATAATAATAATAATAATAATAATAATAATAATATCAAACTAGTGTGTCGCGATGTCCTGGGAGTAAAATGTATCGTCAATCAAAAAAGGTTGACAACCAATGCTCTAATCTTACACAACCGTTGCTAACCTACACCAAGTTCGAAAAAGATGACTCAAGCTAGGAAAGAAGTTGCTGCTGTGATTCTGTGCTCGATTTCTTATGGAAGGCCAATTTACACCAATCTAGGAAAAAAAAAAAATCATCGAATTTTCAAACGGGAAAACGAACGATGGAATTAGAGAGGAATTTCGAAGTAAACGAAGAATTTCAAGAAAGATTATGTCACTCATATAGGTTGGAATCGAACCAGGGATCTTTCACACCGGATGAGCTAATTCAGTACCACAGATATTTCGTTTAAAATTAAGCAGGCATTGCGAATTTCTGCTCTATTTATTGTTGCAGTCTTTTCCTGAGCACTATACACTACCATTTATCATTGCCGAACAACGAGATGCCGGAAGGATGTATGTCATCTGCGCGTGCCGCTAAATAAAATCCCGTAATTTAAACTTCATACACTTATTTCATGCAAATTAAAAGATCGTGACATACTGTACGGCGAGAAGAAAGAAAAGGAAAAAAAATCTCACCTTTGGCGGCAACTGTCAAGATGGCAAGAAGAAGACTCACACACACCGACTTCATGATTTTAAGAGTAGGCACTGTCTGGGAGGTGTGTTCGCAACACATACTTATATAGCTTCCCCTACTTCTTCTGGCCTTGCCCACTTTCCCTCACCATGGTCGACGGACTCCAGTAACCACGTGCTTTGTGCCTTTATGTTATATGCCGGATAATAACGCCGAGTGACGTAGCATGAAAGAGAATTCTGAACTAAAACCGTATTTTGTTCTTTTTTTTCTCCTGTGAACTGTTGTGATGAGTCTTGACTCAACTGAGCCTACGTACACGAATATTGTTTAATCATAACACGCGCGCTCAGGCGGACGTCGCCGATTGCATCAATGAGAACTCAAAATGGCACGGTCCTTTTCCTAATGACGTCATAACTAGTACGAAAGTCAGCTCCAGGAAAGAAGGAAGATTTTTTTTTGTTCTTGCGTGAATTGCGGATGAATTTGGCAGAAGATTTACCCGAGATATATTCACTTGATAATGTGGTTTTCTTTGAATCTTTTTTGGGATTTCTCTCCTTTTATTGTTCTTGCAACTGAGAATCTCTCATGACTACTACATTATCATATCTATGTAAGAGCTACCGTAACCACACATTCAAGTGATTTATATCGTCGTTAAATATCTTGTCCTTTAAAAAAATATATTTATAATAAGCAGGAACTTCTGCGGAACACATATAAACTTCCTGTACTTCGTTTTGATGCATTTCACTTCTAAAATTATCTAAGGATAACGCTAGTTATGAAAGTTATTCATACCACAGCGTCAGTGCTTTAATAATATCATATAAGTTGAAAATCGAAATCCTTTGGTTTTTACAATTTTAGTGGTGGACCTAAGACGATTCCCTAAGGTACTCCATTATGGACTTTTCATACGCATTTTCTACTGTTTGGTTCTATTTCTGAATAGGATGTGATCCTATCTTGCCTTTTACCTTGCCTTCTTGAAGAAGTTCATTATACAGGGTGGCCCAAAAGTACGTATATACTGCATTGATCTAGTGTAACATTCTAGTTTATGGGTTTATTTGCTCCGGCTGTTCCAAGCTTAAGGTATAAGTAAAGACATTAAGAAAAATAAGAAAGAAACTAAGTCTATCTGATGGATAACAATAAGAAATTATATAAAATGCAATGAACTGATCAGTACGGCACCTACTTTTGGGCCACCCTGTACGATACAACAAGGGCGTACACAAGGGGGTTCGGGATTTAAACCCAAGATATTATGAAAAATAAACGTTTAGTATATTGAGATATACAACGAGTGTTTCAAAACAACACCGGCAACGTTTAGAAATGAAAAATGAAATGAAATCTTTAAGTTTTACGTTCCACGATTATGCCGGATAGGCTAAAGGAGACGGTGTTGGTAAGAAATGAATGAAATTATGAATGTGGGAGGAAACGGGAAAATCCCGAGAAAACCCACGCACATGGTGTTAATCCACCACAGAGTTCACCTGGCGCAAGCTAGGATCGAACCCGGGACCCCATGCACTAGAGGTAAACGCTCTATCACTGAGCCACCACGCTAACAACATTTGGGTGGTGATTCCTGACAGCAAGATAATTTTAAAAGTTCATACTCACCTATAAGGAAAAGTGCTTAGGTTCGAGCCAAGGCAGTCCAAAAGTGTGGAAAAGTGTGTCTGTGTGTGTTCACTGTAGTATGCGTTATTTCGAACATGAGAAAGCGTAAAGTAACGTTCTGTATCAGCGTAAAAGAAGTCACACATAAGGCATCCAAAAATGCATATTTCAGCACTGTACAAAGTGTGGGCGAAGATTCTCTACAGAGTATAATTCGCAGACATACTCCCAACAGAATTATCAGATGTGGTCTGACTTAAAGGTGGGTCCAAAATAGTCAGGAAATAAGGATTGCCAGTAGTGAATACGAAATGCATCAACGAGAAATCGAAGCATTAGAGAACGCCAGCTCCACGGTTCCTTGTGTTCGGAATAACTCATGGTGCGATGTATTTGATACTTAATACTTGTTAAAGAAAACGTGAAATATACCATGGAACAATACATCCCAGGAGGCGTTGAACTAGTATGTTCTACCAATGCATTGGCATCACTAAAGGAGGTATGTAGAGGACAACTCAGAAAATTTAAACAGCAAAGAAAGTAAGTACATTACTTGAACAAGACAAAATATTTTGACACAACTAAGTCGCCTCTATCCAAAAATAACAGATACCTAACTTTTGGAAGTTAATTTACAGATTCGCTATTTTATAGAGGTCACAAAGAGACATAGAAGTAGGGATGCGCATGAGACAAGATTTGTGGCTGTCTCGTCTCGAAAATGTGCTGTAAAAGTCATGTCTCGACTCGAAAAATGTATATTTCTCTATTGGAAGAGCCGTGTCTCGACTCGAATTTTGTCAGGAAAATCCTGTCTCGACTCGTCTCTTGCGCATCCCTACATAGAAGTTGAACCAAAAATGTTTACTTGGGTACATATTACTGGACCAGTTCTGCTGTTGGCTGCATACTGGTTGCAAACAATTTAGGTATACTTCATTGACTGGTTCTTGGTCTCAGGACCCTAGATATGGAAACATGTTTTTTCCTCAATCACTAATATCACCCAGCGTAAATCATTTAGGAACAATTAGAAGGAAATTAGTGATAGAATTAGACCTATAATTTTTCAACAACTGATTAATGATTTAGGCAATGAATGAAAAAGATATAATTTCCCATATTACTAAATACAGGGTGGCCCAAAAGTAGGTATACAGCACCGTACTGATCAGCTCATTGCATTTTATATTAATATTATTTCTTATTGTTATCCATCAGATAGGTTTAGTTTCTTTATGATTTGTTCTTAAGGTACTTTTACTTAAATCTTAAGCTCGGAAGCGCCGAAGCAAATAAACCCATAAACTAGAATGTTATATTTGATCAATTCACGGGTGTATACCTACTTTTGGGCCACCCTGTAAATTTGCCGTTACTACCAGCGCCATCTCTTAATCTTTCAGTTGATAATATTGACAATACTTATTGCAATTATCTGTAATTACAATTTGAAAAAAAAAATAACAATGTTCGGTCGCTCTTGGAGAAGGGCAGGATTATAATACAGGGTGTCCCAAAAGTAATGGTGAAAAATGAAACCACAGCTTCCTGGCATCAAAACAAGAAAAAAAATGTTTATATGACATATAGTACGGAAATGGACAGAGGTGAAGCTAGACAGCTTCGAATGTGGGGGAAAGGAACCTCACATCTGCCAGCGGGATAATGATAGGAGCTAGGAAGGGAGTTCAGAAAGACGTGAAAGTCATATCGGCTCAATATGTTCATCGCATGTTACATAACTGCGCCAGAAATTCTCCATACGCCATTTAGGGATTCACCGAATGTCTGTACGGTTGGAGTAATGAAACGGTGCAGTAAAGATGGAAATCATACAGAAAAAGAGTTCGATTGCACACACATGTACAATGGGAGTCAAAGCAAGGATCACTTAACACGGTTGCATGATTTTAGGGGGCAATGGAAAGTAGTATCCCAGATAGATCCTTGCAGAGAGAGAGGGTAGAAATAAGAACAAGTGTAACTTGTTGTGCAATGTAATTAAATAACAGGCAGAATTCACAACGACATACTGTATTTGTAACGTAGTATCTTACACAGAGTAACACTACAAATTACTAGGTCATACATGCTAACAGTAAACGTACCTACAAAAGATGTTCAAAGTGCTGTCCTTCCACATCTATACAATGTGTTAATCATGACTTTTGAATTCACTCCGTCATTCCCGATGTGTTGCGTAACTGTCCACACGCATCTTTAATGCGGTTTTGTAAATCGGCAAGTTCCTTTATCTAGGTGTGAAGTTCCTTTCCCCCCACACTCGAAGCTGTCTAGCTCCGCCCCTGTCCACTTCCGGACTATGTGTCATATATATATATATATATATATATATATATATATATATATATATATATATATATATATATATATATATATATATTTCTTGTTTTGGTGCCAGGAATCTGTGGTTTCGTTTTTCGCCATTACTTTATGTAGCATTGGCTATTTTGTCCCATTAAGAGCGGCGGTGCGAAAGTGAGACGAGTAGCCCACATCACAATGACAGGAATATCTATCTGCACATGCCACAGCAGAAATATTGCGGGAAGGAGACGAAACAGCTTTTCTCTTCACCAATCGGTAACACACAGTGATACCATTTTGAGTTACTCAATTTATTTTTTGAAGGCTGCAAAACAGTATGAAAATCACTTTAATATTAAGAGCGTGAAACCAAGATTTGTAGCAGAAAATGTTGTATTTTCTGAATTTTTAGTTTCTCTTTTGAAACAATTATCATTCTTATTTTAAGACAACATATTATCTTGTAAACTCTAAAAATTAGTAGACAATTTATTTTTTATCTCCAAGTTCTAGGATAGACAAACCCTCTACTTCTAGATCCAAGAAAATCGATAGACTAAACGTAAAGGAATCAAAAGAACAACACTAATATTTTCTATGGATTAAGAAAAGAAAATCCTAGGGTCAGTGGCGTATTTAGGGGGGCTTCCGGGCTTAAGCCCTCCCCCGAAATCTTACCTACTATAGTAAAGTATATGAAATATCTTGCAGATTTTCACATTTTCAGGCAAAGCCCCTCCCGAAAGTTAGCAAAGCCCTCCCCGAAACAAAATCGTAAATACGCCACTGCCTAGGGTTATTTGTGTAGCAAAAGATCAAAGCGATCTCCGAGGTCAAAACAGCTTCATTGCAAGCGTGAAAGAAATTGCCTAAGAGTAATGGGTGGACCATTGAAAATTCCTTGTAAAGATAAATGCGCATACGCTTGTTTGGAATTCCATGCTAATAGGTTAAATTCCACAACGTGGACATTGCAGATGGAAACGCGTAAAGCAACAATAGTAGGGTTAGAGGTCCGAGTGGCAAATAAAGTAGGAGATAACAATGGAAACAATATAGGAAAAGGAAAATATTGAAGCTGTCAAGAATGAAGTTTGAATTGGTAACTGTAAGAAGATGTGCAATTGTGCATAAGAATGTTGTCATTGAAAGTCTAACACAATTGAGAGATACCACAACTGCTGTGTAAGTTGCAGATGCAGAAGTTGCTTTGTCTATTGGATCTCTGGTGCATCAACCTCAGATGTAATCTTGCTGGAGGCAATACATATTGTGACTTAAGATTAATCCTAATGGAGAAAAAAAAAAAAAAATAGGCAACATGTGGTCATCAATAACTTTCGTTCACACTTAACCGTTAACTTCATTTACTTTACCTGTACTTGAAGTTTGCGTCTATTATACAGAGGCTTCTATCATCTGTCTATAGCATCAATAGTAACGAATATATTACGTCGTATAACAACGAATGAAAACGTGACCTTTACTAGAACATTGAGATGTTCCTCTCTCTTTGAAGCTCTGATATAAAGAAATATTGAATGGTACCGAATCCTACCAATGGGTGTCGCGTAATTGATTAATACCTATTGATCTTACTTAAACAATTGAATTTCGGAATGGAATCTTTCAGTATTTCCTTTGTAAAATTATACCTCAAAGATTAACTAACATCCACAACGCTTGTAGATACAAGGTACTTCAGAATCAGTTAAGCTTATTTAAACATAAACCAGAAATATATGCCATTTTGCTTAAAATCAACAAAATATACGTTAAAGTAATTTCGTATGCCCTATATTCTTGTCACAATTGTCAGCGTATTAAATGGTTGCTTTTGATTCATTTTTGTTAATGTAAAATACCTGACACAGTTTAATTGCTTTATTTTATTGTTATCTATTTTATTTATTGTTTTTCTTCTTCCTTGGCTTGTCAATCTCAATGCGTCACTGACATTAAAAGTGAAAGGTAAATTGTGTTTTACATAGAAGTATCACATATAATGCTACTTCAAAACCACATTTCAAACATGTTGCAAACTGTTGTTTTTTGTTGCAGTTTACTGTCTCTTTTTAACATCTCGGCCTAGACTGAGATGTAGACCTCGATTCAAATTTCAACACTAGCACGGATACAAACCCGAGTAGTGGTTCGAATGAAGCAGTATATCCGATTTCATATAGTCTCAGTGGTGATTAGGGCAGTAACACTTCTAATCAATCAATTCAAAATTTGCTGAACACAATACAACATAACTGAGTCGATAGTTACAACTGAAGTTGTGCTAACTTCTGTGGCAAAGAAATAACATACACGTTATTTTTAACGTTATTCCAGACGGAGAGAAATATAATAATCGGAGTGATATCTACTAACCTTGGGCCAGAACATTAGAGGTAAATCTTAGTCTGAAAAGATCTAGCGTTTAGCAAAAGTTGAGGTACATTTAAACGAAAAAGTAGAGGATCTTTGTTTTGCTGGAAAATGAAGTCATCACTAGCTTCCTGTAGTTCTAATGTTCCAATATGACCAAATATACAATACCAATAACAGTTGTTTCACTAAAGTAATATGATCTGTATACTTTCCGAGAGGAAACTGCATAAAAAATATTGACCTTCACAGAGTCCCGGACGAGTATGTTCCATCGTCGTGTGAAAATTTTCTGCAACCCAAACATTCATATGGTGGTAACAGACTTCATCAGAAATATATATATATATATATATATATATATATATATATATATATATATATATATATATATATATATATATATATATATATAATACCTGGATGAGTGCTTACTCAACTTGCAACTGATACAATTTGAAGGCAATTCTTTTCACGTAAGTTGAATAAGACATTTGCAATTCTCAGTTTACAGTGGAAGTTGATTCCTGAAGACAAAGAAGTTCAGTGTGATGGCCGGACTAGTCTCTTCGTTGTACTGTTCACCGGTGGACCTGTGTGATGTTTGGTACACAACACCTGCGTATAATGCATAATGTGTGTTACGAAACAAATGTAGTCAGCTTCAGGAGCGGATTAAGAGCGGAGCCAATGGAGCCCAGGCTCAGAGGACCCCCCAAAATTCCTCTCTTTAATACTAAAATATAGTAATCAACTTATTATATTATAGGCTTAAGACCCATGCTAATTTTTTCCCCCGCTCGCTACGCTCGCGATGTCGCTACAGTTAAGTCTTCTTCCACCAGCGTCTTCACGATACTTATTTTGTGAGGGAGTGAGCTATTTGGGGCCTCTATTAAAAACCAAATTATTAGCTTGTGGTGACAATTCCTTTGAAATATCTCTGTCATTACTTAGAGCAAATCTAGGAGGTTTTGCAAATCTCCTTTATTCTATTAGTGTTTTTACAGGGACTGTTGACCATTTGGCTTGTATTTGGCATTTGTGCGTTAGACTACAGTGTATGTGCATTTAACTGTTAATAATGAATGCAATTAAATTAATTATTGTAAACTTGGAGCAGATAAAAATATTACAACATAGTTATCGGTGTTTTGATAAGCCTATGAGGCTGTGGAAGGCAGCAAAGAAAATGTATGCACTGGAATCATTCGTAACATAGCACCCCCTTGAAATAATCGGCTCCAGGGCCCCAAAAGCCTTAATCCGACCATGGTCAGCTTTCCTATCTTAGTATTTTGTTTTCTAAATTTATTTTGCTGTTGTGCTTTCAATTGGAGATTACGAATTACAGTACAACATTTTACAGTACACTGCATTGAATCTTCTACATCAAATCAAGAGGGTAAAATCGTGCGACATAGAAAGAAAATAATATGATAATAGATAAATAAATATAGAATGAAGTGTGCAGTTAAGGCAAAGAAGATATTTGAAGCCTAAAAGAAGCTTCTAACCGGAAACATCGACATAGAACTGAAGAAAAGGTTTAGAGAGTAGCATATGGATGGAGTGTGGCGTTGTATGGATGTGAGACATGAACTCTAGAAGAAGAGATAAAACTGAGATTGGAAGCCTTCAAAATGTAGTGTTATAGAATGATGTTGAAAATTTAGTGAGTGAACAAGGAATCAAATGAAAGAATATAAATGGTAAGAGAAAAAAAAGGGTATGCTGAAGACTGTTTCGAAAAGCACATATTTAATGATTAGAGACATTATGATTGAAAGAGGAATCACGCTATTGACTATGGAGAGAATGGAGAAAAAAAAATACCTAAAGGAAATTAACTATACAGACCAAATAATACAAGATGTAAGGAAGGAAGAGTACATGGAAATAAAATTTCTGGCTCAGGATACGGAAAAAGTGGAAAGCTGTGTCAAACCATTCAAAATATTACTGACCTGAGGAGAAGAAAAATATACTATTTTGTGGAGAAGCCAACAAGGAAAAAGGACAAACCAGTTTAAAATGATATGCATATATTGAGATTTTGTCTATTTTTCTTAATGTATCATTGTTGCAGAGTCGAGGGTTGTCAATGTTGCCTGTTTATTTGAAAATCACCGTTTCTTTCCAACAAAGCACAGGCTTCGACTTTCAACTTTCTCAATGGGACCTCACGCTTCGGTACTTCATCAAATCTCGAGTTCCGTATTCTATTTCTTTTTAACAGATCCAATAGACCAGTGGTTTTCACACTAAGGAAGGAGTTTGATAGATATGAAGAACCATCAAGAGGGTTGCTGTAATGAAATGAAAGGTATAAGGATTTTTATTTTATTTTGATTTACTTATTTATGTATGTATCTATGTATTTTTTTTTACCACGATCACTTAAACTTTGTATTAAACAAAGCTCTAACATTATTTTTTTCTATTGCAAATGTGTTTAGCAGTATCGGCCAAAGGAAAAGAGAAAAACCCAATGGGCGCTGATCACCAGTTATAGATCTCCGCTTGAGCCCCGGAGCACTCATGTAGTAGGCGCCTATGCAACAAGGGATGTAAATTACAGTATTACTATACCTGTAAACTTTTTAAGGACTTCTGATTTTTGAGTGTCTCGTAATACAGAAGGAACTAGGTATTCAAAGCATCCAAGAAATTAAATAGGCCTATCTGGAATTGGAATTTCGATATTACTACTGTATTATTTTAACTTTTATTGATGTATTCTTAACTTATGATTAGGTTGGTTTGATTGGTTTATTTAAGTTTAAAGTCTCGTTTCAGCACGAAAGCTGTGTTAAACGATATATACTGTTTAAAGTGAGACTCGAACTACTATAGTCAGATTTGTATCCGGGACAACATACAATCGAACCCGGGACCACATACACAGCGAAAAGCACGCTCGTTAATCACTGAGTCTCGAAGGGATTCAAATTTTTATTAAGTATCACAAAATATATGTTTTCTTTTATGATGGTGGCCATCGCAGAAAATAAGACATTCGTTCAACAATTTTGGACAATCTCATTCCGTAGGTCTCATGAATTGTGACTATCAAAAAGATGAAAATATCTGTAGTTTGCAATACGTAAAATATATGAGGTGGTAACACTATGTATGCGTCTGCAACGCCTGGGCAGTGATGCCAATTTAGCCTATTTTGGCTAAATTTAGCCTATTTGGAAAGGCATTTAGCCATACAAATCTACGAAATGCTTATAGCCTTAAATATAGCTTATTTTATGAAACTCTTTTGCCATTTTTGGCTTTTTTATTAGCCATTAAATTAATTCTAAAAATACTTTGAAAATAAAGTGTAATTTTTAAAAGTTAGCCTATTTGTCATTAAATATTATCGTATTAATTGATTTCTCTAGACAGAGGGTGTTTTGTTAGACAACAAACATTTAGTTTTCATTCTTCTTCTCTCTCCCAACCCACAGATTTACAACTACTTAACAGTACTTATCGGCTGAGAAGGAATTTAATGTCGCTCCCGTAACGGTCCCGTTTGCTACTTTTTAATTATTTTAATTTTCACATTTTATTGCAAGAATGAAAGTTTTTCAATACAAATTTAGTAAACCGTTCTGTTATTCAAGCTACAGAGATTGTTTTTGTTTATTAAAGAAAACAAATGGGATATGTGATTAGCTTGAAAACTCTCAATGCAATCATGATGATTCATGTGAGTGTACGTAGAACAGCATTTCCCAACCTTTTTCAACTTGCGGCACACTACGGGTATTACTTGGATTCTCGCGGCACACTTATAGATATTATTTGTAAATATAAAACACAGTGATATTTTTCTGTGATTATTGATCTACTCACAGAGAAGAAAGCTCGATCACTGGTTTTTCCCCGTGGTAAATCATTATGCTTATTTTTCATTATAATTTAAAAATATAAAACAATTGCAATAAAATATTGAACTCAGGTTTTTAAAAATACGCTTAAAAAAAACTATCCAACCTTTTACTAAGAAGGAAGATCACTAAATAAAGAACGAACAAACAAATCTCTTTTACTTTTAAAACACAAATGTAGGTAATTTGTCGAAAGGATTGAATGATATTTTAAATTTTCAAGTTACGAAATAATCTACAACAATAAAGAAGCAATAATGGTCATAACAATGATAACAAATACTTTTTTCAACATTAGAAATGTACAGAACAGTAACACGGTATGAAACTTAAAATTGTAAATTCATAGTAGAGGTTCATAGTAATATGAAATACAAATATACATCATTTTGCAATTTGATTGCTATAAAATTAATAATTTAGTTTCGATTCCTCGCGGCATACCAGCGGCCCATTCACGGCACACCAGTGTGCCGCGGCACACCGGTTGGGAAACATTGACGTAGAAATAAGAAGTGTTTGTAAATATTATGACCTGCCGAAACAAGTACTACTGAAGATTGGGACAATGGCAGTCTACACAATCACAATCAATCCGCAATCCAACGATGGTGTATCCAGTTCCAGCGCTTCGGCTAGTCGCTACATCATCGATGATGACTTATTTCAATTCAACTAATATTATGGCTGCTGAATTTCACAAATCAGCTGAGTAGTTGATGGATTTTATTATAATTTAAAGTCACATTATTTGTTAAGCTTACTGAATAAAATTCAAGATTTCAAATTTTACTATAACTTACTTATAATCACAAAACGGACTTTAAAATCTACAATGTGGGTTATAGGTTAGCAGTTCAAAATCTAGTCATTTTTTGCGTAAAGAAAGCTTATTTCTGAAGGCCATCTAGCCTATTTTCTTCAGAGGTTGTTGGCAACACTGCGCCTGGGAGGTGTTACTATGATCGTTCGTAGTACGTAAGGTGGAGTAGCTCGAAGGTTTGTGTGTTGAAGCGGGCAGACGGTGATGATGCAAGATGGGAGATCTCTATGAGTTTCAGAGGCCAAACTCTCGGTGGTGGTTAGGTAACCAATGCTTTGGGTTTTTCACGAAGAACAGTGTCCAAGGCAAGGATCTTATAAAATTGAGGATCTGCCCTTACAACAAAATTTTAAAGCCATACGTCACAGTTTCGCCACCCCTACTCTGCCCACTCCGCCCAACAGGATCACAATGTTTTGAGCCAACAATCATGGCGGAAACGAAAGTAGCCAATCAGACGATGGCAGAAACGAGAGTAGCCAATGAGACGTGCCGATGCTCGGTTGTTTTTTGGTTTCATCGATTTAATAGGATGAAGATACATATGGGCAGATCCTCTATTTATAACATCCTTGGTCCAAGGTCAGAATTAATGACAAAACAACAACGGTCATGAGTAATAGTGGACGGAAGAGAAATTCAGAACAGCCAAAGAACTGTAGAACGAATTGACCAAAAGTAATTGCAGAACTCAATCAACACCTAGAACTCTGCAGACAATCAAAGTTCGACAAGAGTTGTGTAATCTGAACTTCCGCGGTCAAGTTGCAAATTTCTGATTACAGCTACTAACGCTTTAGTGCGACAAAAGCAGTGTCGCGAACATGGAAAGTGAAACACTGATGATTGAATGCACATAATATGGTCTAATGAATTCTCTTTCGCCTTACTTCCAATATCAGGCTGTATTTATGTATGGCAGACGCGCAGACCCATACAGAAACGTGTTATCTTGACTATCTCATCCAAACTGTGAACATGGCGATGGCTCTTTGATGCTGAGGGTCATAACTTACTGGTATTCCATGGGTCTATAGTTTACACCTACAGGACGCATTAATGTCAATGATTATGTAAATATTTAACTGACTATGCATTCTATAGCCCATTGTTTCTGGTCAATTACATAATTTTCCAATACGAAAATGCACTAACTCACACTGCTCGGGATTTTATACTTGGCTTAATAAACATTCAAATGGACTGCAACATATCCCTAACCCGCCTAATCGCCAGAGCTCACATTATCGAACATCTGTGGTCAGTTCTGACTCCGGCCACCTTTATCCTCCAGGTATCCATTTTACAGAAGCTGGGTGAACAATGGTAGAATGGGAAATAAATGTCTTTCAAACTGGAGATCAAA
Organism: Thermobia domestica; assembly: GCF_964235325.1. Taxonomy (NCBI): domain Eukaryota; kingdom Metazoa; phylum Arthropoda; class Insecta; order Zygentoma; family Lepismatidae; genus Thermobia; species Thermobia domestica. Next base: position 170,447,552 of record NC_137466.1, on the reverse strand, counting down.
TCCGAGGTGTCCGGTTAGTAGATAGACACCTTACTGACTATGCTACCAGATACATCATAGTGCAATGTCGTTAAATTGCAATAAAACATCGGGAAGGCAGTAATAGTTGAAGCTGCAAAATGACACTTCATCTTTATAAGACCATACTCATAAGAAGTATAGTGGATCAACCCTCCTTCTCAAAATTTGCAAGTTCAACATTAAAATGATATTTTCATATTTCTCCAATTTCCCCCTGTCATAAAGATAAGCCTTCTTCTAAATTATTTACCTGATGTAACCTTGACATTCCAGCCATTAAGATTGTGAATATGATTACATGGCCACGAAAACACGTTGATACAATCTCGATGAGAATACAGAAATGATATATCATTACTTTTTTGTTTCATACACGTGTCTTCACTTTTTCTCCAAATTACCATGCGATCCTGTACAAAGTCTGATTTTTTTTTTTTTTTTTTAACATCATAAGGAAATAGCGTTTTGGGAACATAGAACCAAAGATTAAGGCAAAAACCTACTATCAACAATTTATATAGTTTATTCACCGAAAAATACATCTATTGCTCCCAAGATTTCGTTGAAACTAGAAACTGCTGGTAACTAGGTCTAATTTAAATCTTGTTACAAAAATTATCTTTGGTGAGTTTAAGAATGTCTTGTTATGAAAACTTTCTTTAGGAAACAATGTACTAGATGAAAAAGTATATATTGTCTACGTACAGTAACGATTGAAGTAATTATACACTTGGTCAAGCGGTTTGTTTGAGTATATTTAATTTGTATATTCAGTAATAGACCAAGCGCATCAACGTTTCACCATACACGCACGAACTCTATAGTCACGTGTTATTTTTACGTATTACTACCAGGCACTAATATGAGCTTTTAAAGCGCAATTCACATTCTAATTAAAGACTAAAATTCTTGACAGGAGAAGAAGAAGATGATGATGATGAAGAGAAAAACACAATGATAAATGATCGAGTAAATGGAAAATAGATAAGAGCTGTCAAGCTATTGTTTCAAGTTCATGAACACGATACGTAAAACAAGCTGTGTTTTTATTTTACGTTTAGAGTAGAACGGAGCATGCAAGATTGTATTATGATTGTCATGTATTTATGAGTGTCAAAAACCGATCAGGAATCGTTTAGTATAAAGAGAAAATGAGATAGATTTTGCGTTATAGAACAACCATAAAGACCAGCTTACTGATATACAGTATATGCACTGTAATAGGTGGTATTATACCAGACATTATAATGCCCAATACTCACACACCAAATTCTGAATCAGGGGCGTACCCACGGGAGAGGATCAACCGGGTACAGACATTTCCGAAACTTCGTAAGTCGGCATACATTTACAAGTTTTCTTAATAGAACTATACTTGTTTAGCAGAGAAATAATTTATGTAGCGTTAAGATTTGATCTTATTCTTCATCTGCACTCTTTTCGTTTCTATAGAAAAAATCTAATTCTATATATATATATTTTTTTTTCTGAGAATATAGGTAGCAGTACGTAACAATTACTTACCGTCTTTTCAGGTGTAAAATCACACCGGTTCAATACTATATAGACGTGATATCTTCAAGGGCGTCAATTTCTCTGTAACTTTGGAGGCGGGCATTCAGATGTGTGTTTGGTTGCAGAAGGCATATACGAGGATTTTAAGACAAATTGAATTCAAATTATGCCAAATATTGTATATTCATAAATTTAATGCGGGGTGCTCACATGAGCTTTGAGGGCTCGGCCCACCTGGACTCCCAGGATCGACGCCCTTGGATGTCTTACAATGTTGGACCGCCTCCAAACTTTGGAACCCTCCCAACAAAAATTTCTGGGTGCGTGACCGTTCTGAATATGTACTTCACTGTGCCTATGCGGCTAACACTAGTGTTTTCTATGTGCGTGGGTCCCAAGTTTGATTTCTGGTGCAGTTACATGGCTTAGATACAAACTCGAGTGTTGTTTCGGCTTCTAGTTTAAGTAGTAAGTATCGTCTCATATAACCTAGATGCTAAAAAGAGATGTTAAAGCCCAATCAATCCGATGCAATCATGTCCTGAGTTTGAAACCCTGTCTCAATCAATCATAGATGGTTTTTGAGTAGCTATTCATGAACACCAGTGTTATAGTAGCCTATGATAATTTCCAATAGTGCAATGAATACAATAAGATAATATAGCTACTGTGTACATTGAACCTGGACAATGAGAGCAAAACCTAATTCGTTCCAACGCATCGAAAAACGTAGGATTGCTTACGAGACGAGACAGTCTCCAGTCTCGTCTCGAAAAGGTGTCGTTAAAGTGATGGGACAAGCACTGGAGGGAGGTTACACTGGGTCCAGATTCCCCAAAATCTTCCTAACTCAACATACATTTGTACACTTTTTCAATAAAACTATACTTGTTTAACATTATTGATATAGCATGGAAATTTGATCTTATGTTTCACCTGTACTTTTTCTCCTATAAAAACAATCTAGTTCCATCATTATTTTTCTGAAAGTATAAGTACAAGTACTTTATAATTACTAATCGTCTTTTCGGGTGCAGAATTATGCTCGCTCAATCCTGCATAGACATAGTGGCCTGTAGTGTTGACCCACACACCCCAAAGTGTTGATCCCTCCCAGCAAAACTTTCTAGATACGCGCCCGTGTCCCGGAAAATGTATTCATTTCTGTTCGAAGAACTCTGTCTCATCACTAGAGAGCGGATTTTAAGGTGCAGCACCTTTTCTAAAAATATAGTTGTTATAACAACTAGAGTTCAAAATATGTATTTCCGGGCATAAAACGAACTGAAATGAACGCACTTTGTTGCACCTTTTTAGTGAATGTTGCACTTTTTTTTTTTTTTTGCTAGATTCATAAAATTTCCCTTTTTCTTACTTCTTTTAGCCTTCAGCACCTTTATTCTCCTCTTTTCTTTTTTCTTTTAAAAAATTTGGACAGAACAATATGTTTTATTTTCAATCTAGTTTACACATAACATTCCATTCACTTACACGCAATCTTCTCGGATTTCCTAGGGATAAATTTGAACTAAATTTGCGAAACAATCCGGACATAGAAACCTTTGCAACGTTAATTGAACTTCCTGTCCATGTGCTTACAAGATATGTACCACTGGTTTCCGTTGATGTCGAGCGAAGTTTCCCCACATACAAGGATCTCCTGAGCTCCAAGCGACAGAAACTAACATTCGAAAACATAGAAATGTTGTGTATAATCAAGTATAACCAGTTTTTGAAAACCCAGTAGTGTATAAGGGTTTCTTTAGCCACAATATTATTAAATTAAAGTTTTCTTTTTTTAAAAAAAAAAAAAAAATACCGAGTTGGTTTTAACCACAATTTTATTACAAGAATGTTGAATGTTGCACAAGTTTGGGATTAAATAAAACAATTTTGCAATTTATGTCCAATGTTTAAAGCCAAGATTTTAACAATATTTGTTGGTGTAATGAATAAAAAATGTTTATGTAACTGCATACTATAGCACTTAATACAGATATCCTATTAGCACCTTTTTTGCACCTGTTTGAATGATTTTTTAGCAACTTTTATTCCCCTTTTCCCACCATACTTTTGCATCTTAAAATCCGGTCCCTACTCATCACAAAATTATCTATTATCTCGCCTCGTTCTGCAGTCTTGGAAGGGCTCTGTTTCCTCTTATATGTGGTTATTCAAAAAGCGCGCCGGTTTTGTTACATCAAATTATGACCTTTAGTTTTTCAAAACACACTAACAAAATTAATAAACTTGTTCATCACACATTTCGATTTCAGGTATGGTGAATGACTTCGGGCATATGACCTCCTCTACTGCGCTGGCATATAATAAGTCTATTCGTGAAATTAGCTATGACTACCTGACTAACAGCCACACTGTCACGAACCACCTCAGTGTTTTGCTCAGAACGACCACTACGACGACGCCCAGGACTTTTAATGTTCACTTGCGAACCTGTTTCAATGAACTTTTTCATAAGTCTGTGAACTGTTGATTTATTCGGTGCTTCATTTCTTCCTAGAACCGCGCGAAGTCGCCTGACAGTTCCTGCATAACTTTCTCTGTTCTGATTAAAAAAAAAAAAAAAAGTTTATAAAATTACCACATTAGGGTAGGCTGAAAAAACTTTTTTTTTTTTTTTTTTTTTGAATTTCGATTGGTCGGGTTGCGGAAAAGTTGACTTGTGTTGGTGGTAGTCAACACACAAAATTTGGATTTTTTTTGGTCAACCCCTTCCTTTGCCTCATCGGACTTGAATATTTTTATAGTTGCGGCTATGCAACTAGCATGACACTACGAAGAAAATTGTGCTGCACAGGCATTTTTGTTTTAATTTTCGATTTGCCGGTTTGCGGAAAAGTTGCCTCGTGTTAGTGGTAGTGTACACAGAAAATTTGGATTTTTTGGTCATCCCCTTCCTTTGCCTCATGGGACTTGAATTAGTTGCAGCTATGCAACCCGCACGACATTACGAAGAAAATTGTTCTGCACGGCTATAACCATTGGTTCTTTTTCACACTGAAGCATTCTGAGGCTGAATATAAAACGCAAGATAAATATGAGATGCAATATTATTCCTATGTGGTTAAAAATTATAATCAATTAGACGAATATTTTGTATTGATGTTTTCAAAACACATTATGAATATAGGTCATGAAAAATTGTTGATAAACCTTCCCTTGTATCTCTTAGCTCGTCTTGGCACATACACTCCGAAACTCCCCAGAACCCACCAAGAGGTGGCTGCAAATTGAGTTCCATCGCCCACCCAGCTGCTTCCGTTTTTTTTTTTTTTTTCTCTCATTTACATTTGATAGTCCTGCAGAGAGTTCAATTTTTGCAATTTTTCTTCGAGACTCTAATTTTGTCATAATAAAGCCTTCTCTTCGATTCGCTCCACACACTAATGCTGACGCTTCTGTAACTAGTTTCATCATCCTCTCCACCGCTTATGTATGGCACGAAAAACGTTTAACTTCCTCAGAAGCTGTAATATTATAATTCGTTATAATATTTTCTTCTATCTGGCTCGAAGAAAATTCTCTTGTTAATGGTTGCTTTGTGATATCCGTTGAGAAACAATCGATCATCTCATGATATTTACTTGCGTTAGTTTACTTTCGGAACAAATTTAAGTAGACTTGATCTCTTTCTTTGTCGATACTTTTTTTTTTATATATTCATCTCCATTTAACCAGAAATCAAGACATTGCGGAGCTGCACATGCTTAAAAAGCTCTACAGTTTTCGGTCTTTTAAGTAGGGAGGTTACGTGAGAAAAGATAGAAAGTTTATTAAACGGAAAAATTTTCCTTTCCCAACTTCTGGACCATCTCTTTTTACTGCTACTGACTGCAGATCATCAATTCCTTAAACTTCAACGTAAAACTGTTGAAGCGTCTCCGCTGTTGTTTACGCACATAAACCAACAAAGCAAAACACTATTGTATTTAATTATATTTAATTAACGAGAAATTGCACAATGAAATTATACTGAAATTGAAACCCACTAATTTTTATGCGGTTAAATACTTAGCTGCTGACTATAAAAGTTACCAATGCATTATGCAGTACATTATTTATAATTTTGATGGTACACATTCTCAGTAAAATTATGTGATTTCATTTTCATCTATTTACACGCTATAAACCAAAGACTTTGGAGCATGGAGATTCTTTCCACATTACACAAATTCGTACAACGTATAATACTTAAACTTAACACGTTTGTTCAAGCAATCTATTAAAATATTTCAGTTCAGTTTGTTTCAAACACATTTGATTTATAAATTTTCTGATTTTTCTAAATGGAATTTTGACTTATTAAATCGTATTACTTACTGGGCATAAAATTATCACTATTACATATTTCCAATTAGATAATTATGATAATCCTAAGTTTTCACGAAGTAACTAAAATAATCAGTTTCTCTCTCCAGTTTCCTCTTAATAAATTTTCGTAATTGTCAAGTGACCGAGTTATCAAAACGTATATGCCTAGATAGCAAAATAATTTCCTACCTGATGACTCCCTACTTGAAACAACCATTGCAAGAAATCATACTTATTTTTCTTACTTCAAAGAGTTAAACAAGCAAGCAAGCTCAATGCACGGAAATTTAAATACTCAATTTTATATACTCAGGGGCGTATAAGGGCATATTTCGTAACTTTAAGATGAATATAAGCTGGACTATAAAAATGTTAGGTGGGTATACCACAAATATCCCTGTATATCTTCCTGGATAAAATAAACACACAGTAAGAGCGATAATGTAGCACCAACAATGTTGTAGCTATACTAGGTTCAATCCTAAAGTATTTTAAGCAGAAACGTAAAAATTCTTACAATTTTGCTATTTTTGCCCTTTGCAATATTTTAGTGTTTAGAATAGCTAGGAGAACCATACTGATGTTAGCGATGTTAGGAATTCTGTTTTTAGAGTGCAAGAGTTACTTTTATAGCATATAGGCTTTTTTCCAGAAAATTTTGTCTCAGGAAGAAAGACAAAATCAAAATATGAAGAGAATGCACTGGGGCACTTTTGCTACAGGACGTGCCTGCACAAAAGTGATATATCATTACAATTGAATTTAACTTGGTTTCAAGAAGGCTGTTGGTCAAGCATGCATAGAAGAAACAAGGATAGCATATCAGCTTTTACTTTACTTAGCTGTTGGTGAATCTATTACATCATGACTATCTACTTGCATTTTTATTAATGGAAATCAGTCTTCATGTTAATAATAAGTATTAGCGTTTCATGCACTTTTCAGACATGTAGCCATAAAAAAAAAAAATAAAATAAAATAAAAATAAAATAAATAAATAAATAAAAACTGAGTTTTGGGATGAGGGTGAGTTTGCACCTTTAGTTCATGATGTCAAGTGTTATAGACATTTTGGATTAATTTGGCATAATTTAGAAGGAAAGAAGAAATATTTTAGAACGTCGGATCACTAGTCTCACCTTCACTGTGGACGTAACTGTCATAAGTCCTACAAATGTGAGCACAAGTCCTTAATGTTAGGACTTCTGCAGTTCAGGACTTCTGTTATTTAGGACTTAGGCCATTTAAGACTTGTGCAGCTAAATATTTTTTAAGGACTTGTGGCATTTACAACTAATGCACCTAATTGATTTTTATAACTTCTGCTTGTTCCATTCATATTAGTCTAAAATTTACCGCCATCATACAAAACTGCAACAGTGCAATAGTTTTCACAATGCTATTACGAATACAGTTAATTCCAACGATAGTGACAGTTACAGTAGTAATAACAAAATTATTATTTGTTCCCCAGTTATACAATAATTACATAAAATATAAGTAATTTACTTCGTTAAAAAACAAAACCAACTTGAAGCGAGGTATGCGTTTTCTTGTAAGCTTAAGAATTATCTTTATTGGTTAGAATTGAAGTTGGTGAAACGCCTTTCGTAACTTTTTTTTTTTTTAATGTATACATATGTTTCTTTTCGCATTAAAAATTATTTCTGCTCCACTGTGCTGTGATACGATACAACCCAAAAGAACCGATCTGCTTTGATACATGTCACAATCCCCTAAATTTACCTCACAGTGTCTCCCAAAACAGCAACTATTGCTTTTGGGGCCGGTAATGTGGTTCTGCAATCCAACTTTTTGGTGGATGGGTGAGAGTGTGATGGGGAAAACTGTGAGGATTAGTTTTACATGATGGTCTGTGCACTCCCAACTGCACCAGACTCAAGCGCCGTCGGGATTTGGAGACTATGTAGTCCCGGCCTTCGTACTTACGACATTGCATAAGGACGAAAAACAGAAACTAAAATAAATAAATAAATAAAAACTTGAATTCCGCTATTGTTTAACTAATTTAATCCTCGTACATCAATAGCCTCCCGGTCCCCAAATCCTAGTTGCGGCCTTCATTAAAAGTGGTTTGTTCTTGTATTAATTATACTTATTTTAATTATATTTTTAAGTTTTTCATTAACTTCAATTAAATTGCCTTTGAGAGATCCTCGAAAATTTTAGTAATGACTCTGTGGGGTCACTGAATGCTACTCAACTATATTCGACAAAATATAACGGTGTTCTTTACCAATGCGTACTACTTCTACAAAATTCTTGGCATGATGCGATGGTAGCACCATAAGAGATTTTTTTTTTTAGGACTTTGCCGTTTAGATGTGCTATTTATGAGTATTGTATACCTAGATAATTTTCAGAATTTCTACCATTTAGGACTTGGACTTGAGCACCTAGTTGATTTTTTAGGACTAGTGCACAGAATAGTTCTGGGTTAGATTAGGACTTGTGCATTTTAGGACTAGTACCGCGTCCCCAACTGTTAACCTGACACAATAACACATTTCTTTATTCATTAGGAATTGTCATATTAATCTATTATTGTTTATTTTCATAAAATAATAACAGGAGATTAAATTGATATTATAAAAATATAATGATCACCTGCAAAATATTGTCATGGTATGCTGTTAATTAACAATCCAGTATAACAATAAAAATAGATATAACTAATACTAGAGATTGAAATATAATCATCATAGTAGAGATTGATATTAAAATAAGATCAATCATTGACAATTTTATATACCAATTGTGTTTTTCATCTTTAATATCTAATTTCCCTTGGAGCATTTCCCCGATCGTCGTCAATCTACCAGTAGTTTTCTAGTACTACTTTTACTTCCGTCTAATCAGTCTCTCGGAGGAAATCTGAAATCATCATTGCCAATGTGTAGAACATCTCTTTTATGTTTAAAGTTTCAAGTTAAACCTTATACATATAGGGCCAGACTACGTCATGGAAATGTATCTTTTTTGGCCAAATATAATTTGCATATCATATGAGGATTGTGCGTTTAAACCAAAGCTGGACCACACCCCGTATCCATCGAAGTTGCGTGATCCAGTGTCTTAAAAAAAGCCTATAAAAGTGAATCCATGTCACGGTAGTTGCATTCAATCTGGTTTATTATGTTCTAAAAAATATTAATTTCGTAAACAAATCAGCATATTGCGTCAATGTTTTTAACGACCGGCACAACATTAAAATGAAAATTATATTAACATATTTTCATATTACTGTATTTTTTTAAAAAGTATATATGTATTGCTGTTTTGTTTATGCGTGTGAAAGTAGTTTCCTCCCCCCACACCTGTTTGTTGACGCAGTTCTTATGTGGGATGACGCATTGTCTTTTACAAAATATGTTCCATTGTATCTTCGTTAAGTGTGGGAAGTTATTAGGTGAATGAGTGTGTATGATTTTTTTTTTAAAAAGAAGAAAAACCAAAAACACAGTGAGAATTTTGATGTTACTTTCTATATCGTCAGTCTATCACACGTGTTATTATGAGGGATCATCCAGGCCAAAAGTGTTGGCTTGTTTCACCATTACCATTCACTTAATGGAAGACTGGGTCAGCAGGTAATACTTGCTCATTGGAGACCTTTGATCAACATTTTTTTAACGAATAATATAAAATTACAATATTATAGAGGTGCTTTGAGTTTCTTTTCTTGTTTGAAATGTGACAACAAAATAGCGTTTCTCAAACAATTTTTTCAAGTGAGGAACACTTTTATTACTCAGAAATGCTCAGCGGACGAACCACCCTACTTTTGTTTCCTTCGAAAGCAAATTTATCATTTTTTTTAAAAAAAATGTATTTTTTGAGTAGATACCACTGTATTGGTATATTTAGGAGTACTTATTAAAATTCTTTTAATTTTGTATTGGTAATACTTTAAGGAAGTACAGGCTGTCCGGAATGGGACAGACGGTTTTTGAAAATGTATAGTTTTAATATGGTCAGAGATACAGAAGAAGAAAAAAAACATGCATTTTAAAGGAGAACTCAAAAAGTTTATTTGGTCTTACTTACAAGTCATTGTAACTCAGTGTAACTCCATGTGAGCTCCATTTGTAACTCTTACAATATCTAGCCTGAACTCAATCTCTCTCCACGTATTCTGTAACATCTGAGGTGTTGCTAAAGCAATCGCATTCCTAATACGGTTCTTCAGTTCATCAAGGTTACGCACCTTTTCACCAGAATACACATGGTCTTTCACATACCCCCCACAGGAAGAAGTCCAGGGGGTAACACCAGGAGAGCGTGGAGGCCACCTAATTGGCCCATCACGGCCTATCCAACAGCCAGGAAAATCAGTATCAAGGTACTCCTTCACTTGTAGGCTCCAATGTGGCGGGGCACCATCCAATTTGAATATCACTTGAGGTTGCAAATGTTGTAACTAGGGAACAGCAAAGTGTTGAAGCATGTCTAAGAACACATTTCCTGTTATGGTTTGCTCTATGAAAAAGAAGGGGCCTATAACTGCATTATGTGTTAAAGCACACCAAACATTCAATTTGGGACTGTCTCTAGAATGTACTATATACGCATGCGGATTCTCAGATCCCCATATCCTAACATTGTGTCTGTTAACACAGCCAGACTAGTGAAAAGTTGCCTCGTCAGAGAAAACAACGTTCAATATTAAATTATGGTCATAATCAATTCTGTACAGAATTTCAATAGCAAATGCTGCTCTCTGTGGCTTACTGTTGGACTTAATGTCTTGCAACAATTGCACCTTATACGCGCGCAAACGTAATCATTTGTGTACCACGTCGTGCACTGTTGACTTTGGAATTACCAATTGCCTGCTCGCTGCGCGAATTGACTTCCTTGGGCTACGTGAGAAACACTCTCTTATTGCTTCCACATTTTCTTTTGACACACGAGATTTACCACCGCTGTGTTGTTTCACTACACTCCCCGTTGATAAAAATTGATCCTTTCACGCCTGGATATTGTTATGTGATGGAGGATCTTTGTAGTAAACACATCAAAAGTTTTGTTGAACTTGAACAACACTTTTTGTCTCTGCAAACCACCACACGCATTGCGCCTTTTCGGTCGACGCCATTTCTGTTTATCGGCAATACTAGCGCTGACACCGGTAGTTGTTCAAGTATGAAAATTTGCTGAAGAAACCTTTTTGAGTTTTCCTTCAATATGAATGTTTTTTTTTTTTTCTGTATCACTGACCATATTAAAACTATACACTTTTAAAAACCGTCAGTCCCATTCCGGAAACTCTGTACAATCTATACTAGTTTATATATATACATATAATTGAAGACTCACAAGAATATTTTATGAAGCTATTCGATTTTATTTTCTTCTAATTTACCTTGCTCGTATAATCTATTAATCAGTAGAAAATCTTTTGTCGTCGCGAATTCTGTCGAGGAATTTGAAGCTTAAAATATATAAAATGATAATCATGCCGGTTGTCCTATATGGTTGCGAAACATGGGCGCTTACTCTGAGGGGGAAAAACGTAGACTCAACGTACTTGAGAACAACATCCTGAGACTAATATTTGGTCCCAAGAGGAATGGGAATGGTAAATGGCAGAAACTTCGTAACGAGAAACCACATAATTTTAAACCGTTTACCAAACATTGTTAGGGTCATCAAGTCTAGGAGGCTCAGGTGGGCAGATCATATAGCGAGAATGGAAGAAAGTAGGAACACTTTCAAAGTTTTAACTGAAATTCCAATCGAAAGACGTCCATTAGGAAGACCTGCAGATGGGAGGACGATATTAAGATGGATCTCGCAGAAATAGGAATACAAAGTAGAAACTGGATCCAGTTGGCTAAGGATAGAAGTTAGTGGAGAGCTTTTGTGAACGTGACTTTGAACCTTCAGGTTCCTTAGGTCATAGAGTTAGTTATAATCTGTTATTTATGCAATCTTTACTTGTTTGAGACTCTCAACTATAGTGTGATACGCAATTAATTTGAATTTTTCTTTTGTTTTTTCCTGATTATAGTTTGAGAAACGCTGCTCTAGGAAGACCGAGAGTCGCACAAAATAACCAGTATAGTGTCATTTCAAGTTTTACTTAGAGAGGACAATAATTTTTTCGTTTTTTTTATTAATATATTACTATAGTATTGATTGAAATGTACTATATATATCAAATTCAAGGAAGAAGGCAATTGCCCCTTGCCCTCCCCAGATGACACCACTGCATGTAACATAGGCTAAATAATAATCAGCATTATTATCATAAAATCGATTGCTTCGGATTGAGAAATCTTCAATCTTCGGTACTGTGCTAGTCCATCAATCACCTTACTTTTATTCTCCCTCTTTTGTAGTTTCTTTCCGAATAATATCCTATTCAGTTTATTTTTCTCTTTAAAAAAGAAACTGATGCTAGTATGACGCTAGTCATCTTTCCCTAAGTTTTGTAACTTCTTTATTGATAAAAATACGCAAGTGAATGATGATGGAAGAATTGGTGAAATGAATACTGAAATCAAGCGGGATTAGGGATGCGCACGAGACATGATTTGAGACTGTCTCGTCTCGAACATGTGCTGTAAAAGTATTGTCTCGACTCGAAAAATATATATTTTTCTATTGGAAGAGCTGTGTCTCGACTCGAATTTTGTCAAGAAAATTCTGTCTCGACTCGACTCGAGCGCATCCCTAAGCGGGATAACCCTGAGAAAATCCGAAAACAAAATATTGTTTGCATAAGATGAGACGAGACAATTTCTCTTATGAGGTTCGACCAGAGACGAAGCTCTTCCAACACAAACTGAAAACTTTTTGCGAGACGATACACGACGATACATGCGAGACGATTTTATGACAGCTTTTCGAGACGAACTACCTTCAACTCTTGTCGCTACCTAGAAACTTACATGCCCTGAGATTGAACCAGAGATTCTTCAGATCTGAGATGAACGTTCTAACATTGAAACTGGCTCTTGAGATAATTTACAAAATATATCCCTTGCATTGTTTTGCTCTTTACCAACTACTTAAATATGTCGTATTTTGCAATTCAGTCAAGCTTTGCCATTTGAAATGATGTCTTCGATATTACTCTTATACGGAACTAGGATTTACGATTGTTTGTTTTACTACGTAGTTCCTAGTTTGCTTGCTCTGTTGTTGCTCAAAATTTGTCTTCTGTAGCATTGTTTCAAGAACTATCCACTAATTTAGTATATCGTGATTTTCATGTAATTGCTAAGTAAACCACAGAGTTCATGTACCTAAACTTTGTCATTCCAGAAATCTTCTTTCGAAAGAATAATACAATGCATTGAAATCTCTAAGAATTGCGGACATTCTTAACAATAATAATAAAACGTCTATGGATTTCCCCAGTTGTTAATTTATACATTTTATGGCAGGTCGTTTACATTGTTGTATGTTATGATTCAGCTTCAAAGTATTAATTATATTAGTTCGTTTTAGTGATCGAACTGATAATGATGCGGTTTGCAAAAAACCTAAAGGAAAAGAGCAAATATAAAGCGAAAGAAAGAAGAATACAACTTATGGAGCATGAAAACAGTGTTGCAGATAACAACGAAAGTTCTTACATTGTAATAACTGAACAAAAGTATGAAGTGCGGATGTTAATTCATTCGAAGTCTCTTTTCATTGTACACTTTTAATTTAATTTTAGTTGCTTGCAATTAAAACAATAACTATCAAATATTGTATGTTTGGTTCATTTGGTTTGAGCTTCCTTTTCAGCACTTAAGCTGTGTGAAATGTATATCTACACATAGGCGCCGACTTGAAGAAAATATTGGGGAGCCCATACAATGAATAAATATCATAATCATATTCAGCCTTTTTCTATCAACTGCTTAATGAAGTCCCCCTCCCCGCAGTCTTTGTTTCGCGCATTGACCTTTACTTTTTCATATCAGTGCTGCCAGAGTGGTGGTTGAAGCTTCAGTGCTCTATTAAACACCATTTTGAAAACGGCATTTTCTATCGAATAAGAAGGCTGTTCCTAATAAAGGCACGACGAAGTTTACGACAGAAACTCTTGCTCCTCTTTCTTAATTCTTTCTCGACTGGATTATATTGGGGGGCGAGGACCCCACCTTTAAATATTGGGAGGCCAAAAGTGTCCTGCCCCCCACCCACCAAAGTCGGCGCTTATGCATCTACAGTCTACTGTAACGTGAAATTTGAATCACATCAGCTTCCGACAGGAATCGAAGCTGAGTCTACTGCATCGTGAAGTTTAGGGTGACTTTCAATTCTGACTCTACATGAGACGTGAACCTACAGTTTAAGGTGGAATTTAAACAACCTTAATGCTTCGAATTTCAATTCTCTTTCACCGGGAAACAAACCTGGTGCTCCGTGGACTGAAAGTCTACACACTACTGGAACAGCGGGGAGGGCTTTTGGTTTATTGTATTATTTGGCAACTAACTATCTAGCACAGCAACGAAACAAATTTTCTCGTCTCGCTTTGTAAATTTATGTACAAAATGTGTGCTCTGGTTTTCTTCATAATTTTATCTGGAAGTTATCAGAATCATTCCGTGCACGAGAGGTCAGAAGGATGTGATATAACAACATTTAAACCATGCTTATTATTGCAATATATTATGCAATGTCCTTAGTACCTTTAAACGTTGATGATAAATGGTCTTAATTTTGTTTGGATAATCACTTTATTAATTTATAGTTTTTTTTAATACTATGAATCATATAAAGCTAAAAGTGTTTGATATCTAAGGCTTCAATGAATGAGTTGCCTACGGGACTCGAAAAATTTCTAATCTCGGTTCGAACTTGAAAATGTCTCGTGAGCAACTCGTGCACTTCTCGCCTCGTGGTAGCTCGTCTCCACTGACTTCTGTCCTTAGCCAACTGGATTCAGTTTCTACTTTATATTCCTATCTCTGCAAGATCTATCTCAGCATTGTCTTCTCATCTGCGCCTAGATCTTCTTAATGGTCTTTTTCCTACTTGTTCCTAGCGTTCCTACTTGTTTCAATCTGGCATACTAGCCCACTTGAGCCTTCTAGACTTACTGAACTAACAATGTTAAGTAACCAATATAAATTATGCAGGTTTTCTTTATGAAGTTTCCACCATTCCTCATTCCCGTCTCTCTTATACACCCGAATATGCGCCTCAACTTTCGAACGATGTTGTTTTAAAATATTTTCGGTATGTGTTCTTCCCTCAAAGTAAGTGACTATGTTTCGCAACTATACGGTAATTATCGTTTATATATTTTAAGCTTAAAATTCTTCGACAGAATTTGCAAAGATAAAAAAGGTTTGGACTGAATAACATCACGAATTTTCTGTTTTCAGTCGAGTTTTAATTTCTCTGTGAAAATGGTCTGGGTCTATTAATGTTGATCCTAGGTATTTGAAAATGTTCACTTTGTCGAAAGTATTACTTGATATTTTAATGTATCCATATTTTGCAGCGCCCTCTCTGCTGAGGTAAATGCTTGCGTGCGCAATTTGGTGCGTATGGTCCCAGATTTGATTTCCGGTGGGAGAGCATAAACAAAGTAACTTCATAATCATTCACTTCCCTTAATCATCTGTTTGTTTTAGCCAAAAGGACATAACTGTGGGGCGTAAAAATAAGATTTTTTTCAACTTTGCAGTATGATGGTCATAAGTTAGGTAATTTCCATGTAAACGAGTTTAGTTTTCTTTGCATGTTCCTGTAAGCATGTAATAAAACCTCTCCATTTCGTTCTCCTGTCCTCATATAAAATGTCAGTTCGACATTTTCATCCATAATCTGAGTGCTATTCAGCGCTAGGCCCAGGTTACTATCTTTAATTTTCCCTTGTAGTGTGTTCCAGAAGAAAAATCTTTGAGTTTTACGTCCCACGGTTATGCCGGTTATTCTAAAGGAGACGGTGATGATGAGTAATGAATTAAATGGTGTAATGAAGAAAGTGAGAGAACTCCGAGAAAACCCACGCACACGGTGTTTGTCCACCATGAAGTTCACTTGGCGGGGGCTGGGATCGAGCCCGGGACCCCAAGCACCTGAGGTGAACGCTCTACCACTGAGCCAGCGCGGCCCCTTCCAGAAGAAAATTGAATAATAATGACAACTAAGCACTCTCCTTACTTCAGGCTATTCTCGATGTGAAAGCTCGTGGACGAGTATTTCCCTACTCGGATTTTACTTGTACTTTGGGTTTCATTTTTGTTAATCTAAATTGCCTTTTCGGTATATCAAATTCGGTAAGAATGTTCTACGATGTTTTCCTTCTACTCGAGTCGTGGGTTTTTCTGAACTCAATTAGTAATATTTGATGTATAGGGGTATTGTATATCCTTATTATTTTTTTTCGAGTATTTGACGAATGGTAAATATCTGGTCGATAGTTGCTCTTTTTCACCTAAACCCGCACTGATAATCTCCATCAACTTCATCTTGCTAACAGAATGTTTCAGAGGATTTTAGAAGTTCGATACCTCTTAGTTCAAGTAGCTTCTCAGTCGTTCGTCAGTGCTTGTGCATCACTGAAAATGTACCGGTACTTCCTACCGGGAATCAAGACCACGCTTCTTTAGTTACACGGAAATCACATTTATAGAACATTATACTGGCAACCTTGTAGGAAAAACAATGAAGAAAAACTTGTAAAATGTTGAAGTAAAAAAAAAAAAATCTACAAGCAAGACAAGAGATAATGGAAAATTATAACGATGTCGAACATGTTTTATTAACTTCATGTAGATTGCGAAACTTCAAATATCGTATGTATTATTTTGTCTGACATACCGAATGTATGATGCCATTAATATAATATAAAAGACGAATCTGCAAAGAAAGAAAATTACATCTGACATGGGAATTCATTAAGAAAATTTCCGAACTTAGCTCTAAACAAGTGAAAGTGTTTACCGAAAACAAGTGAAATTTAAAGGCAATAAATCTTGTAAAATCTAGATAATTTAAACTTCCAAGGTAATTTGAAAGTGTCAGAGAAATAATTAAGTGTATTCTACTCGTTGTTTTAAACTGCTCAGACGAACTCATGAAAGAAAGGAAAAAAAAAACATTCATTTTCTTTTTTAATGAACATGTACAAACATTTATTAAAATTGTGATAATACATAAAAAGAAGACGAAGAAGCTTCTCGGAGCTAAATAAATGTTCTTGCCTCTGGCTTGGAAGATCAGTTTTATAATGTTATCGTATTCCAAGAAACAAGCTTTAATTGTCTTTTTAAAAGAGGGATTCCCCATATACCATTTTAAACTTGTTTTGCTCTGCATTGTTGAATCGAACGATTCTCCCTCACACTAATTGCAACCGCAATCAATAGGAGTAAGTCTTCAATGTCCGACAAAATACACACACACAATGTTCTCTAAATGTTCAATCATCAACAGTGTATTTAATAAATATTCAGTCATGATCATCATCATCGAAACATTTATTTACCCCCCCCCCCAAGGAAGGGATTAAAGACTTTTAGGTAGCGCTATTTTGTCCATAATAGACTAAAATTTCATGAGATAATTGTTATTCTCCCTACAGCAATCGACACAGGTTAGCAGAAAGACAGTCAGTGTGGGACATGGACCCTGAAAAGAGGTGTCAGTGAGTCTCAGTAGATCAGAGTATCTGGAGTATATGGTGGTGGCGTGGTGGATGTGAGTGAAAGTATGGATAGAAGAGACAAAGAGAATCGAGTATTTTTGGGTTTCCAAAAATTCTGTCCCTAAAAGGGTAGAGAAGGGGCAATTCTACAATATTCGAGTGTCTGGTTTTATATTTATTAAACCTTATTCTTTTCGTTAAAAGAACGGACAATTATCCTAGTACGACGAATTAACAATCTCGAAGGGTGGCTCAGTGATAGAGCGTTCACCTCTGGTGCATGGGGTCCTTGGTTCGATCCCAGCTCGCGAGAAGTGAACTTTGTGGCGGACAAACACCGTGTGTGAAGGATTTCTCGGGGTTCTCCCGTTTCCTCCCACTTTTTTCATTCCACATTTCATTCATTTCCCATCATCACCGTCTCCTTTAGCCTAGCTGGTATAATCATGGGACGTAAAACTTAAAGATTTCATTTCACTTACCATTTCAATTTTACTTGGGATTAAAAGCAGTCGAGAACGAGGTTGACGCTCCCCTCTCCGATGATTTAGAAAATATGTTACTTGTTTGCTTTCGTAAAAAACAAAAAGAAAGAAAGAAAGAAAAAAGAAATCGAATTTGATACAATATGGTATTTATGATCGATGAGGCTTTCCCATAATCCCTACTGTTGAAAGTATGTTTCGCTAAAATTTCGCTCAGAAATATCCGAATTTTATGAAACATAGTCAATTTGGTAGTGAGTTAGGCGATGAAAATTTTCCATTAATAATAATAATAATAATAATAATAATAATAATAATAATAATAATAATAATAATAATAATAATAATAATAATAATAATAATAGACTTTCACTTGTTTAAAGAATGTACAGCATCACTAGTATCACTTGTAAAAATATTATTCTTGACAATTTTGTGTCCTAGAAGTAAAAAATCACGTAAAAGCATCACATTGAAATCTTTTGGGAAAACCTATTCACTTACGTTTAGGAAAAACTATGGTATATTTTCTGTGTTGTTCTACCATTACAGTCTCTTTTTCCCTTCTAGATTCTGCTTTCAACAGATTTTTACCTATAGACAGTTTTACATGTTTGTAAACAAGATCCGGCACGTCTTTAAAAATGACGTCTGTTGTGGGATAAACCAGCAGAGGAAGATACCTATACACAACCAGGATCAGTCACTAAACTTTAACTGAAAGAAAAGGTCAAAGATGAGGCGTGAAAAAAGCTGTGTTGATTATTGAAATGCACGTCCTTAGCTCTTTTGTTTAAAGTTATTATTCGACTCATCAAGTCCGGCACGATAGTGGTATGAATAGATGTAAAAGAGCAGCGGAATTTTGATGATGTGGTGCTTCCATGCTCTGTGCTTTCGAGAGAGAGAGAAGGGAAAAGTAACGTTTGCTGTCGTATTTTCCTTGGATGACAGAGACAAATAAATGCTTTCCGCTCTTGAAATTCACTGTGTGTGAATGTGATACATAA
The DNA here is from genome assembly GCF_964235325.1 of Thermobia domestica. Lineage (NCBI taxonomy): Eukaryota > Metazoa > Arthropoda > Insecta > Zygentoma > Lepismatidae > Thermobia > Thermobia domestica. The sequence continues at coordinate 170,428,563 of NC_137466.1, read as the reverse complement.
TGTATTTTGAAACCTGTGTGAGAACCTAAATCATATCTTATTAAAAGGAACTTGTCTTGCAGTGACGTACGACCTGCTATTCTTCCTTTGATAAGGTAACTGCAGAAATTTTTGCTCAGTGTAGCTTGGTCTTGCTTGATAAATCTACATTACATAATTCGTATTCTAAGAATGAAGGGGAAACATTTTTTTAAGAACTGAGTTTAGTTGTCATCTGAGTTATAATACAAAATGATTGTCAAGTTCAAAGCTGGGAATTTGAAGTTGTCAGCGTGGAAAATCCTCAAAGATCCGAGGCTTACTGAGATCGGTAACCTTCGTAATTTACTTACAATTGTTAAACCAGTCAGTGGTCACGCTCTCGTACTTTCTATAATATTGATGTGCTTATTTCGTAAAAAAAATACGAAAACTCAATTTAGGGACAGTTCAAAAATTTTGTGGCCCTTATCCAAGAACCAATATATTTCAATCAAAATTTTTCTTGTACGCCTTTATCTAGAGAACTACATATAGTGTAGTCAAACCCAAACTATAACTTAACTCAGTATGATGTGCTTATTTCGTAGAAAATACAAAAACTCGATTTAGGAGGGGCCGTTCAAAAATTTTGTGACCCGTGATCCAAAAACTAATTATTAGCCAAGATCGCAATCTTTTGATGAATTTTGTGGATCATTTCTAAAATTCTTGGCCAAGATCGCAATCTTTTGATCCATCTTTTGGGATTACTCCTAAAATTCTTGTTCATATTTTCGTGTTACTGGAACTCTATTTCAATGTCTTATATAGTATCTATGCTGAATGAGGACGTTAAGTTGCGAATAAGTCAATCAATCAACACAAATATAACCATGCTTTATGCATTTTGATTAGTGCTGTCGAAATCGGTTTTTGAAAAAACCGAAAACCGGTTTTTGAAAAAAGTGAAATTTCATAAAACCGAAATGTCGGTTTTGAAAACCGCTTTTGCGGTTTCGGTTTTGAAAACCATTTTTGCGGTTTCGGTTTTGAAAACCGCATTTGCGGTTTCGGTTTTAAAAACCGTTTTTGCGGTTTCGGTTTTGAAAACCGTTTTTGCGGTTTCGGTTTTGAAAACCGCATTTGCGGTTTCGGTTTCGAAAACCGCATTTGCGGTTTTCGGTTTTCAGAAAACCGGTTTTCTCAAAAACCGAAAACCGCAAATGTCACAAAAATTCAACAGCACTAATTTTGATAGCTAGAACTAAATAATAACCAACACAAATGGAAAAAAAGCTTTTCTGTGGTTGAGAGAACATAATTTTAAAACTGCAAAATATAGACTAATGTAGGGGTCCTAGGTGTCTCCCTTTTACCGGGATTGTCCATTTTACATCCCGATAAAATTTGTCGGGACGCCAAAATGTCCTTGTTTCGAAAGACAATTTAACACATCCCAGAGGGTATTTAATACAAGTTATTTACTTGGTCCAGTTTTTAAGGGCACACAAACCGTAAGATAATATGTTTAATGATGACAGTACCCTATTTTCCTGCTCCAAATAAATAATTATACTAGTAATTAAAAAACTTTTTATCCATAAATCATCCTGAATGTAGTTTTCATACTTCTTATAGTAACAACAGGCTGCAATATCAATGCCTATTTTGAGTTGAGAGAAAAATGGCAACTTTGAGTACAAAGTGAAACAGAAGGAAAATATTGCTTTTCTGTATATTCCAAAAGGATACCAGTCTCTTTCTCATCGACAGCGTATAATGAAGCATCCCTGCTTCTGGTTTCAGAAAAATGGAACTCCTAACTAATGAAAACTATCTAATCACAAAACAATTAAAGAGATCGACGATAAATTTAGTCTCTTGATCTACCTGAGAGACAGTTTTAATTAATGACATCCCCTTGCTTCCGTAATTCACTGCTGAGTGCCTGAAGATCACATCCGCAAGCAATACACTTTCTTCAGCATTAAAATCTCAAGGTTGAAGGAGATGTAATGTGGGCCAGACATCGGAAAAACTCACTCAGAAAAGAGTTTCTTTTCTTTTTTTTTTGGTATAAATGATAAAAATGCAGGTAAATTTGATCTATAAAATAGGCATAATGAGTTTTTTTTTTTTTTTATCGTTTTCGCATGTCAGAAAGCGAAAGCCGAGCGTGATCGGTCTCATCTTTAGAAAACAAATTTAAAAGCAACTTCGGCGATTTACATGAAGTTAAGCCTTTTTCTGATTGATTAATTGAAGTTCAGTGTTTGTTTACCACACTGAAACTATAAACTCTAGCTGTTAAAATTGGATTCAAACTACTGCTTGAATTTTTATGCGAGGCTTTGTGCTTTTACATAGGATTGAAATTAAGTTAAACATGATTCGAAAAATTTCTCAGCAACGTATTGTGCTTTGATCGTTTCACGTTTAGCATCCTCTTAAGATCTGAGGCTATACAAGACCTATAATCTATAAAAATGAAAATGATTATGTTTGTGACTTTATACCTCACGAACCACGAGACCGATCTCGATCAAATTTTCAACATAAGTGAGATTCGGGCCTGGGATGGTTCTTATCATTTGAATTTGAGGGTGCAACTTACGGGTAGGGGAGAGGCAGATATTTAAAAATGATAAAAAATGACCGACGTTATTGTCGAATCCATAGTTTTCAGGGTCGCTGAGATGAACAGAGACACTTCCGATGCCACTTAAATCCACCCGAAATGAAAAGTATTCTCCCCGTGCGAAGAATGGGTATTCTTCTAGTTTAATATAAGACTGAAATCGCATATATATTCATCGGGAACCGAATGTATGATGACATGCGGATAGAAAACATGCTTACGTACAGTTGGGAGTCTAGTTTCTTATTGGACTAAAAAGCCTTGGTTTTGAGTATTGGACGCTCCAGTTGTGCTCCTTGATACCACTGCCAATGCAGCATGTGCCTAACGTAGCAAGAAGAGAGAGAAACTTGTAGTTTAGATAGTACAACTAGAAGGATTTTTTTTTTTCAATTATTATTACGTTAGTTTTTTTTTTCGCAATCGATGTATCGAGATTTTGTACACTGACCGAAATAATGGTATTTTACCAATATAGATAGATATAGAAGAAATGTTCTTGGTAATAGATATATATTTCATGTAGTATATTTTCCCTCTTCATTTCCTCCCATAATCCACTGCAAGATGAGAGTAATTTTCTGTATTATGATATTTAAATTGACAACATGAGTGAAAATTAAGGAAAAAAGGAGATAATAAAGCCACGCGTAGTCTACCATATAAATAAGCTTCCTTGGAAGTTCACGGCCTAAATCAAGGGAAGTGGGTAATTGCATAATGAGCACGCACTCCTGTGAAGCGTCCGTCGTAATGACGCACGAACACTTTTTTTTTTAAATTCTTTTTTCGAAATGAAAAGTAATAACAACAAAAAGAAGGAAGCAGGTACCGTTATGTATGGTATTTAATTACACCCTCACATGATATTCCAAGAGTAGGGGACTTTGCAATGCAGACTAGGACACACATGTGCTTATACTGCATAACAAAACAGTAAAAAGTAGACTGCTTTATCCATTTTCAGTTGGTGATGCTAGAAGAAATCAATTATTGCGATTTACGATATATAATTGTCAAATACAAACACCATATTACCTAGGTATAGTGATATACTGTACTACCAAGCAGTGATTAAAACAAAAGATTCAGTCACTTAATCATGGAATAGAGAGAAAATTTATTAGAGACTCCTCTATCAAGGACATACCCACAGCCAGACCAGAACACTAAGACAAGGGGTGGCGATATAATTTTGGGGGGAGTTACTTCGAGTTCAACTGACATTTGTAGTTTCTTATTACGTAAATGCCATTATTATGGCATACGATTCTCTGTAATAAGATACGTAGAAAAAAACACTTGGAATACTTTAGCATAGTATAATATGGTTTCAGCAGCTTCTGAAAATAGAAAATCGATTACAAGATTAATATATAATTCTATTAAGTGAATATAAAACATATCTGTCTACACAGAGGAAAATCCGTCCTCCGGACAGCGGTATATCGTACAAATATACGTTATCCTCTTGCTTACTATAGAAATCAGTACGGAGCATACGTTATCCGTATGCTACATAGGCACAGCCCTTATCTGTTACATCATGCCGTTGCAGGATGTCTGACATCTAACAGTTTCCCGTATATCACATACATATACTTATGTTACCTTCGTCGGCTATATGTTATATACGTCCATTTGTATGTGAGATCTTGACCGCCTACATTGTTTCATACGGAAAGTACGTATACATGGAAAACTTATACAGAAGTATTATAAAACATGCGTTTTCAGTTATACGTCTGTTGCACGTTAAGTCCCAAAACTACAGGAATTACGCATGTAACCTATCCTTTTAAGTACTCCATCTACAATTTTTTTGGGTCTAGGTCAAAACCCTCACAGCCAAAACCCCCACACTCAAGAAATGTCAAAACGCCCATACGATCGGTCATATTTTCCACACAAATGGACAAATCTCCCAAACGCACGAACGGTCCAAACCCCCACAGCCAAAACTCCCACACTCAAGAAATGTCAAAACGCCCACACGATCGGTCATAACTCCCACACAAATGGACAAATCTCCCAAACGCACGAACGGTCCAAACCCCTACAGCCAAAACTCCCACACTCAAGAAATGTCAAAACGCCCACACGATCGGTCATAACTCCCACACAAATGGACAAAACAGCCACACATAGCAATGGTCATAATACCCACATAAATGGACAAAACTCCCACACAAATGGTCAAAACTCTCACATGCAGAAATTGTCACAACTGCCACTCAAATGGACAAAACCCCCACACAATCGGACAAATCCCCCACACTCTGAAATGATCGTGATTGCACGTCTTTGTTGCGGCGCCTTATGACGCCCACTTTAGTGTTTCTGGCATTAGAAAACAGTGCAAGAAGAATAGTTGCAACATCAGTTTAAGTGGAATAAAAAATGTTATTAAAAAGTACAAGGGCAAGACATGCAACCAGGATCATTTCAGAGTATGGGAGATTTGTCCAATTGTGTGGGGGTTTTGTCCATTTGTGTGGCAGTTGTGACAATTTCGGGTCTAGGTCAAAACCCCCACACTTAAGAAATGTCAAAACGCCTACATGATCGGTCATAACTCCCACACAAATGGACAAATCTCCCAAACGCACGAACGGTCAAAACCCCTACAGCCAAAACTCCCACATTCAAGAAATGTCAAAACGCCCACACAATCGGTCATAACTCACACACAAATGGACAAAACAGCCACGCATAGCAACGGTCATAATACCCACATAAATGGACAAAACTCCCACACAAATGGTCAAAACTCTCACATGCAGAAATTGTCACAACTGCCACTCAAATGGACAAAACCCCCACACAATCGGACAAATCCCCCACACTCTGAAATGATCGTGATTGCACGTGCTTGTTGCGGCGCTTTATGACGCCCGTGGGAGTTATGACCGATTGTGTGGGCGTTTTGACATTTCTTGAGTGTGGGAGTTTTGGCTGTGGGGGTTTTGACCGTTCGTGCGTTTGGGAGATTTGTCCATTTGTGTGGGAGTTATGACCAATCGTGTGGGCGTTTTGACATTTCTTGAGTGTGGGGGTTTTGGCTGTGGGAGTTTCGACCTGTTCCCATTTTTTTCTCAGTGTACAGAAGACAAAATCTTGAATTTTTATTTTAAAAAAGAAAGAAAAGAAAAAAGTAAATAAAATCTTTCACTTTAACGTCCTACCATTATATTTGTTAGGCTAAGGGGGGAGCAGGAAAATTCGGTGTAGGAAATTTCGGTGTAGGAAAATTCGGTGTAAGAAAACTCGGTGTAGGAAAATTCGGTGTACAGAAAATTCGGTGTACGGAAAACTCGGTGTGGGGAATGTTCGGTGTAAAGAAAGATTCGTTGTTGTAGACTGTAGGATTTATTAAAAATTCAACTCCGAGGATAAATGAGCGTATTAGTTTTAAGTTCAAACTTTGTGTAGAACGTACTTTTACTGTCTGCTATACCAAATTTTGAAAAATTGTGATCGTGAAATAATTTGAATTCTAGATTTCGACGGATTTTAACATTTCATGGCCCTTACATGACGAGAAATTTGTTTTTTGATGTCCGTTTGTGTGATTTAGCGAAGCGACCATCGCTACCAATCGACATTTTATTTAAAACTTAAGTTTTTATGCTGTTTTTGAGGATGTCTCCTAGAATTTTCTATTTCCAAAAAAAAAAAAAAGTTATTAGACGGGTAAAGTTGAAAATTGTAGATTTTTCAAAAATGTTCTGACGATTTTGTCTATTTTATAAATAAATATTTAAATTTAAATTCTTCAAAAACGACATAGTTTATTTATGTTACTCAAAGGTGTAAAAATAAATGCCTCAACTAAAGTATCTACGCCTGATTGGAGAAGTCAATAAGGAGTCAATAGAGTTGCAGTATTTGTTTACCTTAACTTAAGACAAACAAACTAAAGTGTCTGATTGGAGGAGAATTAAACTATTTGTACAAATATTATATGGTAAAACCATCCTGCTTTCTATTGCCCTTTCCACTAAGACTTTTTTGATCAATATATTTTTGCATCTTACCATCGGCGCAAATCTGTCTTCAACATTGGGGGGGACGGGTAAGACCGTTCCCATATTATATATATATATATATATATATATATATATATATATATATATATATATATATATATATATATATATATATGTGTGTGTGTGTGTGTGTGTGTGTGTGTTGTGTGAGTGTGTGTGAGTGTGTAAGCGATGTTCAAAATATGTATGAACTTGAAAAACAATGCTGTGAAGAATCAGGGGACAGAATTGTCTTCAGTGGCGTATTTAGGAGGCTATCGGGCTCAACCTCCCCCTGAAATAAATTTGTTAGTTTTTCGCATTCCACGTACAACAATAATCCTTCTAACCATTTCTAAGAATGCCATTGACTTTCCATTTTCTTAAGCTATTTGTTCAGAAATAATACTGTGTTTGCCAAACTTCATTCCATGTAGGGAACTGCGTCCTTTTGTTCTTTCTTTCGTCCTTTCTACTTTTCTGTTTCTTTTTCTTGACGTTACTTTCTTTCCAGGGGCGTCATTTAGGGGGGCATGAAGGGGCATTTGCCCCCCTGAGTTTGATATGTATATAGATTTTATCAATAGAATAATAGTAAATCAGTGAAAAACGCGAAATTTTACTTATATCAAGGGGTCTTGCCCCTCCAAACAAAATCTGAAATGACGCTCCTGTTTCTTTCATTTCGTGTATCATACTTTATCGACCATTGTCAGTTCTGATTCAAGTCGGCCGTCATCAGTAACACCAAAACTAAGAGGAATTGATAAGCGAGACTGGTGTTCCATACCAACTTGCGCGGATATCAACATGACAGGACTTAAGTTATTATAACAAAGGAAAAATTATATCGTTTAGTTATTTCTAAAAGAAGGAAATGTTTGAATTAAAAAAAAAATCAAAACGGGGGAATAATTAGCCCGGGAAATTAGGAAGGCCAAAAGGATGCTTCCTTTTTCTTGTATGAATAGAATAAAGGGTTAGATTCACTCGTAAATTTTGTATCATATCACATAGGATTTATCGGTCTGCAATTCTTGCCATTATAACTTCAATTTATGCATAAATTAAACTATATTTAATTCTCAAACTCAGGTGGGCAATTGCCCACTTCCTTCCTTGTGTTGAGGGGCCGCGGTGGCTCAGTGGTAGAGCGTTCACCTCTGGTGCTAGGGGTCCCGGGTTCGATCCCAGCCCCCGCCAAGTGAACTTTGTGGTGGACAAACACCGTGTGCGTGGGTTTTCTCGGGGTTCTCCCGTTTCCTCCCACTTTCTTCATTCCACCATTTCATTCATTACTCATCATCACCGTCTCCTTTAGCCTAACCGGCATAACCGTGGGACGTAAAACTCAAAGATTTCATTTCATTTCATTTTCCTTCCTTGTGTTGAGCATAGCCCCTCGAAACAAAATCCTAAATACGCCATTGGTTGTCTTCAACATTGGGAGGTGGGCACATTTGAGGCTTATTCTAGAGAAGGGAGATGAAACTCATATTACGGTAGATGAATCTGATTTCTGAGGTGAACCTGTTGTAAGTGTATTATATATTAGGTGATGTAGATGAAGTAGTAGTACATATCAGTATTACAAATCACTGCCGTGAACACATTCTGAAATCTGAATACATGCATATTTATAACTGGTATGTTTCTAATTAGGCATCCATAAAGATCCACGTTAAAATTGTTTTATAATAATATAAATAATGACTTCTCCAAAACTATGAAGAAAGAATATCAATTATGTATGACGCAACAATACTCTTTGAGCAAAATTATGATAATCTCAATCAAGGACGCCGATTTCTCTGTAACTTTGGGGAGGGGATTCATAAAAATGCATAAAACAATACATATAACAAGAGAAAATACATATAAAATGCATATTCATAAAAACACAGGGAATCCACGTGACCTTTTGGGGGCCTCCGACTTCCCAGGATTGGCCCCCTTGATCTCAATAATATTAAAGGAATCGTTACAGAAATCTAACGCATTTCATATACTCTTTAGTTAACAGATGTAACCTTAAGATTCTGGAGAAAAATATTCCAGTAATTGAATTCTTTTATTTGCTTACGAAGCATCCTCTCTCAAAAGAAAAATTGGGACACGCGGAAATACGTAGGAACAAACCATGGTTCGAACGAGCAGAAAAGAGAAAACAAGCAAACTTACGTTGGCTACAAAATCCGAATGAAATAACCACACAAAATTTCGTAGACATCAGGCGGGAAACTTCCAAAACTTTTAGAACAAAGAAACGCAATTTTTTGAAAGCTAAAATTTAGGAACTTGAAGATAATATTAAAAATAAAAACATTCTGGACATGTATAAAGGGATCAACGAATTTAAGAAAGGCTTTCAACCTCGTGCTTATATTAAAGAAAGCTGATGGAACAGTTCTCATTGAAGTAGTTATTGACGAACTTCTACACTCGAAAGGAAGAATGTTAACGGTACTTTACGTAATAATTATGTTCTAACATGGTCCTTTAATGGGCTGTGTTGGCAGCCTGTTGGGTTAGGTCATTAGGGTTTGATGACCTGCTTACGTGTGTTTGGAAAGTTCTTATGTTTCTTTTTTTAGTTGTGCTGACATGGAAAGGTTATGTGCTCTTTTTTGAGTTTGTATGCGTGTCTGTAGAGACTTTATACTGGCTATTTTTAAAAATAATAATAATGGAAATTTGAATGAAATCTGTTGATACGTCATTTTGTATCACTTACTTCCGTAGTAGTGATTAAATTAATATTCCGCAGTAGTGATTAAATTAATAATCCGTATGAGTGATTAAATTAATATTTATATTCTCCTAATAAATTAGTCGGAAGAAATAAGATGTTCGAACAATATGTGAGAGAATAAAAAGATATTATACAAATGGATTTGACTAATAGAAACTTACATTATACCTGTTAGGCTAAAGGAGATGGTGATTATTTTATTTGTTAAAAATAAGATGTTTGAACAATATGTGAGAGAATAAAAAGATATTCTCCTAATATATTTAACGGTTCGATTTCTATGAAATCTCATAAAGTGGTAGGAAATTGTTTTATTTGTTAAAAATAAGATGGTCGAACAATATGTGAGAGAATAAAAAGATATTCTCCTAATATATTTAACGGTTCGATTTCTATGAAATCTCATAAAGTGGTAGGAAATTGTTTTATTTGTTAAAAATAAGATGTTCAAACAATATGTGAGAGAATAAATCGCTTTACAAAGAAAGATCTTAAAAGTATATAGAAAGTGGGAACCTACAAATAATTTCGAAAATATTTTAAAAATAAGAAGGTGAGAACACTTATAATGTGTAAAAGTTTATGTGATACGTACTGGGATCGAACCCGGGACCCTTAACACCATTGGTGAACGCTGTATTGTACTGAAAATGAACCTGGTACCCTTAACACAAGAGGTGAACACTGTATTGTACGGGGATTGAACCTGGGACCCTTAGCACCAGAGATGAACGCTGTATTGTACTGAGAATAAACCCGGGACCCTTAGCACCAGAGATGAACGCTGTATTGTATTGAGAATGAGCGTGGGACCCTTAGCACCAGAGGTGAACGTTGTATTGTAATGGGATTGAACCCGGGACCCCCCAAACACCAGAGGTGAACGCTGTATTGTACTGAGAATTATTGCAATTCTCACATGTAAATTGGCGAGGAAAAAAACACTGGAAATACGAAGTGTGTGTGTGTGTGTGTGTGTGTGTGTGTGTGTGTGTGTATGATTTGAATGGTTTATTTATTTATTTTGTTAATATTCATCGTTTTATTGATTTGTTTATTCCTTATAGTTAACTCCGTGTTTACAGCCAAGTTTGAAATACGGAGTGACTGAATTGTTCTTCCGTCTTTGAGAGAAGGCGAGCTTAGAATGAACACAATTTTATTTTTGTAAATGCCATTACTTCCGGGTCACTGCTTTATACGCGTTTCCCTTTTGCTTACGTTAGAACTTTGAGTGCTAACACAGATATAGAATGTCAATGTACTTTCTACTTTTATTTCCGCTTGTACTGAAATAACCTTAGACGCTTTCTCCTTGCCGTTAGAACTCTGACGGGTGACATACTGAAATATTTTTCCATTAACTATGATTGTCACTGCGATACTTATCGGCAGTGATGAAGAAGACAGATAGAAATTTTATGTTTCTTCCCCCTTTAGAAGATGTTTTGGGACAAACACGTAAATGTATTTTTGTGGCAATATCTGATTTTGGCAGAATATCTAATATCTGATGAAAGTTTTACATGTAAGCATTTTCCTTAATTAGATGAGAACCGTACATAGCTACAAGGCCCAAATGTTGATACCCTGTCTGAATGAGATTTCTCCAGCGGTTGACGAACTTGTAAATAAGAAATTTTTAGATTTCTTGCCGTAACACTGAATAAACGATGTTAGCGGACATGATGACTTTATTTATAATTAATGAAATCGGGTTGAAAACCTGATGAAAACATGATGCTTGGGGGAGGGACACAATGAAATCCTTATATATATATATATATATATATAGTATTGAAATAAAGTTTATTATTATTGTTTTTACACAGTGCCATAGTGTGTGTGTGTTGAAAAACTTTATTTGTGTGATTATTGAACTTTTTTCGTTAGTGATTTTAACAGAACGAACTCTGATTTTTAAGGTGAGAACTTTTTAAATGCTAAACTGATATGTATTATTCACTTAATTATAATGAAAGTTTTTTGAATAATTATTGGAAAACTACACGAGTTGCTTCTGAGAAACATTATCGGGGGAATAAACCTACGACCATTTTGTAATCATGCAAGAGGGACATTATTATTATTATTATTATTATTATTATTATTATTATTATTATTTCATTCTTTCGCTTTATTAGAAGCTCATTCTTATTTGCATTCTCCTAATAAATTAGTCGGAACAATATGTGAGTGCATTAAAATAAGCTTGCTGTAAAAAAAATGAATATACGGTCCCTTAAGAACCGCGATTATGATTTACCAAAGGGTTAAAGACGGACCATTTACTTGTAGAGTTTTATTTGCTTAAGTATAGGATGCTTAATTACAATATGTGTGATTCATTTGTTACGATTTTTTAACTGTTATACCGATCACTTTAAAATGAGTTATACCTAATATATATATATGTACGTTGTACAGATGGGACTTGAACTGTTTAAGTAAGCTCATTTGCTAATAGATGGCATACTACTACGCTTTGGTAACATAGCTGATAATCTTTTAGGAAGGCAAATGTTTGAACTAAGACTAGTATTTGCAGAAAGAAATGTTTTAGTCTTGGGGAGGGGAGAGAGCGCTTTTCCCCAATATTATCGCGTTTTAATAGTAAATATTACTGAATGTTAGTTATTTGCGTGGGTGGTAGCCACATAACGCATACAATAGCTTTAATGTTAAGAAAGAAAATTTACGGACCCTCTAAATACATTGGTTATTGAACACTGTTTTTTTTATTTGAAAAAACTTGTTGTGTATCCTCGAAGTAAAATGAAATGATGGCCCTCTAACTAAGTGGCATTTGCCTCTTAGATAGACATCCATAGATTTTAACAGTATTATAGCAAAAGAGAATTACGTACGACTATTGTAGCACGAAGCTATAACTGACAGGGGGGGGCCTTCCCATCTTTAGTCACAGGCATACTTAGATTTTAACAATAGTATATTATAGCAAAAAGAGAATTATGTATGCCTATTGTAGCACGTACCTATAACTGGCGGGGTTCCTTCCCCCTTAGTCACAGGATTACTTAGAAAAAAATGAAATGAAATTTTTGAGTCCCACGGTTATGCCGGTTAGGCTAAAGGAGACGGTGAAGATGAGAGATGAATCTTTTATATTGCTTCGCTTTACAAAGAAAGCTCTTAAAAGTATATAGAAAGTGTTAGGAAACGGGAGAACCGACGCACACGGTGTTTGTCCACCACAATTTATAAAAAATAAATCCAAACTTAATGTTTGTCATGAAAATGTTGAAATATTTGGTGCGAGCTGGTATCGAACCAGGGACCCCTAGCACCAGAGGTGAACGCTCTACCACCGAGCCACCGCGGCCCCCAGGCTTACTTCGATTTTAATAGTATTATAGCAAAAAGAGAATTATGTATGCCTATTGTAGCACGTAGCTATAACTGGCGGGGCCCATTAGTTACAGGCGACCCGAGATTTAAACAGTATTATATTATAGCAAAAAGAGAATTATGTACGGCTATTTCTACCATGTTTTTACCGGCTGAGGGCATGTTCCCCATTAGTTAGTTCCTACAGTTGCGTTTTTTTTCTGAATAGGTAATAACATGATGATGATAATTATGTTCAACTGAAGGTCCATATGTGTTGGTGGGTCCCCCTTAGGGATTTGTAATATAATGAACGTTTGGTGGTTTACTGATAGAAGAAGAATCAACTATGTCCTCACAAATTATGTTTTATTAACAGAACACAATTGCGAGAAGGGTTCTTGGTACTTATTTAATGCTATCAGTAGTATTTAATGGATAAAAAAGAAATATATATCATACTGTACCTTTAAAATATAAATATATATTCGGGACTAATAATAAATACGTCAACACGGCACACGGGGTTAAGCTAAACTAAAGTTAATTTAAAATTTCTCCTACAGATGGCATAGAACCACAATTTTCTATTATAGTTGATTTTGTATTAAAGTAATGAAAACAAATGATTGAAGAGAATTATATAATGATTAGTACAGGGTTATTCGATGAAAGAAAGAAAAAAAGTATAGAAGAAGAAATGTAATTTTACTGTTTTAATATGGTTATTGAAAACACATACACAATTTTATTTTTGTTTCTTGTTGAAAGAATATTTATAAGTTTAAAATTGATATAGAGATGCATAAGAAAACTGATATACATTTCGTTTGTTCATTTATGACCGATTCAAGGTTTGAACTAAAGACAATGCTTATATGAAGCGAACTTAATCATATATTTTATTTTTAATAATCACTTTGTTTGAGTTTGTCAGGGTGGAAATTTGATTTATATACAGTGAAAAAAAATAACTTAATTTTAGTCCGTCATATTTTGAGGGAAATGGCGTGAAAGATATATTCAAATATTGCAGAATACATTTGAATGTGAGAGAATATTTTATAGCTAACTGGATTGGAGTGACATTGAATAAAACCCGAGATTAAATATAATACTTATTATTGAAAATTAATTTTCAAACCTTTGTAGCGTTGTTGCTGTAGGGCATTTAAGGCTGGTTGCTTATAAGCGCAGGCCCGCCCGGGATTTGAACCCACGCACCATTGCTAGGTTAACGCTGAAATTAAACCCGCACGCCGCTGTTAAGATGACTTTGTTTATGCGCGTAGGCTTTCCGGGATTTGAACTCATACGTCAGTGTTAGGTCTACGCTGGAATTAAATCCGCATTTTAATGTTAAGGTGACTTTGTTTATGCGGGTAGACCCGCGCGGGAATTAAAATTGTACGTCTTAGCACGAAAGGCAATAACATTAAAAATTATGACATGCGAAATTTGTAGATGAGATGGTAAATATGTTTGCAGTAAAGATGGTAGCCTTAGTGAATACGGTACTATGGTTTTGTTTGCACCAAAGGCAGAAGCATTAAGGGTTAGAACATGTCAAGCCATTGGAAATTAAATTGTGATTCACTTTAACAAAATGCGTTAGCCTTAACGTGAAACTTTTAGGATACAACCGGAAATTGAATTCGTGTTCATTAGCACCATTTATTAAAATATACGAACATACTGTAAGATTTAATAATAGTAGCTTAATTTTAGTTAACCAAGGCGTTCAGCAACATTGATATATGAAACATGAACCTATTAACTAACAATTATTGGAAAAATAAACTTGAAAACTTTGAGACGTATGCTATCGCCTAAGTTAAATTGATTTTAAGTTTGTTGTTGTTTCGTTCAGTAGTATGGGTTTATGAGACGTATACCTACATAAAGTGAATTGATTTTAAGTTGCTATCCCGTTCAGTATTATGGGTATATGAGACGTGTACCTACATAAAGTGAATTGATTTTAAGTTTGCTGTTTTGTTCAGTAGCATGGCTATATGAAACTAGTATTTTACCACAACCGGAAATCGAAGCCGGGACAGTTTGTACCAATAGCGTGATTATTAGCGTTAATCACTATGTTAGGCTACACAGGAACACTAGACTTGATTTAAGAGTGATATTTTTTCTTATAGGTTTTTCAGAACAAAAAACTGAAAATTAAACATATATCTCACACAGATTTAAAACTTTGACCCAAAAAATTCAAATCGAAAACCAAACATAACTTCTTACATGTCGGTGAAATTTTTTTTGTGACGTTTACCCCTTTAAAATTATATATAAGTTGTTGTTCAAGTTAAACAATGTAATTGAGTTTGTGATTAGAATAATAGAATTTTATTAGTGTTGATTATAATTGATTCCATTCTGCTGAAAATAATTTGTACTAATAATACTTTTCTTTATTTTAGAAAGATGGAACCGCAGCCAAGTACTTCCGCCGGTGCCTCCTCCTCCTTCTCCTCCTCCACCTCTTCGTATCGCCACATCCAATGGTTTAATAAAATGGAGGAATTATTGGATGTGGCCGAAGGCAGAAAAAGAAGAAGAGATGAACAAAGGAGAAAAAGATACAACCCGGTGGTGGTGATGGAAGAAAAAGTACCCCAAGAAGTAATAGTGGTAGAAGAACTGATACCAGTGGCGGAGAAAGAAGAAGAAGTGATGTCAGTGGAACCAATATTACCACCAGTGGGGGAGGGTGGAAATGATAATAATGATTTGTATTTACTAGAAGATGGGGAAGACGATGTGTTTATAAAAGCATGGGAGAAGTATGAAAGAATGGAAAAAATAAAAAAACTAAAACAAAAATTTGTGTAAATACTTGTAAATAGAAAAAAGAAAGAAAAAATGTAAATAAATCATGTTTTTGGGTGAATGGGAAAATTTTGAGTTTCCTTTCCTTTGAATTTTAAACTTACCTAACAAAGGTCATAAAATGTCTAACTTTTTTTTCCCGTGCCATATTGAACTTATATTGCTGAATATTATGTAACGAAACATATAGATACCTTTTATTAACAGTAACGTTTCGAAGCATAGAAAAAGACATTTTCAGAATAAGAATTGTTGTTAGAATTGTTGTTAGAATTTAAAAAAAATCTTTATGCTTTTCAGTACGCTACACTATTTAGTTAACAGTTACCATTGAAGAGTTTTTTAAAAGCAGGAAAAAATCTTTATGCTTTTCAGTACGCGGCACTATTCAGTTAACAGTTTCAATTGAAAAGATTTCACTTTTTGCTGTCATAACTAATTTGATTTCCCTCTAGTATCAAACTTTTTTTTCTAAATTTCCTCTTATTTTATTTATTTTTTAACCAATATACATAGTTGTAGGGTGAAACAAGCTTAATGAGATATTTGCTGGGGTCCATAAATAAGAATTAAATCAACAACAACATTTTCGTTTACTAATTAGTTGTTGCTATTAAATGATAGTATACTGAAAGAAAAGTCTGAATTTTACTTTTTGATTAAATCCGTTTAAGATGAGTGAATGAATTTATTTTATTCTCTCACATGTATAAGATGTTCGAAGAATATGTGACTATACTAATTATTTATACTTTCCTAATAAATTACTCGGAGCAAATTGTATTTGCGAACATATTAAAAAAAATAAGGATATGATGAGAGTGGGAAAAACGGGTGAATTTTGAGAAATTTTATGCAGACAAGATAAAGAATTTGAATACTTTTTCTTCTGTGAACACTAAAATGTACTTGGTAGCAGGGAACACACAATAAAATCAGTTTTTATTCCTTGAATAATTAACTAGGTATTTCTTTTGGGTTTGAAGCTGTAGATTTGCGAGCCACGGCATTTTATATAAAATTTTGTGCAAAAACATGATAATGTCCAACTATCTAAGGTAAATATAGATAAAGGATTTCAGTGTAGAATGACATGTATGTTAATTGACATACCATTATTTACTTGGATGAAAGAAAAAATGAAATGGAGTCCCCCTACACTTAGGTCATGAAGATTTGTTGTATAAAAACTCTTAGACACTATAAAAAGCGACCCTGAGAAACACAGATACAGAGTGTTTACCCATTACATAATTCAAAACTTGATACTTGTAATGAAAATGTTCAAATAATTGGAGCATCCTAGGATCGACCCCCAAGCACTAAAGGTGAGCGCTTTACCTCTAAGCCACCGCAATTCCCAAAGAAAAAGAACTTTAGCTCAGTTCAGTTCAGTTCAGTTTAGATACTTTGTGCAGCACGGAATCGAACTCTGAATAAATGTAAAGATTAAATAGCAAATTGTCTTTTAAAAATAAAAATTACTTACTATGGTATCTGTGTATGCTTAATTATAAATTATTTTGAATAATAAATGAAATCTATGAGTCCCACGATTATGTCGGATCACTTTAGAAAAAGTTATGAAATTGGTGGAATGAAGAAGAAGTGGGAGAACACGTTGTTTGTTCAGCACAATTTATAAGAAATAAATCCAAACTTAATGTTTGTCATAAAAATGTTGAAATAATTGATGCAAGCGGTAATCAAACTAGGGACCCTAAGCAGTGGAAATGAACGCTTTACCACTGAACCCTTATGGCTCCGCTATGATAAATGAAATAATTGATGCAAACGGTAATCAAACCAGGGACCCTAAGCAGTGGAAATGAACGCTTTACCATTGAGCCATTATGATCCTATAATGACAAATGAATACCTAATGAAGAAAAATCTAACTGTAGGAACCAACTAGCACTGAAAAAACATTGAAACTATGTCAGCATAGTAATTCTTCTAATTTTATTTTATTGGATGCTCAAGGAAATTGTATTTCAAAAGTGTTAAAATTGAATGTGAATCATGAGACTGACCTGTTATAAAAGAATAAAAGCTTGGTCTCAATAAGAAAACAATAGTGAACTATGGCTAACGTACTTATAGATTTATCATCAAATCTTTGAACAAATCCTTTCTGTTTTGAACAGTACATAAGTAAAATTAACGAACAACTGTGTGTGAAATAAGGTTAATACATACTGAAAGATGATTGTTTTCAAGAACTTGAACTGAAAATTGTTTCTACTGGCCTTTAAAAAAAACAAGTGGTTAAATGAAATGATAGGAAAAGGTGGTGGTGGTGGTGGTAGATTAAGTTTAGTTGACCTCCCCTTTGAACAGCAATGGGGTATTTTATATATATATATAAAATCTTATATATATATATATATAATCTTACAAAGTTATTGTTCGTGAAGAAAAGTGTAAATAAAATGATGATTTTCTACATGACTATAGTCTGCCAACCCCGATAGCAGGGACGCTATCCGCTTAGCAAAGAGGAGGAGGGTCATGTTGGGAGATTGAATCTAATTCAATACAATAAAGATATATAACCTAACGCATTGACATAAAAAACCTGTTTGAATAAGTAAATGATCTTTGAATATATGTCATATAGACATGAAAAAAGAATACAGATAAATAGGAAATAAATCAGTGATTACTTGTACAAATAAATTTTACTTTCATGAAACTTTAGACATAAGAAGAAGTTTGTGAAACAGTTTATTCTCCTTTACCATTGCAAAGATGGTGTTAGTTTTTTTCTTTCCTAAGCTTTTAACATATAGCATACCTAATGAAAATTCACAGGAATTTCTAGCACTGATCAAATACATGATGTAGGGTTCAGTTTTAACATATATTCACAACTTACTACATGAATTGTCTACAAGAATCCTTAACATTTGGCGAGTTTTCGATAGCATTTGTTCCTCCCTATTGTACGCGATACTTTATCTGTAAACATATTTAGCGAAAGTTCAATAACTATTGTTTCATGATAACAACTGTAATAAATAAATTTTTCAAGTGTGAAGTATTCTGTAAATAAGATAGCACCACTCATTGCTAAAAGTTGTCACAAAAGGAAGTAATCCAACATGTTTTAAATATAAAATAACCAAAAGTATATTTTAAAAAAGGATTTAAAAGCATTATTTATCGATACGTTGAAATCCAACAGGCTAATTAAAAAACAAGCAAATACAAAAGGAGCTATTGGGGTTCAGGTATCGTGATTTCTAATTATTGCTTTCAATGTCAATATATAGAAATTCAAGCACGCGCAGTAAACGGTCTGGGTGACTTTGTCGCTTGTAAAACTGATGCAAAGATGAAATATTCAAGTTAATTTGGATAAAAAAGAATAGTATCTAAACTAATAGGAGGTGGGAACTATGAGTTTCAGGTCTACCTTAAACTTGTTCAAACCTGTTTTCATTGGTTAATTCAAACATGCCACTACATCCCACGGTAAAAGTATAAATACCGCGGTTAAGAAAGCTACATAAGAATATTCTTGTGCTGGATGTAGTCGATGAAAAAGATTTCTTCTTCTTCGTATGGTGGTCAATGAAGATATTTGTGCCTAGTGTTTTTTTATTTTAGTTTGATCACTTCTTATTAATTTAACCTCTCGTAATAAATTACTCGAACACTTACAGTGTGATTATTTTATTCGTTCGTTCGTTTGCTAAGCAAGCTCAGAACACTTGTAGTGTGATTATTTTATTCGTTCGTGTTATTTAAAATTAGAAAGTCGTAAAAGCAACTACGTTGTGAACTATTATATAATTCGTTTACTTTGTCGAACTAAAAAATGTCTAATGCTGAAAACGTATTGGTCTGTTTCTGCGATAATATTCACATAACCAATCAGTGCTTAATAAATGCTTTTCAAATGTGGGAATCTAAAAGAAGAAGTATGCTTCTTTGCAGTGGGTGTGCACATGGATTGAAAGACGCAATAAACCATGACTGTATTCTGTTACATAAAAATATATTGAAAACAAAAGTACTAAGTGTTATTATGGATATGGACACACAAGATGAAATTTGGTATACGTTTGAAAAAATGCACGACAATACTTTTAATAAATTAGAACAGTTTTTTCATATATATGATGATGCCATTCATAATGATACATTTGTTAATCAACTGATAGAAATATTTTTGCAGAAAGATTTTAAGAAATTCTTAATTTGGAATAAAAAACCAAAGTGATAGTGATAGTGTTTGTGATTGAAAAATATGAAGAAATAATAGACGTATGGATGAAAATGTTACTCTTCTGTAGGTATATTACATGTACAAACTAAAAAAAAAGGTACAATTTGTCATGATTTTTTTTCTGTGAACGTTACAACTAAATCTTACTCAAGTAAATATCTAAGAAAAAAAAGTTACTGTGTGGTGCAGTGCTATCATACTAAACATTTCTTCAGAAATTTTTTATGTGAATGAGTGGAAAACTAATTAACACAATACAAATTTTTAAAAAAATCGTGTAAAAACCAATATAAACTAATGAAAGATGTTTCATATTGCTGAATAAATGAAGACTTTATACAAGCTTCATATTGCTGGATAAATGAAGACTTTATACTAATAATAATAAATCGGAGATTTTTTTATTGTACTTTTTGCAACAACAATATTCGCAAAAGCTCTCAGCTACCAAAAGTTTACGTACACTAGTTATTAATTGGTAGTGATTATCTTTGTACAGTAAATATATTTGCTTACCACCCTTTATTCCGGGATACATTACATGAAATTCACGACTATTAAGTTTCTTTTCAAAGACAATGATCTGATACTTGGGTGCTAGGTATTGTTGAAATTTTTTCACATCATTAATAGTACATCCATTTTGATGCTCAATAGTAACATTAGCATCATCACACAAATCCTTAGTCTGCTTCAACAATCGATCAGGATTGTTTTTTTAATTTATACATTTGTTCATATTTTTTTGATCGTCCCTAGCCTTCCCGAGGATGATAGCCTTAGAAAGACATTATATGTCCTTGTTTAATGGGATAGTACACTTTTCCAAAAGAGTTGTATATTCCTCATACTTGGCCGATCCACGGGTTCGACCCTTCCCTTACATGGATTAACAATATGAATCTTAAAATCCGCCTTTTTCCTCTTCCTTTACAGAGATGCACACTATGCACCTTAAACGTGACATCACCTCCAATTAGGAACTCCTCATTGCTATTGAGGGTATTTTCCACTATGGAGAAGAGGGCCTCCGGGTTCAATTCCTTTTTAGGACGCCATGTTATGTACATTGTTTTAACTTTAAGGTAGTGCTCTCGATAGTTATTCCTATATAGGTGTTCTTGTCAACATCCTTTATTGTATGGGTCATTCCGAAATCAAACAGATTTCGTATATATTTTTTCTGGGTCTTCGATTCCATACACTTAATGGTTATTTCTGTCCCTTTTAACCCAAAGTAAACATATGTTCATGATATACTCCTTAGTATTTCAAATTCTGATACACCCATACCATCCATTATCTTAGGTACTTCTTGAAAAACCCAGTTTAGTTCTTAGGTTCCCCAGAACTAGCAGAACTTGGTCGTGGTAAGCTTACCTATTAGTTTAGCATTGTCCTTAACAAATAAGTCAGCTGTTTTACCTGCTGCTTGAACTTTTTTAGAATCCTAATTTTTTATATCATATTTGCGGAAAAATCCGCACTGATATAAATCAGAAATATCAGCAGCGGTTTCACAGATTGCCAAATAACATCCTGTCTTCCTCTAAATTGTTTTAATAACTCTGTTAACATTTGATAATATTTTTCATTGGGTACACGCACACCCTTGGAATGATAAGTATCTACCAAACGCTTCCAAAAATCGTTTCTACTCAAGACTACGTACATGCACCCATTGCTATGAAATTTATCTACTATCATTTTCCATCTGTAGTAAACAACTTCGGATGCCTCATATCCGAAGCGTTTTGCCATAATTAACAATCGAGTTAGTTCATTTTCACTTGTAGAAGTCATCTGTAATCGAAATAATGTATTCTTCTTCTTCTTCTTCTTCTAATGAAATAATAATAAAAAAACTATAAATTTGTCTATTTCCCACCCCTCTTTTACTTCGTTGGTTAGTTTACCCAAGTAGGGCTCTAATGTAAGCGGAGATTTCTCATCACGGTGTTGTACAAACATGATGCTGTCCGTGTCACAGTACAAACATTTTTAGGTCCTACTGATGTCATTAAGTCATACAGTTTTAACCGCACCCATGACGTAATGAACGAAGCAAGCACGACATTTGAGAATTTCCATGGTTTGTTCTTATTCTCCGTATTATGAAAAGTAAGAATAAGATGTTTATTTCCAATGGTTAATACGGTTTGTACTTTGTACTGCGCTGACAGCAGTATGTCAAAGTCTTTCCGGAGTGTCAACAATCACGAATTGCAACAAGTCCGTTCTTTGTCCCCATTTCCCATAAAGCGAGTTGCGGAATATCTTGGAGATATACATCAGTCCCGGGTTCTTCCTGATATTGCTATAATTTAATTGAATCCCTTCGTGGGCATGATACTCTTTAATGTATTTATTTTCGTCTCCTTGGGTTTTGCACCAAGCAGGAAATCCTGAAGATTCCTGCTTCATTTGAAGGAAAGAATTCACATAGTCTTTAAACAAACTATCTGAATTACTAAGTTTGTAAGCACATGAATTACAATTCAATCTTGTTTTCTCTGATATCATAATTTATTTATTTATTTATTTATTTTTCAATATATATCGTTTATTCCAAGATTGCTTTAGCAAACACTAAGTGTTAGTAAATAAGTTACAAAGTATGAAATTGTTAATATTATTAATTTCATCCCTAACAAATCACGTACATGTCTATTATTACATATAAATGTTCTAATAATATAATAATACTATGAAAAACTTTATATAATCACACCTGTTTCTTTTCACGATGTATTTAAACATTCTAATATAAATTCCATGCGTGCGCATACTCGTACTAGATTTTCGCGCATGTCAGATACATGTGTATACTTGTACTTGGTCTTCGCGCATGTCAGATGTGTATGTATACTTGTACTTGGTCTTCGCGCATGTCAGATGTGTATCTATACTTGTACTTGTTTTTCGCGCATGTCACAATATAATATAAAAGCACGCATGCGTATAGCTGTAGTAAATCATATAAAGGGAGTGATACGCTGTTACAATGTACAGTCAAAAGCATTCTGTTTTCACAGGTAAAAAGCAAAAAACAAATTCTGGTTCTTCATCTCATAATAAGAAACGAAAAGGTGAAATTGAAACCAATCTTTCTTTATTGCAAAGTGAATGTATAAAATCTAAATACATTTCACCACGTGAAAAACGTTTTCAACTTGAAAAACAAAAGAAAATTATTCTTGTACATCCAAATGATCCTGACATTCCTGAAGAAGACGCTGAAAGATATAGGATTATTTATCCAACACAGGAAATTATCATAGACGATGCTGTGTATAGACGAAATTTCAGATACCCAAATGAAATACCCTTTGAAGAGGAAGTTGTAGTAGTAGTAAATCATAATACAATTTCTAATGATATTCTAATATTCAATGCTGTGAAGTGTGGTTGTACTCCTAATGAAGTAAATGAAGTTTGTGTAAAACAGTTACTAGAAAAATATAAACTTTCTGAACCACTACTTTGTGAAGGCTGTGCGAATCGTAGTGAAAAAGAAACTGAGCATAAATGGGTGAGTGAAAGTGATGAAGAATTAAATACTATTGTGTGGAATTTCCTAATCAAGAAATCAACACGTGATCAAATATTAAAACAATATCTAAAGATTCATGTGAAATATATAGATGTAAACATTATTCCCCATCTTATAAACAAATTTAATTATTCATATCAAGAAATCACGTTTAATGATTATCATATTTCTGACTTAAGAGAAGCATATCTTGAGCACGATAAAGATGTGTATCAACAATCCAGACTGTGAGTACCAATGTCGTTTCCTAAATGCATACAACAATTGCGAATATCAATGTTCTTCTTTTTCTATAAAAGAACAATGTGTATTAATGTGTATTGACCGTTGGAAACCACCGCGAGAACTTTTATGTTATGGGTGTTTTCAAAACAGAAGCAAAATAGAACACGATTGTATTACTTCGGACTATAATATGTTATGCTATAATGCATGGCGTACAATGGTAAGCGCACAAACTTTTGATGATTTATATGAAGAATTTGCAAGAGTGCATTGTGATACTGAAATTGATGATTGGGAATTTACATGGACATTATATAACATTTTATTAAACAAAGATAACATTCAGTTAATTACAGAGTTATTCTTACAAAAAGATTTACATTATAATATGCATAAGAAATAGTAATAATAATGGAAAATAAAAACTCTTCTGTTAATCAATTACAAAATAATAATAAAAACAATGCGTATAAATTAACAAAAGCACGTGATAAAAGACTTTCAGCAATAAATTGGCCAGTATGAAATTGTGCATATACTA
This sequence comes from Thermobia domestica, assembly GCF_964235325.1. NCBI lineage: Eukaryota > Metazoa > Arthropoda > Insecta > Zygentoma > Lepismatidae > Thermobia > Thermobia domestica. The sequence goes on along the minus strand of NC_137466.1, from coordinate 170,404,442 downwards.
ATATAAATATAGATTGTATTAAACAATATATCAAGGAATGTATCTGTATGTAAACTATATATATATATATTATTGAAATTAGTAAATAATTTTTTTTCTCATTTTATATTACATGTTTTATTTATTTCCTTACACATCTTATATATTTTACTTCAACGCGAAAAATTTCAATACACTTACAGTGTAAAAGTAAACTATGTTTCAAATATGACTTACAATTTATACGTAGGGAAAAATTCTTTAAAAATTTTTTCATGAAATTAGAACTTTAACATGTGCATATAACAAAAAAAATCCGTATGTTATGATTCGCCTACATAAAATTTGTTTGTGCATTTTATATTGCATACATGTGAAAAACGCTTTTCACATTTTTAGTTTACGGTTCTGCATTTTGACAACTTGCATTTTCATTTTCGTAACTTGCATTTCTAAAATTTTGAAAATTACATTTTCGTAACTTGCAGTTTTTTTTCGTTTGACAAGTTGCATTTTCATTTTCGTAACTTGCATTTCTAAAATTTTGAAAATTACATTTTCGTAACTTGCAGTTTTTTTCGTTTGACAAGTTGCATTTTCATTTTGAAAATTACATTTTCAATTTCGTACGTTACATTTTTTTATTTTATCAACTTGCGTTTTTTTTTTCGTTTGACAAGATGCATTTTTAATTTTTCGTTTAACAAGTTACATTTTCACTTTTAATTTTGTTCAATCACTTCATATTTTTACGGATCGTATCTTTTACCGATCGCTTGCTGCACAAGCTCAGAGCAGCTACGCTGCGATTATTTTATTCGTTCGTGTTATTTTATTTTATTGGTTCATTTGCTTTTTTTTTGTTCAATCACTTGATTAGAAGTTCCGTGTTAATTATTTGTTTCGAAAATACTAACTAAGCTCGTTTTTAAAATTGGTGTTAATTATTTGTTTTTGAAAAAAAAAACACTTTTCGACATTTATATCACGTGTATGTGAAAAAACTTTCTGCATGTTATGATTCGCGTTTGTAAAATTAGTTTCTGCATGTTATATTGCATGTACGTGAAAACTTTTTGCATTTTGTAAGATAAGTATATAAATCATACTATAATATTACTGAGTTTTTTAAATTCGTTATTAAATCAGTTTCTGTTTTATATATATTCTCCTCTGCCATTGCAAAGTCGGTTAATTTTTTATTCTGAATATATTAAAATATTTGTGTGGAACTCTGCTTATGTAATGGATCGTTTCTTATTTTACGGATCGTATGTTATACATACATACTCTGCTTATGTATTGGATCGTTTGCTGTGCAAACTCATTGTTAAAATAGATTGTGAAAATATTAAAAAAGTTCATTGTTAAAATAGATTGTGAATATTTTATTCGTTCATTTGCTGCACAATTTCTGGTGTACTAGAGCAGCTACGCTGCGAACATTTAAATTCCTATTTTTTTTATTGGTTCGTATGCCAAAGCATACTCGCTAGAGCAGCTACGAGGAACTATGTTTTCAAAAATCGCAAACTTCTCAATGTAAAACACTCATCAAACTTTTAAATACTTCAAAGTATTAGTTAAAATCAAGAAAAATATAAAACAGTCAAAAAATACCAATTTTAAACGATTTTCCAAAAAAAGTAAACGATAGAAAGCATAAAGGAGTTTCACCTTATAAAAATGTCAATGATACCTTTTATTTAGGAAAGTTTTAATAAATAAAAATCAAGAAATAAAATTCGTATATATTTATTTCGGTAATATTATATATATATATATACAAGCAAAATAATAATATACAATCAAAATAATATACAAGCAAAATAATATTCAAGCAAAATAATATACAATCAAAATAATAATATTACATAAAAGTTAGACAATATATATACAGAATCACCGAAAATTAATATTCCTTATTCTTTGATAGTAGAATATCTACTAATTCATTCAAATATCTTGGGTTTCTTATTAATTTAAAATATTCTTCTTCAAATATGTTTGTATTCACATACATTCTATGTGAGTTCCGAAATATGTTATAAACTTCTTTTCTCACATTTTCTTTAATAAAAATTAACCATGTCTCGGTTTCTAAAGCTTCAATGTCCATAAAAATGCAGCGGTGAGACATTTGTTGCGGACAGTCAAAAAAACAACCCTCACACAATAACACACAATTAGGGTTCCAATTTAAAAGTGTTTTTAATGCACTTTTCACCCACAAACACTTGTGTACACTTACACTTTTCTTCTTCGTTCTTCTTCTTCATTGATAAGTCTAAGGGCGCCGTTTGTGGTGGTGGTGGTGGTGCTTTTGGTGCTGGTGAAGGTGTAACACTTGCATGTGGTGTGTCGGGTTTACACTCGTCCAGTTCGTCAAATAAGCGCAAAATTTCTTCTTCCTCCCCTTCACTAAATAAGTCAGGTGAGGGTGTTCTTTCTTTTCCTTCTCCATCCTCCTCCTCTTCTTCAGTAAATAAATCAGGTGATGGTGTTCTTTCTTCTTCTTCTTCTTCTTTACTATCTAGTGTCCACTTTAAAGATGGTGGTTGAATGTTTTTTACTCCTAATAATGACGGGGATGCTGGAAGTACTGATAAAGATGTCCTCACTCCGACAGGCGATGATGGGATTAATACTGGATCTTCTCTTAAGTCAATGATTTCTTCCTCTATAATAATTTCTGAGGATACTGGCGAAGCTGGAGAAAAATACTGAGTTTCCTCGTCAATAAATATATCTGGTAAATCTCTCGCAGTTTTAAACTTTTTCCTTGGAGATTCTACAAAGTCAAACGAAGAATCCCAATCTAACTCTTCGCACAAGTCAATTTCTCGCTGTACTTGACTCTGAATCGACTCCATGATGATACTATACCAGTCTTCTCTTCATACACAATATATAAGGAAAACTTTACCGATAACATCATATCACGTGATACTTTAAACATTTTTCAAACAGTCCTACCACGCCAATTAAAATATTTTCACATGTACTTTTCCAATTCTCTATAGAATTTTTATAAATATAGAAATAGAAAAGATGTTCTCATATAATCTTTTAAAATATCAACATTTGGTATTTTCACGTTGGTAAAATCATTCCTCCCATTTTTACAACGGTATTCATAAGGCGTACTATTTAATCATCTGTCATCTATGTGCAGATATAGATAAATCACGAGTAAATAAATAGTTTACATGCTTTTAAAATAAAATCTGTTATTTACAACTTCTATTATTATTCATGTAAACAAGACATCGACCCTACATACACCAGCATATTGTCCACGTAAAATAACGGATGCCACAAACTATCTTTGTATTTGCATTCATTCATTCATTATTATTACATTAATATAACAATCTTCTATTGTAATCGTATTTAACATCCCTTCATGTTTCAACATGATCATCATTCAATAGATGAATGTTCTTTTGCATTCGCGTTCAATGACCTCATATGTTCTACCATTCGTAATGTAAAACTTTCTTTGTATTCATTATTAACAAACTATCATAAAACTTGATTTTTTATTACTCTGTCTCCAACCTGTGATGTTTATCTTCCGCGTCCCCAATCTTTCTTTTATATTTTCGCCGACATCGCCAAAGTTATTGCTATTAGTTTGTCCCCAATTTCTGATGTTTATCTTCTACGTATGCAATCTTTCTTTTATGTTTTCACCGACAATGTCTTTTGTTCATCTACCACGACACCAAAGTTATTTCTATTAGTCTGTCTCCAACCTGTGGTGCTTATCTCCCACGTTCACAATCTTCCTTTTGTTCACCTACCGCGGCGCCAAAGTTATTTCTATCAGTCTGACGGTATTCTGTAATGTTTACCAAACGTGTCAACGGTCTTCCTTTGTATTTAAATTCAAGTTTTAGCAACGCCCTGCAAGCACACATCATCACTCCTACCCAACCGGTTTTCCAAAAGCGCGCGAAAAGTTCAGTTCATGTCTTAAGTTCATCAGCAACAGATGTACGGAAACCACGCTCTGTATATGTACCGGCATTACATATCATACCAAAGTATACATATTTTATACACGACGTCTTTCAGACGGAGAATCCACAATGTGTCCCGCATGAATAAATATTTCCCTCCCATCATACAGTGTTCACCTCTGGTGTTAAGGGTCCCGGGTTCGATCCCAGTACGTATCACATAAACTTTTACACATTATAAGTGTTCTTACCTTCTTATTTTCCAAATTATTTGTAGGTTCCCACTTTCTATATACTTTTAAGATCTTTCTTTGTAAAGCGATTTATTCTCTCACATATTGTTCGAACATCTTATTTTTAACAAATAAAACAATTTCCTACCACTTTATGAGATTTCATAGTAATCGAACCGTTGAATATATTAGGAGAATATCTTTTTATTCTCTCACATATTGTTCGACCATCTTATTTTTTAACAAATAAAATAATCACCATCTCCTTTAGCCTAACAGGTATAATGTAAGTTTCTATTAGTCAAATCCATTTGTATAATATCTTTTATTCTCTCACATATTGCTCGTGTAATATATTCAATATTATTAATTTAATCACTCATACGGATTATTAATTTAATCACTACTGCGGAATATTAATTTAATCACTACTACGGAAGTAAGTGATACAAAATGACGTATCAACAGATTTCATTCAAATTTCCATTATTATTATTTTTAAAAATAGCCAGTATAGAGTCTCTACAGACACGCATACAGACTCGAAAAAGAGCACATGACCTTTCCATGTCAGCACAACTAAAAAAAGAAACATTAGAACTTTCCAAACACACGTAAGCAGGTCATCAAACCCTAATGACCTAACCCAACCGCCTGCTAACACAGCCCATTAAAGGACCATGTTAGAACATAATTATTACGTAAAGTACCGTTAACATTCTTCCTTTCGGGTGTAGAAGTTCGTCAATAACTACTCACTGATACAGATAGCATTTTAAAAAGGCAAAAACTAATGTGCGTGGAGAAACGGAGATACACACCGCAGAAACGTATATTCCAGAACCCAACCGAATAGAAGTAGAAATCGCTATAAAGAAATTAAAGAAACACAAATATCCGGGTGTAAACGAAATTCCGTCTGAGTTAATTTTAGCTGGAGGCGAAAAATTGTGGAACAAGATACACAAAATCATTCTCCTTGTCTGGAACAAGGAAGAATTGCCACAAGAGTGGAAAGAATCAATCATTGTTCCAATCCACAAGAAAAGCGACAAAACTGACTGTAATAATTATCGAGGCATCTCTCTTCTGTCAACATCCTATAAAATCCTTTCAAACATTCTGTTAGCAAGATTGACCCCATACGCAGATGAAAGGATTGGAGATTATCAGTGTGGATTTAGACGAAATCGATCAACTATCGACCAAATATTTACCATTCGCCAAATACTCGAAAAGAAGTGGGAATACGATACCCCGGTACATCAACTATTTATTGATTTTAGAAAGGCTTACGACTCAGTTAGGAGAGAAACATTGTACAACGTTCTTACAGAATTTGGAATACCGAAAAAGCTAATTAGATCTATTAAGGCATGTTTAAATGAATCCCAAAGTAAAGTCCGGGTAGGAAAATTTTTGGCCACGAGCTTTCACGTCGAAAATGGCCTGAAACAAGGAGGTGTGTTGTCGCCATTATTATTTAATTTTGTGCTGGAATACCCTATAAGGAAAATCAAAGATAGCAACCAGGGCCTAGAATTGAACGGTATTCACCAGGTTATGGCATATGCTGATGATGTAAATTTAATAGGTGATGATAGGAGAATAACAGAAATAAATGCACAGATCTTAATAAACGCTTGCAGGGGCATGGGTTTAGAAGCAAATGCAGAGAAAATTAAATACATGGAAGTGCGTCGGGACCGTAATACGATAAATTATGGATGCGTTAAAATATTAAATATTTCTTTTGATAGAGTGGATAGTTTCAAATATCTAGGATCAATATTAACAGACGAAAATCATATTCACGAAGAAATTAAATGTCGACTAAAAGCAGGGAATTCGTGTTACTATTCGGTTCAAATCTCATGTCGTCGCAAATTCTGTCGAGGAATTTGAAGTCTTAAAACGATAATCATACCTGTTGTTCTGTATGGTTGCGGAACATGGTCGCTTACTCTAAAGAAAGAACATAGACTGAAAGTATTTGAGAACAAGATCGTGAGACGAATATTCGGACCCAAGAGGAACGGGAATGGAGAATGACGGAACTTTATAACGAGGAACTACATAATTTAGACGGTTTACCAAACATTGTTAGGGTCATCAAGTCTAGGAATCTTAGGTGGGAAGGTCATGTAGCCAGGATGGAAGAAAGTAGGATCGCTTTCAAAGTGTTAGCGGTAAGACCAATCGGAAAACGACCATTAGGAAGACCTAGGCGCAGATGGGAAGACAATATTAAGATGGATCTCGCAAAAATAGGAATACAATGTAGAAACTGGATCTAGTTGGCTAAAGATAGAAGTCAATGGAGAGCTTTTGTGAACGGGGCATTGAACCTCCGGGTTCCATAGGCCATAGAGTTAGTTAGCTTAGGAAGCATGAGTAGATGCCTAGGCTAATACTACAAATAGATTAAATTCCCATTTACTGAAAAGATGGGTTCTACTGACATTGGATAGTCTGTATATTCTTCGTGTGCTAGGGCCTAGGGGAGAAAAGGAGAGAAGATTTCATATCAGGTTACGTCACGCACAGTCGCACGCCTTCATTTTTATTAAAAATGAAAAAGCCAAGAGAAACAAATTTCATCTCACTTTCCTTTGTGGCAATCGGACACAAATCATCACACTTTTCTGCAAAAAGCACTTTTCAAATCGGATTATTCGGAGAGCCTCCAGTTCCAATGTTGGGGGGGACATGTATCCCCATTCCCCGGAATTTGTGCCCGTACCTACAGCTGAGACAATTTTTCAGCAAGAGGAGAGGGGTATATCCTCCTCTGGCATCACAGGTGTGCGCAACGTGGGTGCCATGAGTGCCTTGGCACCCCCATTAGACAAACTTTTTTTTTATGTAGAATTATTACAAATTGAGAAGAGATTACGTGTTAATTATTTCCCGTCTGCATGTGTACCGTGCGTCGCCGACGCTGCGTCGGATGTAATGATGCTATCTTTTCTTAGGGGAAAGGGGGGATGACAACATTCCATAAGGTGGCACTTTGGATCTTGCACCCACATTCCCAATGTCCTGCGCATGCTAGTGTCTTTCATTTATTGCAATTTGTGCCCAAGTAGTGGAAGTGGAATTAATACATATTGATGAGACTACTAAACGCACTACAGCACGAAGTTCAGTTTGAAATACTACAGATTACGAGTCTTTTTAAAAATGGAAAAGCCAAGAGAAATCAATTTCATCTTACATTCCTTTGTTGCAGTCGGACACAAATCATCAAGCTATCCCAAAAAGCACTTTTTAAGTCAGATCATTGGGGGGGACTGTCCCCCCCAGGTCCAACATTGGGGGGACATGTCCCCCTCGTCCCCCCGGGATTTGCGCCAGTGCATCTTACATATGTATATACAGAGTGATACTCACGGATTCATTTGGCTCTAGAATTTCCAACTGAAGTCCGGTTTTCATGCGGTTTGTTGCAAATTATCAAGAGAGAATGGGAGATTTATGGGACTATGTTTACTGGTTTAAATTCATCCGGGGTAATATCGAGCAGGCTGCAAGAAAAACAGCAAATATTCGCCATTGTACGTTACAGTTCGAATGAGATATTGGATATTTGAAGCGAAATTGAAGAATACAAATTAAGTGTTAGTGAAATGAAATGAAATCTTTAAGTTTTATGTCCAACAACATCCACCAGCGGTGTCCAATGCTTCCCTGCCTTACTCAGAAGCGATCCTGTTTCCTGCAATTTATTCACTAGCGACCATATTATGTTCCTGTTTGGGGCAGAACGTGAAGCAAAGTTGCGTGTAGCTGCCCTTTGCGTAGCAACAACAGATCCCGGCCTCCAAAACCTTTTTAAAGATAAAATAAAGTTGCTCCAAAGAGTACATTATTGTAACTGTGTCCTGATCATATTGGTACAGTAGCACAGCATAATTCTCAACACAACGGCCCAGTTTCTTGTTTCTTATTGACCGTCGCGAGGTTGGCATCTAACGAAGAAACTCAAATCTCCATATCGCACCTCACCTAATTCCAATTCGGTACAGTGGCAAATATTTGCTGCTTTTCTAGAGGCGTGGCCTATATTACCACAAATGAATTTACACAAGTAAGCATAGTTCCATAAATCTTCCAACGTTCCTTGATCATTTGCCACAAACCGCATGAATATCGGACTTCAGTTAGAAAATCTAGACCCAAATGAAATCCATGAGTTTTAAAAGAATCACCTTGTATATGTTCTATGATGTACTATATAGGAAAGGTGTTTTTAGTTGTTCCTATAACTATTATCTGAACTTATAGTTGTAATTGTTTTATTTCTGACAAAAAGTGTCAGCTTCATTGTGTGATGAAAAGTAGTTTATAGTAATACCCCACAAAAGACATGCAAGAGGTATTGGACTCAAGGCAGAAAAATAAATGTGCTTTTCTTGAAATAGGTAATAACATTTTATTCGTTACATTATATGGTTTTCGTTTTCACAATATGAAATGTCGTAAATTATCGTAAGTGGTAATATTCAATATGTATTACACCGAATCTACCTTACACCAAAATTTCCCCACACCGAGTTTTCCGTACACCGAATTTTCTGTACACCGAATTTTCCTACACCGAGTTTTCTCACACCGAATTTTCTTACACCGAATTTTCCTACACCGAATTTTCCTAGACCCAGGCTAAGGGAGACGGATGGTTTAGCCAAGTGAATGATGGTGGGAGCATTTGTGAAATGATAATATGGGAGGAAACAGGAATACCACGAGAAAACCCACGAACATGATGTTGTCCATCAAACTTACTTGGCCGAGAATAGAACCACAGACTTCACACACCAGAGGTAAGCGCTCTATCACTGAAGAAAAGAAAAAGAAATACCGGAGAAAATTATAAATGAAATGTTGCTTCAAACACAACATTTGAATTTCTCGAAAAAATAATTTACCAAATTAAATCCCCTCTTCAGCTATACAAGAAGTCGTTTAGTCAATAATGACAGAAACTTCCACAATAACAGAGTGATCAAGTTAAAAAAAAAATGATCTGCAGTCATCTATCGGAGAAACAATACGGTAGAAATACTAAAATTTTAAAGTGGCAACAAATTAAATCGGAATATTTTTCTACTGGCATGTGTCCAGACAAACTGTATATGTCCAGCAAATAGACGGGTATCCAGACAGTCAGAAAACAGTGCGTTGTTGAACGGGGTAGCATAAGTGCATCATGAAGAACACACAATTGAGAGTGATTTTTCTTTACGAATTCAAACTGGGACATTTTTCACAGCAAGCTGCATAAAACATTAATAGTGTATTTGGGTCAGGAATGGCGTATGAATACTGTTCATGCCATTGCAGATGAGTTAGGCATATAGCATAGCACTATCGTTTTTCGACTGCGCGCAATCCTTAGGTGAAAAAGTTGGACTCAGTGGCGCATGAGTTGAAGGTTGCCAACAAAAATAGAAGATGTCACTTCATTAAAAAAAAAGAAAAAAAGAAAGAAAAAGAAATGAATCTAATATTACAATCGTAAACCGTTAGGAAAAGTGGCGTATTTAGGGGGTCTTTCCGGCTTAATATCTCCCGAAATTCGTTAAACTATTTGAAAGTAAATGGAATATCTTGCAGAATCTTCACATTTCCAGGAGTAAAGTTTGTAAGTTCCCCCGAAACAGAATCGTAAATAGAATCCCGAAACAGAATCCCCACGATTATGCACTAAGGCTAAGGGAGACGATGATGATGAGAAATGGAGAAATGAAGAAAGTGGAAGAAAACGGGGAAACTCCGAGAAAGCCCCACGCACGTGGTGTTTGTCCCCATAAAGCTCACTTGGCGCGAACTGCGAACGAACCAGGGACCTCACGCATCAGAGTTGAGTGCTTTACCACTGAGCCACCGCGGTCTCAAATAGTGTTGCCACGAGACGAGACGAGACTTCAGACTGTCTCGTCTCGTCTCGTGCAAAGCATGTCTCGTCTCGTGTCTCGTCTCGAAAAAATGTGCTCGTCCCGTCTGGTTCCGGGGTTTAGCCTAACCGCATAACCGCGGGACGTAAAACTCAAAGATTTCATTTTCATTTTTTTTTTTACTTTCGTTCCCATCATACCATGGGAACGAAAGTAAAAAAAAAAATGAAAATGAAATCTTTGAGTTTTACGTCCCGCGGTTATGCCGGTTAGGCTAAAGGAGACGGTGATGATGAGTAATGAATGAAATGGTGGAATGAAGAAAGTGGGAGGAAACGGGAGAACCCTGAGAAAACCCATGCGCACGGTGTTTGTCCACCACAAAGTTCACATGACGAAAGTAAAATGTAGCAGGCTGCACCATGCTAATCAAGATACAACTAACAAGGGAAGAGAGGGAGATTATATATCGAAGTGGAAGATGGTTTATATACCAATTGAAAGCACTAATGACGCCTATTACAAAACTGGAATAAAAATTTTCCGAATGCATATACTGTGCGAGTTATATGAATATACAGGGTGTCCAGAAAATCCATTTCCACTCCTTGAAATCGCAAACGATGAGACAGATGCCAAAACTGGAAAACACGTTTTTGATCATTATAAAAGTACAATGTATCAAAGCAAACATTGTTGTCCCAGGGCCACCCGCAGAGTCCCAGGCGGGATCCAACTCAAAAATTACAAAAGGTAAGGAGGTCAAGTAGTATATCGTTCGAAACTTCTTGGGAAATGAAAGAAGACGAACAAGTCTCAATACTCTAAAATTACCTTGTGCAAAATGGCGGCCGGTCAAACTGTCAGCAAAAACGTCATTGTAGAGTCTATGGCCACCCTCCAAAGAAAGAAAAAAAACTGAAACGGTAAGACAGATGTCAAAAAAGAAAAAGATGTGTGTCATCTTTTCAACCACAAGGTTCCAGACGTGGTCCTACTCAAAATTTTCAAATAGCAAATATGGTCAAATAAAGTTGTTGAGAAATAAAAGAACACGGAACAAGTCTGCATCCTCTAAAATTACCCTGTGTAAAATGTCGGCCGGTCAAAATGTACATCTTCATTTCGATTTTCTGAGCACGTTCACTTTCCATTTTGCAATCGGCACTTGTTTTCATTCTGAGACATTTGTACATATTTACTCTTCCTGGTGCAAGGAATTCTTTCGTTTGAATCATTTTATAATTGATAAACCAGATAACGAGCATAAGTACCACTGTTGTGCAGTCATAAACGTAAATAAGTAGAGGTAAGAGTCTTTACTTCTGATGGCTCCAACTTCTACTTATTTATGTTCGTGGAAGTACATTATATGTTAACTAGTCAGTTCTATACTCAAAGATGTCAAATGTCGTTTCTTTTCTTTATGTCTTAATTTGCTTTTATTTTATTTTTTCTTTATTTAGATATTATTGGGCTATTATATAGATATAGCTTATATTATTTAGATATTAAGAGCAGAATCTCACAGTAGGGGCATTTCCTTTCTTTCCGTTGAGTACAAGAATTAAAGTGAAAATAAACTAAAACCCGGTTACAGAAACAACTAAAATGCAAGATGTTTGCACAGTATTATCGTAGAGCGTCCATACTTGTTCTACCTGCTTTCATTTAATAACAGCTTTAAACGATGTGCTACTTGACCTCCCTTGCCATTTGAACAATTTGAACATGACCCCGCCTGGGACATTGTGGAGGACCCTGCGACAAATATTTTTACCTCCAATCATTGTACTTTTGAAATGATGACACACATGTTTTCCTGTTTTGACATCTGCCTCACCGTTTCAGGATTTTTTTGGGGGTGGCCATCGACTTTACAATGACGTTTTTGCTGACAGTTTGACCGGCCGCCATTTTGCACAAGGTAATTTTAGAGTATGAGACTTGTTCCGTCTTCTTTCATTTCCCAAGAAGTTTCGAACGATATGCTACTTGACCCCCTTACCTTTTGTAATTTTTGAGTTGGACCCCGCCCAGTACACTGCGGGTGGCCTTGTAACAAGAATTTTTGCTTTGATACGTTGTACTTTTAAAATAATCAAACACATGTTTTCCAGTTTTGGCATCTGTCTTATCGTTTGCGATTTCAAGGGGTGGTAACGGATTATCTGGACACTCTATATATCCATATAACTCGCATAGTATATGCATTCGGAAAATTTTTATTACAGTTTTGTAATGGGCGTCATTAGTGCTTCCCATTGGTATATAAACCATCTTCCACTTCGATATATAATCTCCCTCTCTTCCTTTGTAAGTTACAGTATTACCCAGAACACACAAGATAAGAAATGTCACGGTAGCTACACCGTGAAGCCTTCACCTCTGGTGTATGTGGTAGTCGGTTCGATCTCGGTTAGTGCCATGTGAGCTTTGTGGTGGACAAACATTGAATGTGTGTGGGAACCGCGGTGGCTCAGTGGTAGAGCGTTCACCTCTGGTGCTTGGGGTCTCGGGTTCGATCCCAGCCCCGCCAAGTGAACTTTGTGGTGGACAAACACCGTGTGCGTGGGTTTTCTGGGGGTTCTCCCGTTTCCTCCCACTTTCTTCATTCCACCATTTCATTCATTACTCATCATCACTGTCTCCTTTAGCCTAACCGGCATAACCGTGGGATGTAAAACTCAAAGATTTCATTTCATTTTTCGAATGTATGTGTTTTCTCGAAGTTGTCTAGTATCCTACCACTTTCTTCATTCCACTAATTTTCCCATCATCATCCATTCGGCCCAAGTTGCCTAAAGGTCTTAAAGTAAATTCAAATAAGCTCACAAGGCAAGGACAAATAGTTTACAAGATAATATATCTCTGCTGTTAGTTGTCTGAGGCTTCTCGACCCTGGCTTCTTTTTTTTTTACATTCTAAAACATTGAAATTTGTTTCATCAGTTTCAATACACGAATATACAGTAAATTGCTCATAGGTACGTCGAAGATGAAGACACTAATGTTAAATAATGTTTACACGACAAGCAAAGTTCGATGTAAAGGTGTCATCATCCCCGACACTATCGTATACTATCAGCCCACTTGCTTTATAGTGTCTGTATATATATATATATATATATATATATATATATATATATATATATATATACAGAGAGAGAGAGAGATGGAAAGATATATAGATAAATAGAGAGATAGATATTATTGCAATTATTTTTTTTTTTTAAAAAAAGCTCGGAACCAAATAATTTTGTTGAGTAATGGAAAGTATTTGATTTAAATTTTATATGTTACTGCACACTAAGCTCTACTTAAAGTGCCATAGTAATGGGAACTGAACGACACATCGGACGAAAGAATGCTTGGGGCCAGTCTTCACCTCCATGGTTCAAATCTGTTCCCATAACCGCGGGGTGTGTGCTACTATGTGGTGCTTGCCCCGTTTGTGTAACAAACTCATGACAGTACACCCAGATTAGCTAATGGCTAAAAAAAAAATAAAATAAAAATTAAAAAATAAAAAAAAGTTGATTTTTGGGTGGCCATTTTGGATTAAAGTTCCTTATATTGTCGGGATCTATTCGCAATCATACAACGTACATCTTCATACCAAGCCGAGCGGTCTGCGGCGATAGACCATCGGCTTGAAGGCCCCGGGTTGAGTCCCGGAAGGGTCATGTGTATGGATTTTAACAACATTTGTTTTTTCGTACTGTGTCAGGGGGGAAATCGTACGGGATAAAAGGATTTCAGTCTGAAAAAAATAGAGAATATCCTCCCCAGTATACTTTCATGGGAGTAAGGAATTAGTAAAAATATAGGATATATATTTTATAGCAGGTTTAAAAATATGGTTTGGGTATTCTATTTCTTTTCTGTTAATTATGTTCTTCAATGTTCGAATTTTGATCATTCTCATGATATTTTCTGCTTTCAACGGAGTTCCATGAATATTATACCAAATGTTCTTTACACTTATCAAGTTCGAGAAGTTTTATGCGCCTGTAAGAAACAATTTCTGAAGATAATTCAGGTCCTAAAGAATATTATTCACTAGAAAAGGGAAGTATTCCTCTCCTCTCAACATGGAAGCAGAGGGCAATTTCGCACTCTCGTCAGATCAAACATTTCCGCGTAACAAAACGAAGGTCCCCTTGTAAAACTTCTTTACCTAAAGTGTTATTATTAGTATCATAAATTTGCTGAAAGCAAACAATTTGAAGGGTTCGTCGATAATATCTTTGCTTCCTTTGTCGTCCGCCCGCCTTCCAAACGAAGAGGTGAATTTTACAACATGACTGCTGTATAATAAGCGAGCGATTGGTAAAATGGTAAAAGTGTGCTTTTATGTGTGTGTGTGTGTGTGTGAGAGAGAGAGAGAGAGAGAAAGAAGACAAAAATTTAGTTGCAAGATGACATACTTCAATTGCCGTTTTCGGTTCATATAGCAAAAAGAATACCGCTACCAGAGAATAAAGACAAGTGTAGATCTTACCCAGTTTTCAAATTGAATAGATGGTGGTGGTAGTTCGGTTTCTTGACCTTGTAAAAATCTTCCCTGTCTTTGATTTTGTTTGTCATCATTCCAGCCAGAAATTAAAAACAATGAGAATTCCTCAGTTTACAGCAAGGGGAATTGGGGACAAGACATTAAGGATGATATTCCTGGAAGCTCATGTATCACGATTGTTTCATTTAATAGAAAGAGGACAATTTTCTATGAAGGCTTTTCAACATGTTTTCTCACAAAGGGGATTTTCCTTTTGCAATCTATATGATCACTGGGAATTTCAATCTTGGCCATTCCCGCCAGCGTTTTCATTTTCGAGACACGAGACGAGACGAGACATTTCACGAGACGTCCCGTCTCGTCTCGTGTCTCGTCTCGTTTTCGAGACGGGACAAGTAGTCTGTCTCGTCTCGTCTAAGAGGGTTCTGTCCCGTCTCGTGTCTCGTCTCGTTTACGAGACGAGACACGAAAAATGTCTCGTCTCGTGGCAACACGTCTCAAACAAGTGTTTTGATTAAGCAGATATTGTTTTTTTTTTGGCCATTGGAAATAACACACTTGGAACCTAGATTTCATTCGCACTAACCTAATACTTTTCACGGAGAAGACAAAACAATATGGCTTGTTATGATCTCCTTATGTACTTCGCTTTTGTCATGTGACGGTAACTATTCTGATCATCTTCCCTGCTATATTGGATTATAATTGTGCAGCCTAGTTACTGTAAATATATCTACATTCATGAAGAATACTTAGACAATATAAGGCGAATTCAGACAATATAAGGCAAATTTCGGGAGGGACTTTGCTAACTTTCGGCGGGGGGGGGGGGGCTTTGCCTGGAAATGTGAAAATTCTGCAAGATATTTCATTTACTTTACTATACTAAGTAAGATTTCGGGGGGCTTAAGCCCGGAAGCCACCCCCTAAATACGCCACTGAACAGAGTATATAAAGACGTTTCGGTAAACCTAACTCCTTAATAAGGATGTATTTGCAGGGCTTAAATTTCAGTCTCTTTCTGTGTTTTGATATTTAATTCATTTATTGAAACGTCAGATGTATTTTGTGCAAGGATTTTGTATATCTTACATGTTTATCTGACTTAATTTCCTCTCTGAATCTGGCTTTAAGTGAAGGAGCTGCGCTTGAAAGGTGTTCTAAAAATATTTTGTACAGTAGTGAGAGATGTTATGTGTGTGCTTCCTGAGAAATTGAATTGATTTACTATCTTTCTCTTATTCTTCTATTCTTTCCGCCCACTACTCTTCTTACTAGAACTTCAATTATCCTATGTTGATCACAGCTGCTATTTTAAGAATTTTATATCCGTATGACGAAAAGAAAACTTCAAGTACACCATTACATCTAGAATTTTTATGAAGAACTATTCGATTCCTTGTTGAAATGACAAAAATTAGTCATACCTACTGTGGTACGTAAACGACACTCATTACAATAGCACAATCACCACATTTTCATAACTTGTGCGTGACACCAAATGTCATCATCAGCATGTACAGTACATGCATTATGCATGTATACGTACACTAACATATCTATGTCAAAAGTCATTTGCAACAATCTAGCCTTTTTATTCTTGCATTGAATCATAATATAAGGTATAGAGCATATCCTGTTCACTAATCTTGATCGTGGAAACTCAGGATATGTTTAATGTTTTAGTGGCCTCCGGGAAACGAGGCGGTTTATGAAATTAAAACGCGAGAGATATAGACCTTGGTTTGCTCTTTCTTTCTTTCTTTCCACAATAATTTCCGGAGTCGTTGTCTCATTCATTCTTGGAAAACCAGCAATTGAGACAGTTCATTTGTAATAACAACGAGATAGCTCATAAAATAATTATCGCTCTCCATAAAGGATCTATGCCTACGAAACCTTTGTTAGCTCATAATACAAACTATGAAATGTCACAGATCCATCCTCCTTTAGTATCTTAATGAAGTGCTTGCTCAAAGAGAAGTCGAGGGATTATAATAATAATAAAACTCAGTCAACTAGATAAAAAAATAAAGGATTTGATGCAACTTTCTTTTTTTTTTTACAATACTTTTGTTATATTATTCTTTTATTTATTTATTTATTTATTTATTTATTTATTTATTTATTTATTTATTTATTTATTTATTCACTAGATACAACTCAGAGGCCATCTTACACTGGATATCTAACAACAACTTTGGAAAGAATTTGGGAAGGTATTGGCCAGGGTCTCTTTTGTAGGTACCATCCCGGCATTTGCCTGGTAGGACTGAGGAAAACCCTGGAAAACCCCAGTCAAGATGGTCGGCAGCGGAAATCGATCTCACGACCTCACGAATGCGAAGCCAACGCTCTACTACTTGAGCTACTTCGCTTGGTGAAACTTTTGTTTGTTGGTTTAAGTCCAATCTTACAACTTAAACTTTGTATACTGCCATATTAATCTGAGCTCTCAAGGAGGTACGGTGGCTCCGTGGTAGCGCGTTCATCTCTGCTGTGAGAGGTCCTTGGTTCGACCCTAGGCCAAATGAGTTTGTGGTGGACAATATCGTGGCAATAAGGTTTTTTGAGGTTCTTCCGTTTGCTCCTACATTCTCATTCCTCAAATTATTATATAATTATTTACTTCCAGTAATTGACCTTCTTCATTGGCTTAAGAGGCATAATCGTGAGACAAAACTACGTAGATATTTTATTTCATGGAGCTCTGAAATTTTGTACAGGTACGTAAACCCGATAACAATGCAATATTTTCACATAATTTTTGTTGTAACTTATCCTTTTACCATAAAATTAATTGAGTATTTTAAAGTATTTAGATTGCGTATATGTGTAGACAACATCAGTTAATTAAGCACTACTTCAACAGACTTTTTTCTTATTTAATCTGTAGTAAACAGAAAACTGTCTACTACAATGGAAAGAAGTATGATACCGTCAGATGCTGTTAAACATTGGTTTCATATTCTTTAATAATAATAAAGTAATGTATGTATGTTTGTGTGTATCTGGTGTCAGCTAGGTAACGCATAGAAGGGGTTTCCTAAAGCAACCAAATTTTGTACACAAATAGACCTCTGTCATGTCTAATCGCGTACGAAGCCGTTTCTTCGATTTTCTATTCGAGGAGGCCGGAGGAGGTTAGAATCAATGGAAAAAAATAAACATTTTTTCATATTTCTCTCATATGCACCATGTCTTCATGAAACCAACAATACCTGTTTATTACACGGGCTTATCTACCTACATAAACGGATATGACCAATGTTCACTGTTAGCCCAACTTTAGTAGAATAGAAAAAGTAGAACTCTGTAAATTGGTGACATTCCCAATGACATTTTAATCCAATTCGTGTTTTAAGAGGGGATGGGTGTAGTGAGCTGGGAGGGTTGATATGCAAAAATAGTCGAAAACAATTGATATTAGTGTCAAATTCAAAATTTATGGAGTTACTAAACTGATTGGTGACACCTCCGATGACATTCAAACTCAAGTTTAGGCACGAAGAGTCATGTCAGTTATCCCACAAATTGGCAGGGGCAACCAATTATAGGTTCTGTGTGTCGCATGCAATACATAAATATAACGTGTTTCAGTAAGCTATAGCTCCGACGTGTCATATACGCCCGGAGCGAAATGTTTCATTTCACCAACGATAGATGTCAGAAGAAGCACAGTAGCAGTCTGTTGCATAGAAGGCGGTGTTGGCGGGAATTGTTGTGTATTCCTTGTGTGACGTGGTCCTTGAAAATAGAAAACAATGGTTCGTTTCTGTAAGTATTTTATTACAAATTACTTGTTCACTTTATATATTGTAATATGCATTTATTTCCGTTGCGAAATGTATTGACAAGGACTTTTTGGAAGACACTGTTCTGTAGAACGTATTCTTGTGGGTGTTGTGTGTTGTTTTCTAATCATGTGTCGCATGTGACACCTTGGTTCTCATTAGGTATAGAAGTTATAAGTCAATCTGACACAAAATGTACTACTTTTTATGCATTCCTTCGTTTATGTCAACAAAGTTTAAAGAAAAGTATGATAAAGTTTAAAAAGAAATATGATAAATTAGATTAAGCATTAGGTATTATTATTATCACAGGGAGATATCCATGGGGGTGGCCTGAGCTTCAAGCTGCCCACCACAAAAAAGAAAAAAAATGTTTTGTATCTTACAAGTAAAATAATACGCATCTCAGAATTGAAGGTCTTGATCTTAATCTTTTATCGACCGAATCCCCCAAATTCGAACTATCAGCCTCCCAAATCTTCCCCTTTCTTACCGTTTTAATTTTAGTGCTATCAGAAATCATACCCAATCCATGAGTGTGCAATTGTTTCATTGAAGTAACGATGCTATATAGGACGGAACTTACAGTTGAAAAGTGTGCTCCGTACCAGTAGGTTCAAAGAATGCCTCCACCGGGAATCGAATCCTGGACCACGCGCACAGAAATCGACCGTCCTATCCGCTACACTAAAGGGAGGCACCTGTGTGCGTTTGTATTTGTGAATGATATATGTAATATAATTGGTTTTATGAAAATATTTTGTAGTCGATTGAACAAATTATTGATATTATTAATGCTGTTTCCCTTCCCAGTGTCACCAGAGGATGTTCTTGCTGAATCGTTGTTGATGATAATTTAGAAGTTGAAGGTTTTGAAAGTGACGATGCTGATGATGCTTGCATTCCGCAAACTGCTTTGGGAAATGAATGGACTTACCAGAATCTGATAGCTATTTATCTGAGGATGATGAAGAAACTTCAGATCATCATACTGCGAGCACTTCAGCTCAACAAAATCAGAGGTTTCCTCCATGGTGCCATACCAAAGACTTTGAACCACTTTCACCCGCTCCAGTGTATCAAGAGGATCGGTGGATTGCTGAAGAGAAGCACCCAGATTATTTTGTGAAATATATACCAGGTAACATTTTTTATCTTATTTCAATAAGCATGAACCAAATGTCGTTAAGTCTTTGGAAAAAAATCATTGAACACAACACCCCAAAAGATAACTTTCTTCGGTGTGTCAATTGTTATGTCATATTTGTGGTACCCAAGAATACAAATGTACTGGTAAGACCGAACGAGAATGGCTGGTATTGCTGACAAAATATCTAGGCGTAAATATTTCGTCATAAGGTCAAATTTGAAAGTCGTGTAAGACGAAAGTGTAGACGAAGACGTTAGATCTGAAGACAATTGTTTGGAAGATTCGACCTTTGTTGGCGAGTGTCAGGAACTGCAGAATCCTGGATCAAATAAACAAACAAAAGGAATAAAGAAAGAAAAGAAAGGAAAAACTGCAGTTGATGAGCAGATGATTCCATTTTGGGGGCACATTCGAATGCGACAATATGTTCCTGGAAAACCCAATCCATACGGTCTTTAAAAAACTTTCTGATTTGTGCTCCTGATGGTTTGCCTTTAGACATTTTTCTCTAGGAAGGAAAGCGACACACTATACTTGAATTTCATGATTTTCTGGATATTGGAGGTAAGGTTGTACTAAGGCTGGCAAAATATCTTGAACGTGGGTCTCAGATATACATAGATCGCGATATTTTACGTCAATAGAATTCTTAGACTACCTCCATGGAGAGTTACAATGCCAAGGAACAGGCCATGGACTATCTGGCATTTAAAAGTGCGATTGCTGAATGGTTAATTCACCAAGAGTAGGTGACCGAAAGAGAATCGAGTGACAGTGATAAACCACACTCTTCCACTATTTCAGGTGAAAGGAAAGCGGTAACCCCTCATCTAAGTTGAGCTAAGAGAAAGTCTGCTGCCCAACATATGCCTGAAATTGTAGAAGACGTAAATAAAACATAGATGTCGAATGCCTGGTTCCAACAGTGTTCAAACATGTGTGAAAATGTAGCACATGCAAAATTCACTTGTGTCTGGTGTCTGGTAGAAACTGTTACAAAGTCTTCCACGAAATGTAGTTACTGCTCAATGTAAAGTGTGTAGAATGATGTTACTGTAATATGATGTAACTGTAAACTGCTATTTTTGTAAAATTTCAACTATAAAGAGGTGTTACTGTAAACTATTACAATTTGTGCCACGAAATACAGCTACTTTTGTATAATGTACTACTATTTACAGTAAAGTTTGTAAAATGATGTTATTGTAAACTGAAATTTCTGTAAAAATTTCAACACTAAAAGAAAATTAGTGTAAATTGGATTGTGTAGAATTAGTTCATAAGAATATTTCTCTCTAAACACTGCTGTAATTTGATGTTACTACATTTCTTTCACAAATAAATATATTCCTTTTAGATAACTGAAGTGTATGCTTGCAGAGCCAATGTGTCACATACGACACACGCAATTCTCGAGCTCTGAATTTTCAAGATTTCAATTTTAGTGAATTTTTAGTACTAAATGTTAATAATTAACTACATACAGAAGATTCGTCATAAAAACATAAAAGCATCTGGGAGTGGACGTGAAGAGGTTAAAGTGGTTCAGTGATATAAGGAAAATTTAAAAATTCAAGTGAAGGCAGAAGGATAATGATGATGACACTAGATCAGCAAAGAGGCTATAAGAGAACTGAATCTAAAGCTTAACAGGATCCGAACCACATAAGCTTCCACCGGGAATCCAACCCGAATCATATGCTCCAAAATGAAGGCAGATGGATTCAGTGCTTCTTCCAGTTTCGGGGAAACTTTTGTGTGATTTTAAAACGGTATTACGTGTTTTCACTCTTGTGCAGGCATGTCCTTTAGCAAGTGAAGTCCTAGTGCAATCCTCTCACATTTTGATTCTGACCTTCGGATAAAATGTCTGGCATAAAACTGGAAGGAATAGAATGGGAATTTTGATTAGATATAGCGTACCACGTACGCAAATAGTAACTAAAGCTTCATTACCCAGATATTTACTTGGATCAATTCAATATTTCTAACTAACTCTTTCGATGGTTGGAGTTCTTTTGTGGCTAAGCGGTTAGCGTACGCGCCTTTGGCGTGGAAAACCCGGGTTCGATTCTCGGCGGGTGCTCATGTGGTCCGGATTCCACGTTAATCAGTAAATCCACGTTTCATATAGCCTCGCTGCTGAACGAGACGTTCAACTCAAAGTCAAGTCTTTTGTTGGTTGATTCGTGACTTGGAGTTTAGCATTGCTTTCAGCATCGGGGCTACGGGAGATGTAGACCTATAGTTTAAGATGGAATTCGATCAACTGATGAGTGGTTTCAAATCTCAAGACTCCTCCACAAAGAATCGATCTCGGGATCCTGTGCACCAAAGGAGCACGCGCTAGTTACTAAACCAGCAAGAAAAACTCGAGCTCCTTCGTGGTTACATTAGGTATTGCTCAACTAGTTTGATTCCCAGTAGGAGCTCATGAAGTTTGAACCCCACGCTCAGCTGTAGATCCACGTCTTATGTAGGACTGGTGCTCAAGATAACTTTGCATGTTTCTTTCAAAACAGTAATGAGGATTTACACATAAACTAACGAAGAAAATGATATTCCATGGTATAATATGCCTTATACTATAATAGGCAAACGCTTTCAAAAAATGTAATCAATAAAATTTAGTTAGTGGTATGCACTCTTTTGGTCAGTCGTATAAACTTTTCGTTGGACAATTTCATTAATAATAATAATAATAATAATAATAATAATAATAATAATAATAATAATAATAATAATAATAATAATAATAATAATAATAATAATAATAATAACTAGTTGCACAGAGAAGACACATGGTGAGTACTTAATGTATACAGGACACCAATTCTAATTAACTTATTTGCTGTTAGTTGCACTCTGTGCTACGCATACATATATATTTATTTGAATATTCAGTACCGTGTAACTTTGTCTCCGTACTATGTGTATATGTTTGTGCGTTTTTTATTGCATGAAAAACCCATGACGTGACCAAAGAGTGTAAAAAAGTACACCCTTCTTGTTTGTCCTTCGTACACGCATGTGGATACATTTACATTGTTGCGTTCCCATACGACTTAAAGATAGAAACCTGTTTTTCTAGGTTCATGATCATAGAAGACCATATTGTTCTGGTGTGAGTAATAAATATAAACAAAGACATCACAATGTATTTGCGCAAGTGAAGAATGAGCATAACATATTTCCTCTGAATTGTAATTAAGTTTTCTTAAGAGGTTAGTAGTCTACTATTGTGCGTTTTTTTGAAACCGTACTTGTGAACCTCGTCATGTTTAACTTCCTTAGTATTAAGGTTACCATCTCTGATATTCCAATATACGAACACACTTCTACGTTTCACCTGGCTAACATGTTATATATTACTATACATAACTACTTAGGTATATTAGGCATACTACTAGTAAGTATTTTAACTTCTTAGGATGCATTCTTCTCATTACCTAACATATATTTGAAAGCATACATTAAACATGCCGAGGTAAACCGAACTCATTGTCAGAAGCTCCTGATGTGAAAAGCTGTAGAACACAGCCTCTATTGCTGAGCCAACCTTGTCCCTGGTCGAGATCAGCCACAAAATATAGCAATGTTTATCCTCAGATGATGGACTCTACTTGCTCACAATTTTTCGTTCAGCTCCTGCCAGTAGTTACCGAGAAATAAAGTATCAAATACAAGTCGAGCCGAACCTGTCCCTAGAAGAGCTGTCACCAAATATATATCGATCTTTATTCTTTAGATGATAGGCTACTACACCACCAAATATATATATATATATCGATCTTTATTCTTTAGATGATAGGCTACTACACCACCAAATTTCGTTCAAATCTGTTCAGTGATTACTGAGAAATAAAGTACAACATGCAAGTCGAGTCGATGCTAGCCCGGCCACCAAATTTAGTGATCTTTACTTCTTAGATGATGGGCTACTTACTAACTGTATAGCCTATGGAATCCAGAGGTTCAATGCCGCATTCACTAAAGCTCTCTCCATTGACTTCTGTCCTTAGTCAACAGAATCCAGTTTACTTTGCTGAGGTCGAGGTGAGTCCTAGTGCAAGGCTTCTGTAAATGTTTCTGAACAAGAGCCCTTTATATATATATATATATATATATATATATATATATATATATATATATATATATATATATATATATATATATATATATATACAGGATGAGGTTACTACCCCCACGCCAAATCCTAAGCTGGAAGACCACTTCTTGTCATCTGTCTGCGACTGCTTATTCAATATACTGTATTCGCAACTAACCTCTGTATCTAGAGGCCGACTCGTTGATTCGCAACCTGAGACGCACCGTGGTGTGGTGACAGGAACTCATTACATGGTAATGAGCTACTTGCCAACCAAATTTGGTTTGACTGTAGTGAAGACACCATATTTCATTTGGGGGGAGGGGCGGAAAGCGGAGGGACAAACATTTTTGGAGGGACAGCTATTTTTATTCGTATACCGAAAACAATAATTTTATACTACTTTACCTACATTACAATGTAACACGTCTGGGTACAGACCCGTAGCTACGGAAGGGCACAGGGGGCTAACCCCCCAAAAAACATTGTCGTGCTCCCCAAGTGAAAGATCAACACAAATTGCTTGGTATGTTTACATTAGGTTTATTAGTTTAGAAATATTATTCATCGATCAGTGCTAGTTTTCGTCATTTCGAGGCTCAGCTAGAGCAAGGATTCAAGTAACAGAGTAGTGGGATGACACAAAACAATCAAAATCTAAATAACAATAACTTCCAACCTAATCTCAACATTATTCACTGATATTTCGTCTAGGTGTGGTTTTATTGATAAAAGCTTTTAGATAAACTCTATGATGTATTACATGAGAACAGTATATATTCTGAATTAGATTACAGTGTATTTTATCCAGCTTGTCCTTTCGAATTTCATTACGTCATACTCAACATGTAAAACATATTTTTGTTGAACGATCATACTAATCAACAAAATAGGCTACGGCGTTTCATATCTACTCTTAAAACTATACTGGGATTCATGCTTACACTGGTGACAATTTTTTCTTTTATTTTTAAATCGATATTCCAAATTTTTCCTGCATAAACGTACTGTGATTAACATTATATTATAAATAGTTTTTGTTAAATAGCTCTAATGGACAAACTTAGGTGGCGAGAACAATTTAATCTTTGAATGCAATATACTGTACGGGTATTATGAAACTTAAAAAAAAATAATATTTTTGGATCACGAAATATTACTTAGAATAGACTAGGAATCAACATAGAAAGTTCTTAGTTTGACACGAAGTAACGTTATCTAAAGAGCAACTCTTTCAAATTTTCAATGTATATTATCTTATATCTATCGGTGTTTATATTGTTAATCTAAAGTGTAAGTGTCCTGGCCAAGAGAAGGCGTTATATTGTGTTGTGGACCGCCCATCTATTGATGGGAATGTAACTGTAATTTTAAAAAAATGTCATTACGAAAACAGAAAATATTGTGAGTTTAAGACACTTGATTGGTCTCCCCCTCCCCCCCCCCCAAAAAAAAAGAAAATCAGGCTCAACATAATACTTGTGTACATCATAGGAGTTCGCCGAGCTCATCCGATCTGGATCAAACCTGGAAGCTTGACGTAGATGGTGATAAACCTTGACTTGTTATATAAACTTTTGAAACACACAGGTGGACAAAACTTAAGAGACCCTATCACGGCGAAATTAAAATATCGCTAATTTTACAGAAATTATGTGATATCTTGAAATAGATAAAAGGTAATCGAAATGTAGAACAAGAGCGCCCTAGACAATATTATTTTACATGAGATACCGTTATCACAACTCACTTACCTGCTTTCGATTTTCAGCCGTTTTGAAAACTCGTCATTTATTTTCGCGTTTCTAAATGGCTGCAAACGGGAAGCTACTAGGTGACTCGTGATAACGGTACCACATGCAAAATAATATTGTCTAGGGCGTTCTTGTTTCACATTTCAATTATTTTTTATCTATTTGAAAATATCACATAATTACTGTAAAATTAGCAGTATTTTAATTTCGCAGTGATAAGGCCTCTTAAGAACGAGATAGATAGCATTTTCACCCATATGAAACGGGTTGACCCCATAGGACCGTATGTCCGGCTAGACCCGTTTCGATCGTTTGACCTGTTTGGACCCAGGCACGTAGCCAAGTGAGGGTCCGCCCCCCCCCTCCTTCGAGACCAGATACTAAAAAAATAAGGAAGGATGAAACAAAATGAAATGAGAAAAAGAAGGATCAGCGTTAAAAATAAATTACGGGAAGCTTTTGGTTACTCTTTCTTATGAGGAGATTTGTATTACTTGCAATATATGGTGGCGAGGTGAGCGAGATATCCTAGAGTCAGGGAATTTGAAATTTCTAGAAAAATTACGGAATTCTCAGAATTTCTGCTACTAGTCAGGGAGATTTCAAGCTTCCGAAAGCATAGTGCCGCTGTATAACAACGTGGACATTTTTTATCATAATTTTTCGTCATCGCATCCTTGCAGTATCAAACATCAACCGAAAATATCTATGGCGTCCCCCTACTTTCTAAAAAAAATTACAATGGGCAAAGATAGGTACGGGAGACGGCATGACGTCATGTGTCACCCTACCATTTCAGGTCCAATTTTACCCCTGGTTCTAACCATATGTTTCTTCCTGGTGTTTTCTGTATCATACTATAGACTTTCTATGAATGGCTCAAGTTTCACGTCCAGGGCCGAGTTCAGGATTTTCTGAAGGGGGCTGTACCAATAACTACCAGTACATTTGAATTAAATTTAAACTTTTTAAATGCCTTTAGGTATTTTTGATGTGAATGAGGAATTTCCCTGGAAATTCTAAGTTTCTGTTCTCGGTAAATTCTTTTCCTTCAACCTTCAGAAAATCGAATTCAGCTATTGCTTTTGCAAAACTCCGCTTTCTTTTAAACCCGAAACCGACATGACATGAAAGTTGCGGAAAGTATTGCTATTTTCACCCCTACGTTCTCATTTTAGATAGTATATACAGTGAAACCCCCCTTAACGGACACCTCTATAATACAGACAGATTTTTTTGTCCCAGCAAAAATATATTTTCTCTTACGGAACAAAACCCTCCCTTTTACGGACACTCTCAGATACGGACGCGGACAGTCCTTTTTTCCCCAAACGTTTCAATAACCTCTTCATAACGGGCAGGAATTGTTCTCGGTTCTGCGATGTATTATAGCAAACAGAAAAATATTTTCCCCACAAGTGTATCTATCATGAGTCTAGATTGGTGAACCATCAAACAGAACAGCTTCAAGCTGAACTTGAAATTATTCTTTTTTTCTGCCCGCAATAAACTGCTTTCTGATGGAAATCGTAGAAAACCTTCAATAAGCAATAACACTCATGCAGGGTCAGTCGTACGGCCAAGAATTCTATGCGAAATATCTTCCCTTCCCGAACAAATGTAGTCCTTTTTTCTCTAGGCCTTGTATCTCTCCCGACAATTTCACAGATAAACAAAACAAACATTGTTTTACAATAATATTTTCGAGTAATGTTTCCTCTGTTATTATTATTTTTTTTTGTTGAAAAACAACATCTTTCTTTTACTTATGATACTGGAACAAGTTTGGGTTGGAGTTTTCCCGGCTTCCTTTTTCACTTTTTCTAAGATGATATTCTTTATGATTGGGGCTGGGTTAGTAAACATATGCACTCCAAATAATTTGCTTTTTCATCCATTCCGCCAACGAAGATACCGCGCCAGTACACAAACTCACACATACATAAACACATGTTTCTTCCAGAACCGTACTGAGGATTCTAAGAGGACACTTGATAATGATTATTATTACCCTTGTAGAGGAAAAATCCTGCCTTTTTCGCTAAACAAAAGAGTTTAGCCGGTTAGTTGGTTCCTAACGCATCTTTTGAAAAGGTTTTGCATATTTTCCATATTTTCAGTATTTAAGAATAATATTAGCCCTACATGCTTATATTAAGCTATTTTTACTTTTATTATAGGCGGTATGTGAATTAATTGATTTTTTTTTTTTTTTACAGAGTATGACATATACTTAATAAAATTACCAGACACGCATTAACTTTTGCATTATACGAATATATTAACACATCCCATACCAATAAATATCATTTAACAGAAATGAATTTCTCCTTCATCCCTCCCAGTAATTCAAATACGTACTAAATATAATATTTTTCTCATTGAATTTTATGTATTTACGCTTATGCATAATGTATTTACAGTATATTACTGCATACAATTACCGTTGTGAGAAATTAAATTTCTGTAACCTCTCTGTAAAGGACACCTCTCAG
The DNA here is from genome assembly GCF_964235325.1 of Thermobia domestica. Lineage (NCBI taxonomy): Eukaryota > Metazoa > Arthropoda > Insecta > Zygentoma > Lepismatidae > Thermobia > Thermobia domestica. The sequence goes on along the minus strand of NC_137466.1, from coordinate 170,376,546 downwards.
TAACGGACAAAAATTCATGTCACATTGGTGTCCGTTATTCAGTGGGTTCACTGTATTCGAAACGGAGGGGGGTGTACGTGCTCCGGTGCACCCCCTAAATCCAGCCCCGTTCACGTCTGTGACAGGCATGCGAAACTTATATTTGCCCTCAAGTTTTGCACTTCAATGTTGTATTATGGTGTGCAGGTCTTTGGTTCCTGAATAATGGGGCATTCAGACGTAGTCGGATTTTCTCAAAATATTTCTTCTATTACTATTTAGGCAAACATATACGGAACAAATCTATTTATCAAAGCTGTAAACGCAGTGTACACTTTCAAGAAACATTTCCTTTAAAAATCCATTGAAGTACAGTGGAACCTTTTTAGTATAACTTCAATGTGTGTGTGTGTTAATGATGATATTTTCAATCACTAAACAATGTCAGCCTGCATGTGTCAAATTAGCAGACCATTCTTCCACAATATTTAAGAAAATTTATAGATTATCATTAGAGCCTGGATTTTTATGTAAAAGGCTTATTTCTTTCCACAATTTTAAAAGCATGCATAAGTGTTGTACTTCGTAGTACACACCCTACAACCAATTTTAGCTATGGTTGATAGTGCTTAAAATGCTTATTCAGATAAGAAAAAAACATTTGCTTACTTATTTTACGATTTTTAATTAAAGTTATAGATTTTACTAAAAAAAATATCACGTTATCACTGATTCTATATTTTCCGTAGTACATCCATAACCACAGAGACGTAACTTGGCTAATTGTCGCCCGGTACAAGAACTCACCTTAGCGTCCCACCTTGACCAACCAAACCAAAACACTCCCCGACTATACCTGATATTGGCGTAACACAGTAATTCTTCTATTCCATTTTTTCCTCAAGTGATAAAGCTTGATTTTAAAATTGCAGTACGTAATTTAATTTTTAGTACAAGACAAGACACCAAAATAATTAGTATTTGATTGCTAAATAATCTGAGAGTAGCATGCTTTACATATATTTATAGTTTTATCATAATAATTGCAAATCACAATGTTTTTGGAATTATATTGAGATGTGCATATGTGTAGAATGAATCAACAGCCTGTTGCTTTAGAATAGAATATTTAATTATGACTAATAGTCAAGCTGTTGTCTCGAGTATTATACTCGGACAGTTTCCAAGTCTCTTAAATCGATGTAAGTTAAATGAAAACACAAAAAGTTGGAACTAAAATTTAACTTCGCGGGTTCTCTTGCCTGCAAAGGTTTTTAAAATGTCCTCAAAAGATAGCTTTGAAGCTAACTTATACTCTATGGATATGATCCTAAAGTTGGTGAGTCGTTGTTGTGCTGTTAACATTCTGAGGTAATTATTTTATGATCTTCAGTTTGCTAAAATTCCTTTCCTTGCCTTATAGTGAAAATAAATATTTGCCCAGTTTTGCGCCCAAAATTCGTCTTCCGGAGCACAAGCCCCGTTTGTCCTTCCTTAGTTACGTCACTGATAACCACCTCTACAAACTACCCGATTTTGTAGAACAGTTGGAAGCTCAAAATAATTCCTTACAATGTTTACTTTCTCTGATACAATAAATTTCAGTAACATCATCTTCAAAGACTCATAGTGTTGCTAAGACATAGTGTCTATCGAGTTTCATTTTCAAAATTCCAGTCCATTCAGTATAATTATCAGCAAAATTCCAATACCTGATATAATGATTTTTTAAATGTTCTTTAGGAATAATCACACTCTTGACGATTTCAGGTTTGTAATTGCATTATCATCAAAAGAATATTTTATTTTTAATAAATGTATTTTTTTTTTAATACAATGATCTTTTAACATTTTAAAAAGGGCTTCCCAACTCCCCTCACAGCCCTCCACTCCACCCATTGCTTTTAATGTCTAATTATAAAATGTATACAGGGGAACACGTATACATGGGAACACGTTGCTTTGAAAAAAATGTCAATCTCAATGGGTACAAAATTGTTTCTAAGACTATTAAAACAATTACAAAAAAAAAAAAAAAAAAAAAAAGATTGTTGAGAAATTACCAGTTTCATGATTTTTCCAGTATGTGGATCAAAACTCCATTATATTTTCAGTATCAAAATTAAATCCAGTATAATTCAAGTATTTCCATTATTTACGGTATCAGTAGACACCCTGTAAAATTGCATTCGCCAAACTTATTGCATTCGTCAGGTATTACTAAAAATCCTGGTTACGAAACACTGTATAAATTTTCTAGAAATCTTTCCAGTGAAGAAACAGATATTGAAGAGTGATTCACCGAAAAAATGCGTTGCTTTTCACATGTCCCTGTAACATCATGCGATATAGGATGAACATTTTCACTGTACAAATCATTGTGACAGACGCAGGAGCTTCACACAAGAAAATCTCAGGATAACTCTGCTTATTTACTGCAACACTGAATAAGATAGAATTTTCGTGCAAGGTAGAATTTTCGTGTATTTGTTTTGGTTTATTTTGATGTTTATCTTTTCAATTTACTGTGTACATTTGCACGCTTACTTTATTGTTTGAATTCGCTTATAAATCCGGGTTCCAATTATCATCTTTTATTAGAGCTTTACGATAATATATCTTTAATGACTCTTTAATGCACACTTTCCATTAGACATATATTGATCTGTAACTGGATTCAGAGAAGAACAATTAAAACTATTTCATTTAAACTTAGTTACTATTAATTTTCAAGTGAGACAATTTTATCATAAATACGACTGCCTGGTTCTAAACTATAGCTAATTCATGTTGAGTTGATTTTGAGTTTAACGTCCTGTTCAGCAGCGAGGCTATATGAGTCGTGGACCTACTAATTAACGTGGAATCCGAACCACATGAGCCCCCACCGGGAATCGAACCCGGGTCTCCTACGTGGCTGACCACTTAGCCACGAACGAACTCTATCTAATTGATGTATATAATACATAACTGATGTGGTCGTGAACAATATGTGTGTCCTTTAAAAAACAATTACTGTAACCATTCGCTACAGAATATATTCTAACGATTTTGGGTGCATGAGCTCTATATATTTTTTTTTAAAATAATGCAATATAAAAGTATTTTTTTAAAAAAATGTTAGTAATTCTGAAAAGCATTTTTGGTATAAGGGTTAGGGTAGGTCATTCCAAGTAGTAGTGCTTTGAATGACTCTTAATTTCAAAAAGCTTGTTAAATGCAATTACGTAATCGGAGTGAAAGAGAACTTTTTCTCTCTATTGGTAAATATAAAATAATTTATAAACCGAGATTACAAAATGTAATGTTAACTATAGACGAACTCTATTTATCAAGGCAGTAGATTTTTACTTATTAGGTACAGTCAACTTCAAAAGTAATTCTCGTCTGATTGCCATAACTTCATTAGGATGGGTCCGGTGCTTTTGCTGGTATCATAAACGCCTGGGCAAATGCAACCAAACTTACATGTAATATTGCAATCAACCAACGACAGTAGGTAGACCTGTGGATCACTGTAACAGGATTTTGATGTGGAGTTGATGCATGAAAAATTTCTCCTTTTTAAGAGGAATCTCTACTACTATTTGGAGTGTGTTGTCCAATGAGTGCCACATATCAATGACATTATAATTTGTTGTGTGTATAACGTATTATTTCACTATCACTGATCATCCAAACATCACCTTCTGGTAGCGATGAGTCTAGCGTTGATGATTACTTTGCGAAACAACAGAAAATTAGAGAAAAACAAGCAAGCAGCAACGACATGTCCTTAGACCTCTCATTATGCTGGCAGACCGTTTTGGAAAACCTCATCGTGCAACTGCTTTGATAGCAACAGCTACATTGCAATCTTTTGGGATAATTGATCCAAAAATGCTGGCCAGATGATAGACCGCTCAAAAATACGGCGAGAAAGGGAAAAGATACGACAAAAGGAAGTGCTAATGGCCAAAGGAAAGATCTTAGAGGCTTGTACTTTGATAGTCTTAAAGATCAAACTCTATGCAGGAAAGAGACTGGAGGTCGCTGCTTTTCAGTAAAAAGATACTCTACTTGTAAATATGGAGCTAAACACGTGTGACTAATGAGAACTTCAAGATACATACCACAAAAGGAGTGGCAATTGGTTCAAGAAATAGTTCAAAATAATTGTTATTTCGCACACCCGAAGAATATATTGCTCTCTATGGTTGACAATGAAAGATTTCACATCAGAAAAGAGGCATGGAGAAAGATAGTCAACTCAAGGGGAAAGGCTAGGAACGAGAAAAACAGAGATAATGACAGTAGTAACAGTAGGAAGATGAAACAGGGAAGACCAGTTAAAGAAGACAATGAGTCACATGTAAAAAAAAAAAAAAAAAAATGCTTTTCAAATGCAAACGATTACACATACCTTATTAATGGGGAATCAGTTGAAGTGACGCATCCTCTACCTCTGCCTTGTTTTCCAACAAAGAACTTAAAATATACAGTAATAACCATGAACATCCAGGCATTAAAAGAGCTTTGAAATATTCCTGTCACACCCAGAGTTCAGAACTTGTAACAGAAGCTTACACAGAAGTTTGTGGCAGAGATGGTTTTATCAGACGTAAACTAAAATCCCAATCTGTACACCAAAAAGTAGAAGCAAAGGCAAACTATGCTCTGGAAAGAACCAAAGATCTAATTTTGAACATACGTGTATGGATGGTAGGGTGGGCATGGGAGGTACCCGACCTGCATCCACGTCCTCGTAGTGGGTCCTGGGTCGTTTCACTGAAACAAGCAGAGAGGTGCAGAAAAAGTATATATTTTGTATTAAGTAGATTGTTATTTTGATCAAATAGACTATTGTGTGATTCCAAATGCGCCTAAATCATGCAGAAAATATTTCTTAAATTTTATATATTACTTAAGTTAAGAAATGCGGGTAATACTTTTGTTTATTTACCGTAAAAACACAAAAGAGTGGTGTGTATGGCGGGTTTGCATACCCTATAAAGAGAGAAAATCTTTTTTGCCGATTCGCCACCCGAAGATATTCCATTTCAGCAATGGAATTTTTACAGTGTTTTATCAACATCAATTGGCAACTTTTCTGCACTATTGCGTTTTCGATATACAAAAAAGTGATTTTTCGCTCCGCCCTAATGCAGAACTATGTGTATCTGGTATATCAAAGAGTGAACTCAAAATTTTGTTATGACATCAAAGTATGAAAGAATAATAGGTAGACTATTTTTTAAAAAATCAGCGTTGTATCATATGTTATTTCGAAATTTTTATTTAGTAAATAAAACCTTTGAATTTGATCGAAGCTTCCTTTTCATAGAGGGATTTATTCCAGGGCGCTGTTCCCCTTCCCTCCGTTGCCCCTAAGTAGTCTTAGCAGCCAAATTAACAAACTAACATATTGATTTAACATTCATGCTAGTTCTTGTACACATGCTTCTTTTCTCATTCCTAGTAACATTTTTTGCCTCAACATTACTAGTAAAAAAAAAGTGGGGAAATGGGGAAGTACTTACCATAATTCACTCACTGAATTTCGCCACACGAATAAGAGAAACTTAATACCTAGCAACTGTTTAATTGTTGATGTTTTAAAAAATAAGTGATGAAGTAACAATGAAGATGTTAAAGCTTAAGTAAGAATTTTCAACATTGAAAAAAATCTTTCCATTGTCTAATTTTCAATTTAAATAAATTTGATTGATAATATCAATATCCAGTATAGATTTAGTCAGGATCGGAAATACATCTTCCTTAGTGATTCAATAACATATGGTAACTGTTGATTGTACCATTTTACCTTAAAATTTTATCAAAACTATGCAATGTAATAAATAAAATATTGCCTTCACACTTCGAACAACTTGGATTATGAACGAAAATTGGAATATATATATGGAATACACACACACACACACACATATATATATATATATTATAGCCTATTCGCAATGAGTCCTAAACAGTTCATTTTTATTCAAATATATTATTTGTTGATATTTTGTTAAAATATAGTGTATTTACTGTTAAAATCATTCGAGTTTTGATTAATCTGGGACAAATTGATCAAGATACTATTATTTTAAAGTTGTGTAATAGATTAACTTCGTATACCAAAGCATCACTGTACAACTATAATAAAAAGTACCAAGTAAAGTGAATATACAAGGGATATCAAGACTGTTATGTTAATCATCAGTAAAAAAAGAGTGTGTGTATATGTCTGAGAGAAAGAGGGAAAGAAAAAAGAACCCGAAAGAAAAAAGACGCCATAAATATTTTTGGAAGTTGGGAACGACGTCCCCCGCGTTCCCCCACTTTTACCCTTGCTAGTTATAAATATATATGTATATAGTATATATAACTATATATAGCTGTATGATATACAATGGCTACAGACTCCTAATATATATAGCGACTTAATACAGTCATTTGATTTCAACAAACAGTGCGCCTGAACAATTCAACTCGATCGGATGTCACAAGAATTTAAACATTGTACCTTCATTGTGCAAAAGAGATGTAGCCTATATAACGAAGATAAATAGCAAACCTTGAGATATTACTATTGAAAGTTCTCATGCTTTGTAACCACGGAACGTTTTCTACAATCATTATACAAGCATTTGTACGGCAAATTTCTCATAGTACGCAGATTTCCCTGGCGATGACAGCTTACCTGTCATACAATTATTTACTAGTGTGAGTTCCGGATATAAATTATTTGCTTCAAATCTGTGTTACTGAAGTGTTGACGTAAATGTTGTGCTTCATTCGTATGTGTCAACTGGTAACTGTTGCACTTCTTTGAGTTTGTAAAACCGTAGACTTGGCATTCTATTTAGATTTCTAGTGGATTGTTGAACTCAAACGGCATGTAAGATGTTTTAATTTTGACAATGAGGCCAAAGTAAACAGCCAATTGAACTGGTAACGTTGCTTTTTCATTTAACAAGAGCGCCTTGGTAGTGTGTCTGTTGCGATTGGAAAAGATCCTCCATTTTATATTGGAAGCCACCTATCTCCAAAAACCTTTTTTTCTTTACAATTTTTCGTCCCTTTATTCATAACGGAGTTGACCTATGGTCAGTGGTGTGGTGGAGCCGAAGCTGAGCGGAGCGACACTCCGGTACAGCTTTTGAGGTAAGAGCGATGCTCCAAAACAGGATTAGGATTAGGAATTAGATAGATTTCTGTGCTGTCGGCGTCTAAGGTCATTTAGCCCGTCACGTATGAGAAATGAAATGAAATCTTGGAGTTTTACGTCCCACGGTTATGCCGGCAAGGCTAAAGGAGACGGTGATTATGAGACATGAATGAAATGGTGGAATAAAAAAAGTGGGAGGAAATGGGAGAACTCCGAGAAAACCCACGAGCACGATGTTTGGCCACCACAAAGTCCACACGGCGCGAACTGGGATTGAACCAGAGACCCCAAACACCGGAGGTAAACGCTCTACCACTGAGCCACCGCCCCCCGTCACGTATGAGAAATGACTTCCCTCGGCGAGCATACTATCCAATGAAAGGGAAGGAAGAAAGGATGGGGGAAGGAACGGCCTGGGAGCATTATATTATGTACCATTCCGGCATTTGCCTGATGTGAATGAGGGAAACCCAGAAAAAAACCTCATTCAAGATGGTTGGCTTGAAAAAGTTGTTACACTTTTTCGATCGAGTGTCCCCACCGGGAATCGAACCAAAGGCGAGAGTGTTAGCGACTACGCCACGCGGGATCACGCTTCAAAACAGAATCAGGTGAGGAGACTTCCTTTTTTATTTCAGGGAAGATAAAATAAAAACTGTAAAATGTACTTTTAACTTAGAACATAAGTATTCAAAGCTATTATTAAAAATGTTTTACGTTAAAATAAATTAACGACGTTTTCCTCGTTCAACATACTAACTGGTTGTGGCAATTCAGTTACACGTGAACTTGCGTCAGCACAGAGTGAACATGGGACTTCAACAGAGAGTCATCAGAACTTGTATGCTGTACGAGTTCAAACTGGGGTCAAACGCCGCCGCAGAGGGGCGGAAGATATACCAGGCCTTTAGTGAGGGTGTCGTAACAACGCGGACAGTGTAGCGGTAGTTTAACAAGTTTAAGGGCGTTGACGAAACACTCGAAGACGCATCACGTGCCGGAAGACCAACACATCTACAAAATGAAGATCTTTAGGCAGCAATTGAGACCAACGGTGGCCAGACATGTGAGGAACTGGGACTACAATTCAGTGTGAGTGGAGAAACCATTCGACAGCACCTCCATCATCTTGGGAAAAAGTTGGGTCGATGGGTCTCACATGATTTGACTTCGTGCTAAAAGGCAACGCAGCAAACACATGTGTTTCTTTGCTGACTCCTCTGAGGAAAGAGCCATTTCTGGACAGGGTGTTAACATGTGATGAGAAGTGGGTCCTGTACGAAACTCCACGGCACCGTCATCATTGGTTAGTATCCCATGAACCGGTTCCAAAATAACCGAAACCAGTACCGCACCAGAAGGTCCTCTTGTGTGTTTGGTGAACTGCTCGCGGCATCGTGCATCGGGATCTGCTACCAGCTGATCAGAGCATCAGTGCAACTGAGTACAATCAGCAGTTGAGCCGTATTCAAGAAAAACTCAAAACTCTGGAACCAGCACTTCTGAATCGCAAAGTATCCTGTTAAGGACAACGCTAAGTCACACGTGGCTAGGATGACCTGGGACACCATTCTACGCCTTGGATGGGGAACGCTATTGCATCCGCCATACTCCAAGAACATTGCACAGTCCGATTATCACCTTTTCCATTTCTTGGAATATCACCTCCGAGAACGCCAGTTCATATCCCTAGTAGAGGTACGAAATACACTTGATACCTTCTTCGCTTCACGGCCCACGAAGTTCTACCGCGATGGAATCTATGGCCTTTCAGAACGTTAGAAAAAGGTCCTCGATGCAGATGGGAACTATTTTTGATCTTCCAGGTACGTCTAAGGTGACATATCGATGTTCGAAGGTGGTGGGTGAAAAAGCCACAGAACTTTCTTGGATACCTTATAATTGTGTGCAGTGAAGGTATTTAAATGCAACTACAAAAAGGCGCCTTAAAAACTCAAGATGACGTCTTACAAAAATGCTTTACGGCAAAACAATATGCAAATAATCTCGTTTAATTTAAATCACTGATACAATCTACATTCAATATTCTTCGCACGTTTAGCAATATTTATTTACTGGCTGTATTTGCCAAAATTACGTTTGTCAGTTTAATCGGATGAAAACTTAGCTGATTTTTCTCTTTGTGTCGTGTGTGATTGTCAGGGCCATAATTTATACATTTCTAAGCCCTAGCTAGACCAAAGTAAAATTCTGCGCCCTTAGCCTATTATTTATAATTTATGTTAACTTCCACCGTGTGTAATGGAAAAAAATAGTATGCAAATTTTGTCAGCCATATTGATAGTTCAACTTCGTTGCTTTCAGAAAAGGATACTTCTTCAAATTTGAAGACAACATGCACTTCAGTTTAGGCATTGTCGATGCAAAATTGGAACACTTCACTTGTATTATAGGCTATTATCAACAATAGCTCAGCCAGTATACTTTATCAAAGATTCCAGATCCCCTTGACTGCCCACGGACAACTGCAACTTTGCGTTGCAAGTCTATTGGCTTGCTTAATATGAAATCAGAGAGTGTGATGTGATAACTTGCACGAAGCTGTTACATGTCACAACGTCTTGTTCATTCACAACTAACAAGGTTTCCAATCAATGTCAATTTTTATTTTATTTTTCATATTTCGTTAAGTTAATATTGAGAACAGAAATGGGACGGGATGAAAATGCGGGACATTTGCCTGTCCCGACTAAAGTTATGGGGACGCGGGACTCTCGGGTTCAAATCGAGACTGTCCCGTTTTTTACGAGACATGGCAGATTTAACCAATCTATTAATTATGTATAGTTAGTGGCTTGAAAATTAAGATCAGGTGGCAGAAAATTTCTCTGTATTACATAATGATGATTGATTCCTAGATTTTAACAACCTTCTTAAAGCTAACTCTCGTATGTGTTTACGTTCATCAATCGCCATTGCCAAAAGATTATCGGGATGCGCAAAGAAAGCGTTCTGCTGTATTACAGGATCGATAGAGTTCCGGTAGATACCATGATGGCTGAATCAGTTTAAACACATGTTTTGCACAATCTTTTACAGAAGTATCTTTTTTTTTTTTTTTTTTTTTTTTTTTTTTTTTTTTTTACAGCAAACCAAACTGGTGCGTATGTTTTTATAATGTACGTTGCTAATGTTTTCAGTTCAAATGAATGATCTTTCGTCGAAATATACAATCTCAAAATACGATTGGGTATAGTTAGCCACTTTGAATGACTTAAGGGCCTAGATTGTTTACTGCAAGATCCCTTGGAAACTCACCGCTGTTTACAGCCCTCACAATATCAAGAAGAGATTAAAAAAAAAAAAAAAAAATCTCAGTCCATATCCTCAATCCAGATGTTCTTCACAAAAAATGAAAATTCGATTATTTACTTCTCAACTAAAAATTTCCATCTTCTTTATCCTGTTAAGTTGTCAACTTTCTACAGATATTAAAATTGTGAGTTTAGTAATTTTAGAAGTAATTTCTTAACTTTCAGTAGAAGATCGATAACTTTCAATACTAGATCAGTAAATTTAGTATTAGGTCTCTAACTTTTAGTCGGTAATTTTAACAGTACTTTGGTAAATTCTAGTAGTAGTAGTAGTAGTAGTAATACTCTCAAATTAGGGGAGAAAACTCAAACATAATATCCTGGTTCTCCGCCTTGAGGTTGACGACAGGTAGGCAGTCGGTTGTAAAAACAATTCCCAAATCAAATATTCATCGAGAAAAGAATGTGAGTGAGAAAAAGCTTAGGGCATACTCCAGAAGCGAGACGTGGACGTAGGCCCGTAGCCAGAGAGCGGCTAGAGGGAGCGCTGCCCCCTCTAAAAATACGCTGAAGAGAATTTTCAAACTGATCAAAAACCAGTGAAACTCTTGCAATTATATTTACCAAATTAAATTCAACGTTGCGAATTCTACTCATTTCTGTATAAAAATTATACGTTTCTTGCTAGATGCACTAAAACATTTTCCATTGCCTTTACTCATTTCAAGAATTTCAAACCGTACCGCATTATTGCAACCATGACAAGCATCCAAGGATACCAGGTGCACTTCCAAACAACAGTATCATAGTCCACAACGTTAGTAGTGAATATAAATAAACTGTAGTGTCTCGCTTATTTTGGAAAGTAGAAAATTGAATGCAAAAGTTGAATAAAACATATACTTCTATTTTGTATTGAAATTGTATAATCTATAAAGTTGCTGTAATATAATTTTGTTGTAATATTTAGAAAATAAATACTTCAATTTTAATTATTAATATGAATTAAAGTACCTCGCAAAGAGCTTGTATTAAGCACACAAAATGAAGCAAAAAAATTACGTTCTCCAGTAGCGGATCTAGAAGGTAAAAACTGAGGGGGGGGGGGGCAGCCAGAACCCGGACTATGATAAGTATATCATGAGTTTACTATAAATTTCCAAAAATATACAAATAATAGCTTAAATTATTTTTGTCACTCAAAAAACTGGGGGCCTAGGCCCCCCGGCCCCGGGCTAGATCAGCCACTGACGTTCTCATTATACATATATAATAATATTCTGTTTTAAGTTTTCTCTATTAACAAATGCCAAGTGCTTTGCACTCAGTATTTTTATCTCATCATTTTTAGGCGTTAATACAAAGAAAGCTGTAGTAAAAGTTTACGAGAAATTAATAATTTGTAAAAGAGTACTACAAAATAGCCTTTACCGGCGCTGGTCTACTGAATAGAGCGTGTATGTTTGAACGTGATCTCGGGTTTGATACCAGTGGTATTCTTGAAATTAGAGAACAATGTCGTGGTTCGTATTAACTTTAAACTATAAGCTTCGCGGTTTTTTTTTTTTTTTTTTTTTTTTGCGTAGGTGCTGAAAAAAGATGCTAAATTTTTAACAAACAACCAAACAAGTTGGCCTACTACAAAATGAAAATGTGGAACAGAATAGTGGTTTTATAGAAACATAATAAATCAGTTTGAATGAACATATAGTTTAATTATGTCATTATATAGTAAAAGCTAATTGGAGTGTTTCCTTGTGACAAAAAATCTATGTCAAAATATTCTGTTTATACTATTTTGTTTCTTGCAAATGGAACAATCCTGATTATTGGGACGTGTGCTCACTCTAATGTTCAGTTAATCAGCTTTTGTTTAGTGTAAATGCGACGTACAATGACGTTCCTCACCTACGTTTGCCATAGCATTATATTGCCCCAAGCATCTCAATTGTAAAGTGTTCAATTTCTTAATCTTGAATTTTGTGTACTGTAATATTATCAATATAGGATATTATGTATAAAAGAAGCTATAGTTGTTACAGATTCTGTAAATAGTAAATAAATATACAATTTTATGATATTCTTTGATGTCTTTGTCATTGCCCCCTCAATATTCCTTTCTGTCACCCCCCTAAGAAATCAGGCTGGCAGCGGACCTGCGTGGACCAATCTCCTTAAGGCGGTGAGAAGTAAGCAGACGTTTAATATCTAGGAACAGGGAGATCTTGAAGAGCCTAAAATTTCCTGTTATTATTTTTATGTAATAAATGGATCCCTTCCCACGACTTTCAAGTAGATTCCTCAAAACTTCACTGCACCACTGCTTTAAGGCAATTGTTTACTTTCTGTATGAATATGTTAATGTTATTAGTTTCCTTTGGGGCTTGTCCACTTTGTAACATTCTATGTTCCAAAGAAATTCAAGATACCGCAGTATAAGATGAAGGATATCTGAACGCTCCCTATTAGATGAATAGGGATATCAAATAAGATATTATGATACAGGAAAAATTTCTCAACAGCTTAAGAACGTAAAAATTGTTCCTGGGGTCGACCTCATCTTGAAGCTTTCAATAGTCAGAGTTGAAATTAAGTTGGAAAAGATGGTTAGGAAAAGTAAAATATACAAGAAAGATACAAGAATGTAGACCACAGTTTAATTTCCGTAAAGCTAATGTCTTCAACCACATCAGATGGTGTAGGCCACATTATAATTTCTATTATAGTCGCGGGACGCACTGTAAGTTACTGCAATCTTTTTATTTAATTGATTTTCATGTTAAGTACATAATATCTCAATTGGCTGCCTATGTCCGGCGGGCAATGAGTTAAAGACTCCTATCGTAATGGAACAGAGTTTGTTTTGCTGAGTCAGCATCGTAAGGTGACTGTGGAATTAGTTAAATTAAGAGCTAGAAAATTACGGTCTAGAAAGCCAGAAATAATTATGAGAAGAATCCATATATTGCCACTATAAACTAAAAAAAACACCTATAACAGGCCATTGCACGTAATGAGTGCAGTTTGTAGTATTTATGTTGGAATAGTTTTACGAGAGATTGAACAGGCGGAAAATAAAATAAAGAAATCACCTTGCTTCTTGTCACTTACGTGATGAGCAACGTGAAAAATATTCCGTTATTGTGGGTGTGTATTTATGTAATTTTCTGCTACATCCATATACGTGCATCCATTCTTCTGCCGTGGGAGGCTGCATGCCCATTGAGCTACAAGTGATTGACGTGGGTGAAAATTTACGATTCCTACTGGAGTTCACTGAACTGGATCGTTCCGGTTTTGTTTTTGCTCTTGATTACACCGAGTCAGAGCTATTAAATACAAGATTGCCAGATAGTTACTGAAGATGCTTCGAGACACATGTAGGCTTGATGTAATATGCGTAATTCTTTTGGCCTGGAGACTATTGCAATGCATGTAGGAGATAACAATATCTGTGTTGAGGAAGAACTCTTCTACCTTCTTTGTAATTAAGATTAAACGATTAGCGTCCATGCTTTTAGCGCGGGAAGAACCGGATTCGATTCCTGTGGGAACTACTATGTTTCGGATCACGTAATAAGATGTAGGTTTACGTCTCAGATACCCACATAGTAGTTACATATTCTTAATCAATAAGAAACATACCGAGAACACAAACTACTAATGAATGAATAAGTTACTGACTGATCAGCCTAGGTTAAGCTCTTAAGCTAGAAACTTAAAACTTGGATATTACTAATATAAGACTTAGTGACTACTAAGGAAGAACTTTTGGAGATTCGACTTGTAAGGGGCAAAATGAGGGTTATAATTCAGTGCTGTAACAATGGGCGGTGCAAGCAGTGGAACGCACTGGGGCCCCCAAGCCTAGGGGGCCCCGTCGAACCCGTTAATTATTCAGTTGGTTAACTAACTAACTCTATGGCTTATGGAACCCGGAGGTTCAATGCCGCGTTCACAAAAGCTCTCCACTGGCGACTTCTAACCTTAGCTAACTGGATCCAGTTTCTACTTTGTATTCCAATCTCTGCGAGATCCATCTTAATATTGTCCTCCCATCTGCGCTCTTCCTAATGGTCGTTTTCCGATTGGTCTTCCAGTCAAGACTTTGAAAGCGTTTCTACTTTCTTCCATTCTAGCTACATGACCTGCCCACAGTAGAGTAATCTGTAAACGTCTCCATTTTTGACCTTGAAAGTACTTATACTCTATGTACATACTGTCGTTGAAGTAATGAATATTGTAATTACTCTAAGTACTCTCATTGAAGTAATAAATTGAAGTACAAAGGTTCATTTGTAATTGAATTATTACCGGTACTTTAGGAACAATTACTGACATGTAATTATGCTGTACCGGACTGTAGTTTCATTATTTTGCCTACGTAATAACGACCTACATATTTTTTTGTCCACTTTTCTTTTATATGCGTTCCTCTGTAGAGCATGTTAAAGTGACAGAATGAATTATTTTTTTGATAAAGGTTTAAATAGGAAATTGAACGAAATGGTTGGCTGTGCTTGTATTTTATGTTGATTAATTATTTTTGTGTACTTTGTAACATTTTGAATGTCTAAACAGAGCTCGCCCATATATAAAGTGATAAGTAAATGCATTTGTAATGAGGGTGTGACATTAGATGAATTGAATCGGCAGACTTTATAGTGCTTTGAATTATAGCGACAAATTTAAAGAAAACAGCATTAGTTACTGAAAATAAATTGTTTTGGGTTTAAATGAGAAAATAATGTTAATTTAGTTCTGGATAGGGTGGACATTTTAATATAAAGGAAGTAATTAATAATGTAAAGAATTCACGCATGGTTCTTGAAGAGTATAATTAATGTCAACCGTTTGATTTTGATAGACTTTTTTGAAACGGAAACGGAATCCTTTAAAGATTAATTGTTTGGGAAAAGAACAGGTAAACTGCAACGCCACAGGTTCAGGACGCGACAGGAAAATTAATTCAGAACGACAAGGGTTCTTTAAGAAAAGAGACCACCATCTGTTTAAGTGCCCGCAGGGGAGGTTGGGCGACACAGAGGATGTAATATATGAGTCACGGAGAGTGAGAGTAATAAAATCATTCTAGAATTTCGTAGAATCTTCTGGATTTATTTTCGTTGGTATATAAACTTTGATGCAAATCCAGTGGTTTCATTTGAAGAAATAAAAGCACGATGCGTTTGAGTTGGTGGATTGTATTCTATAGAAGTTAACAGAGAAGAAGAATTTATCTGTAAGTACTGGCTTTGTGTTTCTTTTCTTGTTTTATGTTTATGTTTTCTTTTTTTTCATATGAGAAGGGACATTGGAAATGAAATACACGCAAAACACTTGTAATTGTTGGGAGTATAGGGGACGGAAGTGTTTTTTCTTATCAGGAATTGATTGCGGATTTTCCGGCATTAAAAACCATATGACTCGCTGTATTTTTATGGAATTATAAATTAACTAAGGTGTAGTGTAATGTAATATGGAGGCTACAGGGAATCAAAATTGTTCATTGCACCGGGAATCTAATGAGTATTCTCCCAGGTGGAGAACCGTACGCTAAATATTTTGTTCGATGGAGTTTTTATTTATATGGCACTAAAAAACGTATATATTGGAAACAGCGTGTAACGCTGCCGGGAATCGAATCATGGTCTTCCGCGCCGAAAACCAAATACAATAAAAAATAGCAAGAAATTTTGGATTGTTTGGACCTCTCCGTCAGGGCTAAACGCAGTTATTATTTTACATATTAAAACAATAGTTGCATAGACACAGAGACAGATACATTTCAAAATAAATATGCGATTATTTTCTTGCTCATAGAATCCTAGCATCTCTTCAGAATATAAGAAGTTAGTGTTACATGAAAAGACCATTAAATGATGGGTGAAACTGATTATTTATGTAATATAGTATTAATTGTTTATTATTTTTGTGTGTGGTATTAACATTTACAGCAGGGGAAAGGAACTGGGTAACCTACACCTGCTTTGAATTTTATCTTTAGTAATATTGAACTGAACATAAGTTTGAATTTTGGTGACAAATAATACTTTTATAATTGTTAGCATATGTCAGTGGTTCCCAACTTTTTTCATTTTGAGGCGTATCTGAAAAAAAAGTTAACTGTGAAATGCAGGAGCTGAATAAAGCTTGGTATGTGATGTTTTAATTGTGATACTTTTGTAATCATTTTATGAGAAAATTTAGATTTTTTTCTTATCGTTCCTTGAAGATACAAATAATCGTATTTGATTTGGAGTTTAGCGTGCCTTTTTAGCACCATAGTCATGTGGGACATGGACCTACTGATTAACGTGGAATCCGAACCACATGAGCTTCCATCGGGTCCCCCATGCCAAAGGCGCGTACGCTAACCGCTTAGCCACAAAGAAGATTTATTCATGTTTAAAACCGTTACGTGAACTAAAATACGGTATATTCACCTCGTGATCTACAGCGGTCGTAAACTAATAGATAGGAATTTTGTGTTGTAAATGGGAGGAAAGTATTTGAAAATGTTATTTTGCTCATAGTCACGTCTCAGTTTCATTAATTGAATGCCGGACAAGCGCCTTTTGTATGTATAGAGCATATGGTTTTTCACTTTAACGCCTTAGGCTTACACTTCCTGGCTATGAAAGATGCGAAACTAGTTTAAAAAGTAAAACGATTACTATGGTTTATATGAAAGAATCACCGTGAATCAAACTTGGGCCTGCGTGTACGAAAAGCGCCCATGCTAGCCATTAAATTATCGGAATATATTAGACAGTATGGAGAACAAGAATTAGTACCAAGAATGTAATTTTACGTGCGTATGTGACATACAGGCTGGGACGTTTTTATACTAACATTATAAGTGAGATTATTTTGTTTTGCTAGTATTATATATCTAGATTTTAGGGTAAAGTAGACGGGTGAAAGCGAATACTTATAAATAATTTATGAAGGGAAGAAACAATAGTGGTAGAGGGAAACAGACATAATGTTTCTTAGGATGAAAGGAAGACATTTCGTATGAGACATAACCATACTATTTTATCGAGGCATTAGATCATAGATTTTTGGAACAAGAATTTTAGATGGGGATAATGTAAAAGTAATTGTAATATGATACGGTATTAGTTAACGAAGAATTCTCTTCATTGAAATTCTGTGTATGAAATTAATACACAGTACTAATACTGCGTACTGCAGTGGCTAAAATGAATTGAGAATAATAAGTTGTCTAATATTAATCACGTTGATTGCATGGTTTAAAGGCACTTTTTAAATATAGAAAACATATTTGTTTCTCGCCGAGCGACTTTGTATGAGAAGTGACTAGTAAGAGGAGATATATATGTAATAACACGTAGTGTACGTCAGGGACAACTTGGTGTCATCTAAACAAGGTAGGTAGCGACACCTTTTTGTTACGGAATATGAGAGATAAACGTTTATTCGGCAGCGCAGGTAACGGCATCTAATAGTGTGATTAATGTGCTTATTATTAGAAATAGCCTTACATACTCATTATAGTATTTAAGTTTATGACAAGATTTACTAGCTTGGAAATTCTGTAGGACGTCTGCAAATTTCCTGTACACTAGCGTCATGTTTGCCGTCAGACACGAGGCAGCGCAGATAATAACAACTATTGGCTTAACCTTCCTATTAGAAATTACCGTGACTGAGTTACTGAGACGCCTTGCTGTTACAATAAGGATAGTAGTTTTAATTCGGTAACAATATCTACTGTATAAAAGCTGCCAGTTATGCAGGCAGGTCATATAGTGAAGTCTATTAATGTGATATACAGACTGAGACATGCTGTTCGTTATTAGGATAACAACATGGTGCACGGGGTAAATAGAAAAACTGTTTAGAATTTGTCCGACATGCTTGACATATTTTGCATTATTATCAGGGTAACAGAGTTGTCAACTTAGCATAAAGTTTTACCATTTTTTTTTGAAACAGCAGGTTATTTTGATGATTGAAATAACTAACTAACTAACTAACTCTATGGCCTGTGAAACCCGGAGGTTCAATGTCGCGTTCAGAAAAGCTCTCCATTGACTTCTATTCTTAGCTAACTGCATCCAGTTTCTACTTGGTATTGCAATCTCTGCGAGATCCATCTTAATTTTGTCCTCCCATCTGCGCCTAGGTCTTCCTAATGGTCGTTTTCCGAATGGTCTTCCAGTCAAGACTTTGAAAGCGTTTCTACTTTCTTCCATTCTAGCTACATGACCTGCCCCCTAAGCCTCATAAACTTGACGACTCTAACAATGTTGGGTACATTATGTAGTTCCTCGTTATGAAGTTTCCGCCATTCCCCATTCCCGTTCCTCTTGGGTCCGAATATTCGTCTCAGGATCTTGTTCTCAAATACTTTTAGTCTATGTTCTTCCCTCAGAGTAAGTGGCCATGCTTCGCAGCCATACAGATCAACAGGCATAATTATCGTTTTGTATATTTTAAGCTTCAATACAATTTTTATGAAAAAAATTTTGAACTGAATAACACAAATAACTCAATAACACAAATAATACTATGTGGACAGTATTATTTAATATTTTAACGCATCCATAATTTGCTGTATTCTGGTCCCGACGCACTTCCATGTATTTAGTTTTCTCTGCATTCACTTCTAAACCCATGTCTCTGTAAGTGTTTAATAAGATGATGATTGAAATTAATTGTGAAAAATAAATATATATACATTACTTAAGTATGTGATAAGACACAAATTGCTTTGAAATCACTTATTGTTGGAGTTACAAATGAGAGGAGCTAAGTTAAATAACATGTAACAGTAAGGGAAGTAATGAGTTCTACCTTAAACTCCTTGAATATTAGAATACACTTGGAGTTCGGGAACACTGTGGCATACAGAATTTAGCTTACAAAAGATAGATTGATGTTTTATACATATATGTGTCTATCTATCCTCTGTGGATACATTTTCTAAAGCGCGACTGTACAATAAAATATTCAAGTTTTATTCTTACGTTTATGATCTGTAGGACACCTAAGAATTAAAACAAACAGTTGAGGAGCACACCTCATCACCAAAACCATTTGATGTATACTAGTATGGAAGCAGGGGGTTCCACGTACTAGGGTTGAGTGCTCTACTATTAAGCCAACACAGCCTCTTCAATTGATCGAAAAAAAATCAATCCCCTCTTTTCCGTTATTTTTTCTTTTGAAATAGGCATAGTAATAATTCTGCTTGCACAATTTTGGAGGGCACTAAATTAAAAATACAGATAGGAGGTATTGTTGAATATACCTTTTTCCCTCTAATATAATTTTTGAACACATATATAATACATGATTATACTAAAAAGCTTCAGATATTTGACTTAATTCACTATATTTTCTATTTTATTTCAGTTGCATATTTCACATTTTTTTACTATAATTCTCGTATGAGCGTTGTGCATTGCAATTACAAATGACTAGATTTTCATACATAGGTAATAACAACATTGCAAACGTGGAATAAAATCAAAGATAGAAATGGCAAAAGAACCCTTTAGGAGGAAGTTTATTCTGTGCTTCCGTGAATAAAGAGAAATGATTCGTATGGTATGAAAACAAGTACGTGAAAGAGAGTACAAGATTGAAACTATGGGTGTGGAGAAGAATGAAGAGAAATAGGTCGCGAACCAGGCAGTTTCAGAGAAGAAACTGATTGAAAGAAACTGTATAGTAAGAGACTCTATAATGCCAGGGAAAACAGAATGTTATACGCTATATCGTTGCGAAAGTTGACGAGAACAATATGATAGGTTACGGGAAAGAAAATCTTAAGATGAACGTAGTAATATGAAAACTTTTATAGTGTGAGATAATTTATATATTATCGAAAGATGACCAGATCATTGACGCACAATGTTATCAATAGGTCCATAATATATTTTTCATAGAGAAATGAAAAGCATTGGTGAACGTTTCGTTATCGTCGACATTCTTTCTTACTTCTTATCATCTTCATGTAAATTGACATGATATTATACGTAGAATATATAAGATCGTTTTACTTTTTCATTCTTTATCCTTTTGTCTTCTTTAATCTTTACTAATTATGTGTCACTGTGTGAATGTGATATTGAAGATTACGTTCCCTTCTCTGTCTCCATCTTTCCCAGTTACGTTGATATTCGATGTTTTATTGTGTATCTTGCAAATGTCCTCTCCAGGAATTCCTTTGGAAGCTAATTCCTTCAGTTCTATGCATTGTACCTCTTTCTTCACATACTCTTTAATTCTTATGCTTATATATTCGTTTGTTTTCTGATTAAAAGCTTGTTGTAGAACAGTTTCGTTTCTTATTAGATAATTCTATTACAATGATTGATTACCTCACTTTATTTTTCCTTGCTCTTTTAGCATATCATGAGCATATGAATAGCATTTTAATTGTCTTGTATACCTTTTATTAGGAATATTATTGCTACTATATATATTCTCTTCATGATTACGTTTCTATGGTTGAACTTTATAACATTTTAATATATTTTCTATAAATTTGACTGCTATGCTTTTCTTTTAACACTATTTTTATGGTAATCTTATAAAATATATGTACTGAAAATAAGAATCGTATATTCTTGTGCAATAATTGTTATAAATATATTACATTAATATATTCTTAGGAGATACATTTATTCATAGAAATGTATCTATATGCTTAAAATGTTTTACTGTTATAGCTCAAAATTGTATTTATTACTACATCTAACATTAATATTGCTATTATTACTACTATTATCTGAATTATGAGAAGTGTTTTACTGATATTTGTGATTGAGTAATTACTACAAAGGTATTAAAGTAATCTATATAACATGCTGAAATAAGTCATAATTTGGAAAACAATGAACTAAATAAGGCGATAAACTTGTTTGATAGTCTACTACACACTACAAAGACCAAGAAAATGACTTAAATGTTATTTAAGCGTAAACAATAATTCGATAAAATAAAGCTCAGAAATTAAGATAATGTTTTACTTATATATCTTTAACTTGCATAATAGTGAGAAAATCTAATGACTAAGAGAAAATTAACGATTTCTCATATGGAGAAAAGAGAACATCATTATGATCTAAGGAAGAATCTGTTACATAATTAATTGGAACTTCCAAAACACTGCCTTGTAGTTGCATAAACTATGTATCAGAAACTAGTATTAATGTTTCTGCTTTCGAATTCATTTCTTCAGTGCTCTTTACTTTAATCAGTTGCAAGATCCTTTCTAAATCTTGAGTAAAACTGAAAGAAATATACTTTGATGATTACACTGAGAACCATATGAAGTAGTGAATTAATTGTAGCTGAATTGATAGTTTGTCTGACTTACCTATAACCGAATCTTTTCACCATTGTCCATAGGATTACTAAACAGTTAAATATGAACACCCGAATCTTAACTGAGAAGAAAGAAAAGAGGATTGACTGTGGAAGAGAACTTAGAAATTTATTTTTTGATGATAAATAAATAAAATTAAGGTAGAGACAAATATAGATAATTGTAATTTAAATAGAACATGGTCATAAAATTTTCTTTGTATCTATTACAGTGTTGCACAACAGATATTCGATTGCTGCATTCTAATCAAGTTTCCCTGTCATCATGATTTGACTAAATTTATTGGTAAGTAACAGTACTGATACTTTTATTTTGTACAATTTACAAATGAAATTAAATAATACAAAATTCTGTCAAAAGTGGAAATCCACAAATGATTAAAAAATATTTTTTCTTCTAAAAGTACAGTTACTAGGTTTTCTTAGCGTCTGTAGCAACACTACAAACTTAAGTCTTTAACATTTAACTAAATGTTTTTAATTTGATTCCTATTCTTTACTGGTTAATTTCTTTCCGTAATAAATATTACATCATTTCAATTGAAGTAATATTACCAATAAAGTTGCAATCTGATAATTATTTTTTCCTTTTTGTAATTTCTACAGAAGTCAAACATTTCTTTCGATTTTGAACACAATACAAATTACTTATATTTAAAATGAATGCGTTAACTTGCCGATAAGATTTGCCTAAGAACATGTACTTTTGTGAGACCTTTTAGGTAAAGTAATTTCAAGTATCATTTTCTAAAAACGAAATCAAATAACTCATATTAAATTTCCAGTAACTTGCTACGCTAATTACTATGATCACTTTTCTTATTGTTAACTTCATGTGTACAACGAAGTTCATAATTTTCCTATTTTAACTTTTCACTTTAACTTTTTAAACTTTTTGTGATTAACTTTCTACTTTCAATTAACCTTCCTGTTTTCACTTTTAACATTCCTGTTCTTTATTTGCTTTAACATTTTTCTTACATTTTGTTTTTACTTTTCCGTTTTAACATTCTTTTAATTTTCTAACTTCTGATTTCACCTTTTAACATTTTTAAATTTTGTTTTTACACTTTGTTTTCATTTTTCACTATTTGTTTTAATTTTCTGTTTTACTTTTTACTTTTTCAACTTTTCTTGTTTTAACATTTTTCCTTTTAACTTATTTTTCTTATTACATTTTCTGTTTACACTTTTTAATTTTTCTATTTAACTTCTTAACATTTTACTACTCAATTTTTTGTTTTAATATCTTTAATATTTTTCTTTTAACTAATACTTTACATTTTTGTTTTCACTTTTAACTTCTGATTAAACTTTTTAACATTTCTTTAGTCGTCACTTTTCGTTTGGATAATTTTAATGTTTTAACTTTTTCTATTAACTTTTCTTGTTTTGAGTTTTGTATTACAACATATGTTAATTACTCTAAGTGTAATGTGAAAAATTTTCAGTAATTTAATGTTACAACGTTGACAACAATTTTCTACTATCGTTTGTGTAGTCAACTTTTGTCACTATAATTATCCATAACATATTTTTGTTAGTATTGAACTGTTTTATTTTGGTTGAAGTTCAGTAATTTTTCAATTTATATTTATAAAGGTGTAAAAATTTACAATTTTTAATGTACGTTAATTTTTTATTCGTGTTGTCTTTTGTTTATGATAGAGTAAACCATTTTCCATAAAATCAGAAACATTTTTACAGGAAACATAATATAACCACATGAAACTAAAAATAAAATGTATTAATCAATTTGAACTATTATTAACTTAAATTGAAAATGCTTTTATTATAATTAAATTAAAGAATGATAAATACTAATTAGGAATATGTCATCTGGTGTTTCTCTATTTCACATATTTATTGTGCATATAGCATTTTTACGGGAACAAATACGTTATAATTTATCGGAGACCACGGGTCCGTTTCCCGATACTTTTGTTATCTTCGGTAAACTTCAACTACTTTGACTTATAAACTTTGTATTTAAAACATTACCTTCGATAATCTTTCCTTTTTGAAATTTTGTATCTTCGCTTCGTTAATGTTCGTGTTTTCACTTCGGGAAAGTTCGGGCCTTCAGCTGGAGAATATTCGAGTCTTCACTTCAAGTATGTTCTTGTTTTGACTTCGGGAATGTTCGGGTATGTTCGGGTTTTGGCTTCGGGAATGTTCGGTTATTTTCGGAATCTCGTGAGTGTATAAAATGGGCATGTCTGTTGAAATTTCAGTATACGTCTGCGCTTCAAAGTAGCATCTACTCTATATTCCGTGATACTTTGTAATTCACCGAACGTCGAAGTTACCCTTTATCGGCAACTTCTGGAGCATTTCCCGATACTTATGTCATCCTCGGTAAATAATTCATTTTCTATCGTAGAACTTTTACTGATACAGTCAATGTACAGTCTTGTTACGTTTGAAGATAATAACTTATTATACATATTAAAATATACTTTAGTGACATTTCAAATAATATGAATTCAAGAAAGTGAAAGTTTAGATAAATGAAGTTACTCATTTTAGCTTAAATTCTACACGTAAATCAATCAGAAATCTAATGTAATAAGATAAAATATAATCAGTAATTAAGAGAATTGACTTGAATTAGTGTATATGTTGATGGTTGGATTCAATTCTATTTCGACGCAGTCAACAATAAATTATTTCTTTTCTTTTTCTTATAGATTCATTGTCATTACGAATCAAGAAAGGGCTATTAAGTACTAATGTAAGTAATTGTTTGATGTTTTAGACATACATTTCTATTTTGCATCAAATTTTATTTTTATATTTGATTAAACTTACTTGTTCCATTACGTGCTTAATACTTTGATTACTATTATCGTTCTAATTACTGTTCAATTCTTTTTTATTACAATTAAGAATTTGAGAAATATTTTGATTAATATAGCATATATTACTCGCTTATAATTTTGTTTGAAATATTGTTCTTAACTAAGTGATTAATTTATTTTTACAGATGGACGCCATTCGTACAATCAATACCATATTGGATTTCATAGAGGATCGAGACTATTTTGACGCTGAAGAGGTCTTTTTTTCATGGGAAATTGTGACGCGTTGTCATGCCACTGGTGTTAGAGTTGACAATCTTAAATATTTTAAATTGCGGCGTGCGTTATATATTCACTATTATGAAGCTCAAAATGTTGTCCTGAACAGTTGTAAGACTGCAAAAGATATAATTGATCTCCATGAAGCTGGATTTTTTAAACATGGAGAAATAAGGGATCAGGCGCGTGAAAAGGTAATGCAATTGATATCGGATGATAAAACTTCTGGTTTAACTCTATCCGACTTCGTTGAATATATGAGGGACACTGTGAATTCGCCTAGTCCTACATCAGACACAGTATTTTTTGGTACAATTCCATCAACATCTTCAATGTACGGTACTGGTGGTAAACAATCTAACTTTCATGTTGTCAAAAGTACATCTAAACACTATTCTTACTTTGGTTTACAAGGAAAAGAAGTGACAATTCGGCGTGATGATGAAGGAATCACAGACCCTGAAACGCATATTCGAAACCTATTTGATTTCGTTATTGATAATACCCTTAGTGAAGTTGATAATGACAAGTATGTAGGCATAACTATTGAAAGCTCTGCTTGCCATCTGAACAAACCCATATACATGTCATGGCGTCCAAAAGCGCAACTGAACCCTGATGTTCTTTTTTCTATAGTGGAAAACACGTTAAACAGCAACGAAGAGTTTCTATTCGCAAATGAAGTTACTTTTAAAGTACATATCGTTGACCCTCGTAAAGGAAGAGGACGAACCCTTGGTACTAAGAAATATGCTGATTTAATTACTTTCCTAGAACGAAATGTGATTCCTATGAAAAAAGATGTGTACTGTCTTCCCAAGAGCATTATTCTTGGGAAGGCGAAGGCCGATCATAATCGTAAACAAATATATCATCTTAAGTCTAACCCAAAACGTTTGTTGAAACAAGCAATAGAATTGTGTTCCACTGTAGATATAGATATTGTGAATAAGAATGGATGTACTTTAGATGACGTAAAAAAGTTTCAAAATCATCTGTTACCTGATTACCAAGTTATTGTTTACGAGAAAAATGGTATGACTCGTGAATTTAATATAATATATCCTGGAGTCCACGCTGGAAAGCAAATTTATATTTTATATGATGATCAACATTATCAGTTGATTACAAATATCAGATCACTCTTAGGGAAACAAGGATACTGTCATCATTGTTTGGAAGCTTATCATCATGTACATGATCACAAATGTGCATACAAATGTACGTATTGTGAGAAATATCATGAAGTGTCTTCCTCAGACAATATGAAACGCGAATGTACAGATTGCCACAGACTGTTTCCTACGGAAGAATGCTTTATAAATCACAAAAGTGTATTAGGGAATGGGAAAAGTGTTTGTGATAATGTCAAAGTTTGTGTTGAATGTTCTGTTATTTATGATATTCGGCGACGAAAATCTCCACATACATGTGATGAACGATTTTGTAAAACGTGCTATAATCATGTCGAGCGCGATCACGTATGTTTCGTTCAAAAAGCAGCACCGACTCATGTAAATACATTTTTGTATATTATATTTGATGTAGAGACGATGTTACTCGATAAGAATGAAAAAGGTGAACAAGAACACACTGTTACTTTGGTATATGTAATGCATCTTTGTTCGGATTGCAAGAATAAATCCTTAGATGATCCATGCCTTAAATGCGAACATAAAGATGGAAGTCGCGAGTTTTCCTTTAAGAGCATGGAAGACTTTATACGTCACGTGCTGATGGATCGGCCCGCCTTTAAATCGATCATAGCATTATCTCATAACGGCAGTAAGTATGATATGATTTTCGCTGCTAAGACATTGATCGAAAGTCAAGATCTTTCACCTTCAATAATAGCACAGGGACACAAAATCATTGAGATGAAATTATCAAATAAAATTATTTTTAGAGATACTTTCCTATATATGGGTATCAAATTATCTGCACTCCCAAAGACATTAGGCTTAAATCAAAACTTAAAGAAGGGATATTTTCCATACCTATTTAATACAAAGGAAAACCAAAATTATGTAGGAAAGATTCCTGAATTACATTACTTTGACCCAGATTCACGAAGTCCGGAAGAACGCAAAGAATTAATTAGTTGGCACAAAGAATGTATAGAAAACAACATGCAGTACGATCTGCAAAAGGAAATGTTAGATTACTGTCGCAATGATGTTAGAATTTTAGCGGAGGCAGTAATTAAATTTTCCGATCTAATTGAAGAAAAGACTGGTGGTCTCCAATGCTTTATCTCTGCTAACACTATTGCAAGTACTTCAATGTTAACTTATCGAACATTGCATCTACCGGAAAATACTATTCCTATTATTCCACCGCTTGGATTTGATCATCGTGACCGACAAAGCCTAAAAGCGTTGCAGTGGTTACGATATATGGAACGTACCAGAGGTACAAAAATCGAATATTCCGCAAATGGATTGGAAAAACGTTGTGGTAAATACAAAGTCGATGGGTACGAGAGTAAAACAAACACCGTATTTGAATTTCATGGATGTTTTTGGCATGGGTGTAAAATTTGTTATGCTAATCTTCGTCATACAAGCCTTGATTCATCTTCAAATCATCGTACAACCATGCAAGATCGATATGAATCAACGATCACAAAAATCGAGTACTTGAAAAAACAAAAATTTAATGTTATTGAAATGTGGGAATGTGAATGGGACGAAAAAGTAAAATCAGACAAAACAATACAAGATTTTATTAAAGATCAATGTGATGATCTTGTTGATCATCTTGTCTCTAAAGAAAGTTTCCATGGTGGTCGTGTAGAATGCTATAAGGCATTGCATGAATGTAATAATGACGAGACTATCTCTTACCTAGATGTTACTAGTCTTTACCCCTGGGTAATGGCTCGTAAAGCTCTCCCAATAGGTAAGCCAAACATTCACAAAGGACCATTTTTTCCAGACATTGAAAAGATCCATGGTCTCGTAAAATGTACTGTTCTTCCACCTTCGGATTTATATTTTCCAATCCTCCCTTACACATGGAATGGAAAATTATTATTTGGTTTATGTCGATCATGCATGGAAGAAAGTAATATTGGAGAATGTACACATTGTGAAAGTGATCGCGCCATTACAAGTACGTTTTGTACTCCTGAATTACATATAGCAATGAAATGCGGATACAAAATACTGAAAATAAAAGAAGTTTGGGAATTTGAGCTTATGGGATCTGAAGTTTGCCATTCAAATAGTTTGTTTCGCAGTTATGTAAATACATTCCTTCAAATGAAACAGGAAGCTTCAGGTTTTCCTGCTGAATGCAGTACAAAAGAAAAACAGGAAAAATACACTGAAGAATATTTCAGGCATGAGGGAAAACAGTTAAATTATGAGAACAGAGTACAATCCCGGATTAAGATATATTTCGAAAATATTTTTGAATTCGCTGTACAGGAAATGGGGACAAAGAACAGATCTTTCACAATCTGTAATCGTCAATACTCCTGAAAAATTTATGACGTATCTATATGCACCACAATATGAGGTGCAGTCAGTAATTCCCATAGGAGAGAAACATTTAATTGTAACATATAAAGACAGAGAAAATGAAAACAAACCGAACAAATTTTCCAATGTTGTGCTTGCAGCATTCATAACATCATGGGCAAGGCTTAAACTTCACGACCTTTTGACCTCCGTTGGACCGAACAACGTACTGTACTGTGACACAGATAGTATTATATTTGTTCAACCACGATATGAGAAATCCAAGCTTGCGATAGGATCTTACTTAGGAGAATTAACAAACGAGGTTCCAGAAGGGTGGGAAATAGATGTCTTTATAGGGTGTGGAGCAAAGAATTATGCTTACAGAATGAAAAATATTCAAACTGGAGAGTTCGATTACGTGTATAAAATTAGAGGAATTACTTTAGATTCTAGGGCACGTCAAGTAATTACCTTTAAGCATTATTATGATTTAGTACAGGAAAATATTGAAAGTAAAACATTGTTGAATCCACGTAAGATTACTCGTAAGCACGGATTTACTATAGTTACAAGACCTGAAACTAAAATGCATAGAGTAGTAAACAATAAGAGACGCCGGTTAAATCCTCACAGTAAAACAGACTATAGAACACTACCCTATGGATACAAAAGTTAAACTTTGCTCAGTGAGTTATAATGCATTTATATACGTGAATTATGATCTATAACCAATGAAAATATAATTTTAGAAAAAAGGTAAACGTTTGTGATAATCATACCTGTTGATTCAACTTGATAATATTTTGTATATGATATAAAATTACATGGACATTTTCATGTATTAAAATAATGTGTATTGTATTATTTGTTATTATTCCCCAACTGTATAACAATATTATAGGTATATAAATATTTTGAATATAAAATGTATGTACCTTAAATTGTACTCATAATGGTAAATGACAAAACACATATTGTATAATATTAATTGCTAAACTTATATATATTTAATAAATGTATATCATTTCATGTAAGAATCACTATATGCATAACTGCATATGTAACTTTTTTAAAATTTCTTTATAACAGTATAATTTGAATAAAATATTTAAAATGTAAAATATTGTTTTATTTATTTCAACCTCTTAATACTCAATCATTTATATGATTTTTCAAACAATTTATTCTAAATCTATATACAAATCGAAATGATTCTTCATAAAAATATATTTATGCAAGAGGTCAACATCGCACAAAATAATTGTGGATTTACGTAAAGATCATACAAAATACGATAATTTCTACAAAACAATTACAAAAAAGAATAATTAATATTTCTTACAAATCAATTTCATATATAAATATAAGAGAGTACGAAGCGGTTAAACTAAACAGGTTTGGGCATGAAAAAAAAATTCATCACTCTCAAATATGAAAGTTCCGCGCGACACATCCGGAAAGGGTGAGTATGAAAGGTAAGTAAGCTTTACACATACATTATTATCAAGAATACTATCATACCTAATGTAATATCACAACTTTGATTCAAATAAAGGGTATATTACAACACTTCCATACTTTAATTACAGTCCGACAATGAAATTACATACGCGGAATGCTATGTTATATACAAGTAATGAGAGTGTATATCTTCAAGGTTACATACATACATAAAAAAATTGACAGTAATGAAACTGTTAGTACAAAAACTAAATATTTTCAATGTTACATAATCGAAGTAATAAGACTACAGTCCGGTACAGCATAAGTACTGGTAAAAAAAAGCCGTAATAATTTAATTACAAATGAACCTTTGTACTTCAATTTATTACTTCAATGAGAGTACTTAGAGTAATTACAATATTCATTACTTCAACGACAGTATGTACATAGAGTATAAGTACTTTCAAGGTCAAAAATGGAGACGTTTACAGATTACTCTACTGCCCACCTAAGCCTCCTAGACTTGACGACCCTAACAATGTTGGATAAACCGTATAAATTATGTAGTTCCTCGTTATGAAGTTTCCGCCATTCCCCATTCCCGTTCCTCTTGGGTCCGAATATTCGTCTCAGGATCTTGTTCTCAAATACTTTCAGTCTATGTTCTTCTTTCAGTGTAAGCGACCATGTTTCTCAACCATACAGGACAACAGGCATGATTATCGATTTATATATTTTAAACTTCATATTCCTCGACAGAATTCGCAACGACAAGAGATTTTGAACTGAATAATAACACGAATTCCCTGCTTTTAGTCGACATTTAATTTCTTCGTGAATATTATTTTTGTCTGTTAATACTGATCCTAGATATTTCAAACTATCCACTTTATCAAAAGTATTATTTATTATTTTAACGCATCCATAATTTGCTGTATTACGGTCCCGACGCACTTCCATGTATTTAGTTTTCTCTGCATTTACTTCCAAACCCATGTCCCTGCAAGCGTTTAATAAGATGTCACCTTTTCTTTCTATTGTTCTCCTATCACCCCCTATTAAATTTACATCATCAGCATATGCCATAACCTGGTGAATACCGTTCAACTCTAGGCCCTGGTTGCTATCTTTTATTTTCCTTATAGCGTATTCCAGAACAAAGTTAAATAATAATGGCGACAACGCATCTCCTTGTTTCAGACCATTTTCGACGTGAAAGCTCGTGAACAAAAATTTTCCTACTCGAACTTTACTTTGGGATTCATTTAAACATATCTTAATTAATCTAATTAGCTTTCTCGGTATTTCAAGTTCTGTAAGAACGTTGTATAATGTTTATCTCCTAACCGAATCGTACGCCTTTTTAAAATCAATAAATAGTTGATGTACCGGGGTATTGTATTCCCACTTTTTTTGAGTATTTGGCGAGTGGTAAATATTCGGTCGGTAGTTGATCGATTTCGTCTAAATCCGCACTGATAATCTCCATTAATTTCATCTGCGTATGGGGTCAATCTTGCTAATAGAATATTTGAAAGGATTTTATATGATGTTGACAGAAGAGAAATGCCTCGATAATTATTACAGTCAGTTTTGTCGCCTTTCTTGTGAATTGGAACAATGATTGATTCTTTCCACTCTTGTGGCAATTCTTCCTTGTTCCAGATAAGGAGGATGAGTTTGTGTATCTTGTTTCACAATTTTTCGCCTCCAGCTAAAATTAACTCAGCCAGAATTTCATCTACACCTGGAGATTTGTGTTTCTTTAATTTCTTTATAGCGGTTTCTACTTCTATTCGGTTGGGTTCTGGAATATACGGTTCTGCGGTGTGTATCTCCTTTTCTCCACGCACACTAGTTTTTGGTTGCGTGTTAAGCAAATGGTCAAAGAAATCTTTCCATCTATTTAAGATGCTATCCATATCAGTGAGAACTGTACC
Source organism: Thermobia domestica (assembly GCF_964235325.1). Lineage (NCBI taxonomy): Eukaryota > Metazoa > Arthropoda > Insecta > Zygentoma > Lepismatidae > Thermobia > Thermobia domestica. Next base: position 170,344,845 of record NC_137466.1, on the reverse strand, counting down.
GTCAGATTTCTTTAATATATAAGCACGAGGTTGATAGCCTTTCTTAAATTCGCTGATCCCCTTATACATGTCTCGGATGTTTTTATTTTAACTATTATCTTCAAATTCCTTAATTTTAGCTTTCAAAAAATCGCATTTCTTTGTTCTAAAGGTTTTGGAAGTTTCCCTATCTCTAATTTCAATCCAGGTATCCTCAACACTAGTGCACTCCGAATCTTCTAAAGCCGAGAATCTATTCGAAACTTCAATCTGGTTTTCTTCTCTTACCTGGTTCTCTTCTAATTTCTTTAAATTGAATCTCTCCGTTTTCGGACAATGAATATTACCTTCATTCAACGATAAACTCTCTCGTATTATCGCTGCTACCAGGTAGTGGTCAGTGTCACAATCAGCCCCTCTAAACGACCGGACGTCAATTATGCTAGATTGCCTTCTTCTATCTACTAAAATGTGATCAATTTGATTATGTGTTTTTCCGTGTGGTGATGTCCAAGTGTATTTATGAACGTCGCGATGTGGGAATTTTGTACTCTTCACGATTAGGTTTTTGGATGTTGCTTAGTTCACGAGTCTAACACCGTGGTCATTACTTTCCTTATGCAGTCGTATTCAGTTGGGTACTAATTTTATTATTAATTTCTTATGTGCAAGTGAAAATCATTGTCAAGTTTAAAATTGCCAGCAATTTTAGTATTTTTTTTCTGTTTTATGGGCCCCCAAGCCTAGACGCCTTCAGTACCAATCACGATTTTGCAGCCTCTGCATTCTTAATACAACACTTCCCCGAAGGAAGGGCGCAACCTTTTAAACGGATAGACGACAAAAAAGAGGGTCAAATCCAAACGATGTAAATGATATAATGGAAAACGATACTGATTGGAAAATAAGGGTTGATAAGGAAAAACTGAAGATATATTGTTAAACTCTGTATTTAAGGAGAATAAGCATGCGGTGGCTAATTTTGTCTGAGAAGTTAGTACTAATAAATACGCTGACCAATTAGAAAAATGTTAGGATATATTGTTAACAGTATATAAAACCAAAAAGAAGAAATGTAAAAGCAGTAGCAATTGTAGGTAATAAAAATGAAGAGAAATGTATTACAGAAGACTTAGTATGAGAATGTACAGGAACTGTACAAGAAAGACCCAACAAAATTAGTAAAATAATATTCATAGATAGAAGTGTTAAGTTTAATGAGTCGGAGACAATTCTAGATCCGAAGATGTAAATAATTTCTATACTGGTTTGTGGGGTAAATATGGGAAAGCAAATTAGAGAGATATATAGAATTAGATCACTCAAGGTTGGATTAAAGGATTTAGTGTTGCCTATAACTTTTCATGAGGTAAAGTATATGAGTATATAATTAAGAAAATGGCAGCAGAGTCAGTATCTGGCTTGGGTGGAAGAAAATGACGATCTTCATTTATAAAGACCAAACGATTGAATGAGAAATTGGCAACACAACCGAGGTCATTCACTTCTTTTCCGAAAGCAAAGGGGAGATTTCCTCCGTAACAGCGGGACAGCAGTGGAGTTGAAGCACGTTTCACATATTTTCCGAGGGCACACTTGAAATAAAAAAAAAAAGCTCTAACAACGTCAACGTAGAATTTGAACGACATATGAACTCCTGTCGTAAATCGAACACGGTATTCCTACACAGAAGACGATAACGCTGTCTAACGAAGAGGAAAGTTCTAAGTTCGCTCAGTAACAATAAATTGTCATCGTTAATTCCGTATTTCCAGAAATAAGGTATATGAAAAATGCAAGTTTTCTATGATGTAACTGAAAGTGAATTGTCTTGTCACACTTTTATGCAATACTTCCTTTCTGACTGTATAATTGCTGCTGTTTTAAACGTAAGTACTCACAAATCTAGTATCTGTAGTTGAAGGCTTTAATTCCTGACCAAAACTCAATCTGTGGTAAATTACTAGGTATAACAGAATTTCGGTATGATTAATTCCCAGTATTTCACTGCAGACAAGGATTATTATTAAAAGAAAATAAAGATGCAGAGATAAGATTTGTTCGTATTCCTCTTTCTAGCTATTCACTTTCATTGATATGGAAAACGTACGGTTCAAAAGTGTGTGACGAAGGTGAAATTCTGGGAATGCAACGGTTTATGATAATGCCTTTGTCGATTAGAAGATGCAGCCAGGTGTAAATGTTGATAACTAGTCTACTGTGTGTTGTCCAACACACACGTACAGAGTTGTTACGTAATTCAAAATTGCAAATTAACTCCCTCTTTTTTTTTCAACCCCCCCTCTCTTCTCCTAAACCTCTATTTTTCTCGTTACAATTTAAAGATTTACAGCTTTATAAGTTGTTTTTAAAATAATAACTTCCTGTTCCAAAAGTCGGCGCAAACATTTTCTACTTTTCCTTAGAAACTTCTTGTAACAGCAAAATTATATGGATTTTTTTCTTTTAATGAGAAAAAAATGTTTCATTTATAAATCCGTTGTTGTTGTTTTTGTTGTTGCTGGTGCAATATTTAACTCCATGCTACACTTTTTTATTTCATGAAGATAAGCTTAGGTCAAGGACAAGTCTCCGTCTTATACTATAGTTATAATTACCTAGCGTGTAATTAGAATAACTGGATGTTTTTTTTTTTTTTAAATCTTCAGTCTTTAGGATCAGATGTTCTTTTGTCTTTCTTGAAGTTTAAGTAACCATGGAAATTTCATTCTTGTGTATAGTGATGATTTCAGGGGTGATCCAGAGTAATGATTTCCCTGGACCTAAACATCCCCTACGTAGCTACGAAATTTCTCCGAGCCTCACAGTGACGATTCCAACTTCAATATCTTGGGCAAGAGGCAAATGGACCGACAGAGACATTTTTGAGATGTAGCTATTTTTTTTACATACTGGAAAGAGTTTTATATCGCTTCACCTACATTACAATACAACGGTCTAGAGTGAGGGGTCAGTCGATGAGCAGAGGTAGTCATCGGAGGCACCCTCCCTCTTCTCCCCCTCTAGCGTCGTAACTACAGCCCCCCCCAATATCTTCGTCTGTGTTGAATGTGAGTTGGTTGTATTTTCACACCATTGCTTTCCAGTTCTCTTGTATTGAAAATTTCTCTCGAAGGATCATTTTAACCCTTTCCGGATTCCGGTTTTTTGGGCTATTTTTTAGACTTTCAGTCAAGCAGCTACTGCATCGTCACTATTTATCCTAGGATCATGGTTCATACCTCATTCTCTTCAGAATAAAGCTGGCTTTCAAATGGTACCACTTGCATGCTCATACCGTATACCAGGAGTGGGAAAAATGATGTCAAAGGGAAAATTTCGGAGGGAAATTTTTTCTCGCACTTTGCCCCCCCTGGAGCGGCCCTGTGTGAACGTAGCCATCTAAAAAAATCTGATAAATAGTACTTGGTATACTGAATGTGTGTGCAAAATTTCAAGTTTCTATCTTGAATAGTATAAGGGCGGGAGAAATTTTATCAAGAATTCCCACAATGCCCCAAATTACCACAAACCACTATGATCTCAGGGAAAAAAATTCCTGAGACATCCCGAATTAGCTTAGGGTCATGTTTTCGCCCATCATTCTCTTCAGAATAGAACTGCCTTTCAGCGGTACCATTCACATGTCTCCATCATGTATCTAAGGCAGGAAATTTCCGAAAAAAGGGATTTTTTTGTTTAAATATCCCTTTTTTCAACTTTTATCCCCTCTGGACCCCCCTGTCTTAACGCATAAATCTGAAAAAATATCTGTTAAATACTACTCGGTGGACTGTATGTTTGTGCACAATTTCATTCTTCTAGGTGCAAAAATAAGCCCGCCATAAAATATATATACCGACATTGCCCCATATTTCCCTATACAGAAGTACATTTTGATAAAAATTCCCTGACACATCCTTAATTACCCTAGGGTCATGTTTCGCACATCATTCTCTTCAGAATAAAACTGGCTTTCAGACGGTATGACTCACGCGTGTCCATCATGTATATAAGGCGGGAAAATCCCGAAGAAAGGGATTTTTTGGGTCTAAATATGCCGTTTTTCAACTTTTAGCCCCTCTGGACCCCCCATGTTTTAACGCAGTGATCCGAAGAAGATCTGATAAATACTACTAGGTAGGCTGAATGTTTGTGCAAAATTTCAATCTTCTAAGTACAAAAGTAAGCCCGCCAAAAATATATATATACCGGAGAGTTATAACGCAATGTACCATGAACCACCCGTATGGTACAAAATTGTTTCATAAAATCCCCAAAGGGTTAATGGCCGCCAGGTGGATCTCCAAATGGAGAATAAGGATTAGATACTATAAAGAACTTGATTTGTACATCATTCTTCTGTACCTACAATTTTGTTTCGTGCCACTTTTGTTAATAAAATAAATGTACTGATCAATCAAAAGATGAGTCACCGCTTCTGGTACACTCTAGCAAACACAAGAATGGTGATTTAACATTGATGCATGCCTGCATCCGGAAACGCACATTTCTGCATGCATCTCGGCACATCTGAACGGGAATGTTGTTGAATTCCTCGGTTATTCGCGCCGTCAATTCCACAACACTGTTTATGGGTCTTGCATATACCTTGTTCTTCAAATGTCCCCATAGGAAGAAGTCGAGAGGAGTGAGGTCTTGTTACAACGATACGTTGTATACGTTGTATATTTACTACTTGTAAATATTTACTACTTGTAAATTTTTGGGGCGCAGAGTATTTTTACATATGTACTAGACTGATTATACCATTCGAAGAAGAAAAAGAAATATGTTAAATATAATTATATAAGATCGATAAAAAGAAAGATGTTTAAATGTTTGTATATGTTTTAAATAATATGATTTTGGATATGAGGTTGTCAGGGGCAACCAGAATCATGATGTAAATAAATGGATGAATTGCAGCAGAGGAGTTATCGTTTTCTTAAGGCTCAATAATAATCATAAAGAACCAGAATAGTAAATTTTATCGTCTTATTGTGAAATCGAAGTCGGGATTTTCCTCCACCGTCCTCCAGTTACCACTCAGCAAACTCGATAGCGGCCATCGGGAATCATCTTCATTGAGTGCGTGCAGCAAGCGGGGATGATACGGGCGCAGTTTCAGATTCTTGAAAACCCTGGCAACCGATGAGTTCGGGATATTCAGGGTGTGGGACAACCGTCGAATCGATTTCGAATTCTGCGGTGACCTTGAGAGTTTCGCCTGTATCCGAGCCACATTTGCGGAATTGTTGATGGGCCTAAGCCTGCCTGGCCTCTTGGTGTCAATTAGACTACCAGTGATATCGAAGACTTTGTTTATCCTTGTTATTGCCTTCCGTTGTAGCACAGAATCACCGTACAGCTCCTTCATTTGTCGCTGGCCTTCCGTAACGTTGTGTGTCTCAAAAAATAGGCCAACGCTTTGGACACGTTTCTCAAGTGTCAGGCGAGCCACCATCTTGTAGTGTTGCCAACTGATAAAAAAGAAAAAAACACAATTACACCACAACACACACACAGGCAAAACAAGAAAGAAACAAACAACAACATCAAACATAGCCTATAATCCAACCTGCCGCACCTAACAACAAGTCAGTCACTACTTCTGGGACACCCTGCATAAGATATACATATCCTCCAACCAGGCATTCCCACGGAGAAAAGTCAAAATAGATGGTGATGAATGAACTCTTGGATTGTAAACACGGATATGAGCGTTGCCAGGAATTTAACTTATTTTGAACTTTAAGAGCTTTTATAATAATATTATTATTATTATTATTAATAATAATAATAATAATAATAATAATAATAATAATAATAGTAATATGAAAGGAAAGGTCCTGTATGCATATCAACCGGAACCAGCTTCACTTCTTTCTTAAGTTCCTAATTTAAATAAAAAGGATGTAAATGCTGTACATTGTACTCTGTATGCAATTCGTGTAATTTATTCCTTTGAAGTTCTAAGAAATGAAAGAAAGAGAGCAAGAAAGGAAAAAAAAGAAATTCAACGTTAAACAATTCTTTTTTTTTTACTTTTTTTTCACTTAACGCCTAAGCAAAGAATAAGTCATTTTATGAATAATCTTTTTTATCTTCAAAAGCCTGGGATACATTGCCGTAGTTTGCCTACGCAACAACAGAATGATTTGAATGAAGGCCTTGGATTTCAAATTTCCATTGCGTGCCACCCAAATACCTTTTCTTTTATTGTTTTCTCATTTCGAAGGATTAAGCTTTTAAGATGCCATGTTTGTGAATCATTCTCACTCTTAAGGTTTATTCAGTACTAATAGATGTATCAATGATATATGTTAATGTAGGTTTAACTTTTTGTGCGACCCTGAATTCTAACTTGTCTGTTTAGAATAGGACAGTGTGTGGTTCTTATAGAGTCTACGTAATACTGGAACATTATTATTATTATTATTATTATTATTATTATTATTATTATTATTATTATTATTATTATTATTATTATTATTATTATTATTATTATTATTATTATTATTATTTTAACACAAGCACGGTTGTCTGCAGGGTAAGGCAAGAGGAAGGAACTACCCATCCTTGGATTTTCACAATTACCCATCCATGGTTGTTTCTTGGAATACAGCTCAAAATATATTTGATTTGCTTAGTTATTATTTTTTATAACATATAAATATTATCATTTTATGCAAATTTGGTGGAAAATCATAGTTTCTATAGCATTAATTAAATGAAGTGTACAACAATTAACAATTAAAATATCTCAAATGGTAATTTAACAATCTTCACGCACGGTACAGCATTCATGCCGTAAATTTTCATATAAACTTTGAGCTGTCTCTCCATATTCCTTGCTCGGTTGCTACATAAATTGATGCACCAATAATGTCTGTTTTCACTCCCAACCTCCCTTCTCCGCAATTATTATGTATTAAATACTATTATAGTACTATGCAATATGTATCAATACAGTTATGCAATATGAGCAAATAATTATTTTACAAGAAATATTATGTGTATGTCTATGCCAAGGTGTGTATATACCTTGTGTCGATCTTTTGCCCTCTTGAAAAAAATTCCTGTGAGTGCCCCTGGCCTTAAGTGCATTTTATTTCAATGGTTTCTTTTGATTTATGTTAAAAAAAAACGAAACATATTAATCGAAACATATTCTGAAAGAAATATCTTATTTCTTTTCTGTGTAGGAGCGTTATTTAGGGAGGGTAGAGCAGGCCCGCAACCAGAGAGGGGCTAGGAGGGACCTGGCCCCCCTAAACCTTTCGTGGCCCACCCAGACCTCAATATAAAATGCTATTTTTATTACAAAAACACAATTTAGATATTTATAAGAGAATTTTTAATGACTTGGACCCCCCCCATAACATATTCATGGCCCCCCAAAAATCTGAGGCTGGTTTCGGGCATGGGGCAGAGTGAGCAATTGCCTCTCCGTGAGTTTGAGAAATACATTCTACTTAATAAATTCTATTCTAATATATATTGATAAAAACGTGAAATTATTATTTTGGAGGACTATCCCTCCCCCTCCGCCCCGGTAAAATCTCAAATGACGCTCCTGTTTCTGGGGAAGGAGTGAGGGGAACCAAGTAAGACTATTTTGTCTTACTGTTACTATTTAGATCTATTTAGTAATGAGTTATGACTCGGAAGCTATTTTGGGACTAAGCTTGAAGTTCTATCTTTACCCTTTTCCTAGTTTGTCATAGTATCTTAGTATTCTGGACAGTAAATTTCAGCATCAAAATTCAGTAAGTATAGTATCGAAATTAGGATAGGAGAGGAGAAATCGAATAATAAAGGAATTGTTACTTACCATTTTAACATAGATTAGCTTCACGAAATTTCTTTACTCTTAAATTTCCTTAGTTACAGATTGCTTGTAATGCTTTTGAAAAGCGAAACCGAAATCTTTATCTTCATTAAATAACACTTATTATTCATTAAAAAGAAAAAAAGTTATTATTGCGGATACTATGCTTCTCAAAATCATTGGAAGAATTGAAGTCAGCGATGATTTGAGACTTCCTCTCTGGGGACTTTCAGTCCATAGGTGGTGAAAGTACTACTGCAAAAATACTAGTAACTCACGTTGGTCACACGGGGCACGATGGCTCAGTAGAAGAGCGCTTACCCTTGGTGCGTGGAGTCCCTAGTTCGATCCCCGGACAACATCGTGAGTTTTCTCGGGGTACTCCCGTTTCCTCCCACTTTCTCATTGCACCAATTTTCCCATCATCATGCACTTGCCTAAATCATCCGTCTTCCTTAGCCTAAAGGCATAATCATGGGATGTTTAACTGAAATATCTCGTTTCACGTTGACCACAATCGGAAAGATGACTCTTGAAAAATATCGTAGCTCCGGGGCCCTGAGCATTTTCCTCAGGCTCATCATTTACGGGGGAGCGGGAGGCAATTATCTCTCTGGGTTTGGAAAATGTATTAATTTTATTCAATAGTATAATAATTAAAAAAAAAAAAAAAAAACGACGTGAAACTCATATCTGTGAAGACTTGCCACCCTTCTCTGTTTCCCCAGCAAGCAAATTCTAAAATGATGTTATTAATTTTTCCCGGTCTAACCATTGAAATCAGGACTGGTTAAAGGGTCTGGGGAAAGAGGAGGTGCCTGGTTCTTTCTCAGCTTCTTCGAAACGATCTTTGTAGTGGACAAACTTCATGTGCGTAGGTTTACTCGAGATTTTCTTGTTTCCTCCCACTTTCGTTAATCCACAATTATCACCTCGCTCATCATCAGCGTCTCCCTTAGCTCGGATCATAAAAAAAAAAAAAAAAAAAAATACGAAAGAAAGCTGGTGTCTTTTATTATCTGTGTTGTAAACTTCTTTGCTATTGAATATGTCAAATTTTGTCTAGTTTGCTATCTAAAATTTGTAGACTCTGTTACATTTCTTGAAATCTTTATCACAAAAATTGTAAACTTGGGATACGCTTTTCTTTCACTAGGCCCTGGAATTAAACTTGCTGTAATGAGTAGATTTTATAGTTTACAGCTGCAAAATGACTTTCTTCAGTAGTCATTAAAAATGTAAGGGTTCGAAAAAAATAGAATTTTAAAGAAAGTTTCTGCATGCCTTTTTATTTTATTTATTTATTTATTTTAAACGTTTCAGATATATGAAGAAATATCAGTACGTCTCATTTTTGTTTTCCAATTCCGACAGGAAAAAACATTAAATTTCCTTGTTATTTTTTTTAAAGAACTGTGAAAAAAATTCATGAATGAAAGAAAAATGACGCAATGGTTTCTGTACTTCAAACAAATTGTTTGTCGAGCTATTACCGTATGGAGTAGTGTTCGACGACAAAAATAAATAAATAAATAAATAAATAAAATAAAATAAAATAAAAAATAAAAATAAAAAACAAAAAATTAAAAAAATAAAAAATAAAAATAAATAAATAAATAAAAAATAAGGGAAGATGAACAATGCTAGCAATATCTAGTAGAAATGTAATGATTATATTTTCATCACGGAATTATTATTTACAATGAACCAAACCAAATTAAATGAAATCCTTCAGTTTTATATCCACAGTTATTGCGGCTTGGCTAAAAGAGGCGACAATATATGAGAAATGAATGCGATGGTGGAATGAATAAAGTAGGAGGCAGTGGCTGATCCAGGGGGCGATCGGGGCGATTGCCTCCCTCCCAGAAGAGGAAACTTTCTTATTATATATATATATATATATATATATATATATATATATAAAACCCATCCCATAGTTTGGAGCTCTTAAAAGTAGCGCTAAGTAGCAGTATTACAATCCACCGCCCCCCCACTAGTCCGTCCTAGATACACCCCTGGTAGGAGGAAACAGGGGAACCCGAGAAAACCTACGCACACGGTGTTTGTCCACCAGAAAGTCCACTTGGCGCAAACTGGAATCGAATCAGGGACCTCACGCACCAGAGGTGAACGCTCTACTACTGTCACCACGGCTCAAACCAAAACTTTAGTTAGAATATATTTTAGGAGCTAAAGATAGATGTTATGTAAGGAACTAACGCTACACAGGTTTTCTTTTCCAATGATAATGTCACGATTTATCGGTAATAGTAAAAAAAAATAAATATGAACAATTACTACCGTGTACTGATGTTTCTTTCGGGGGGACGCGTCTCCGCAGTATTATACGTAGGAGACGAAATTAATCGACGATTGAAGAAAGAATCTAAATCCATTTTGTATAGCTTTGAGATACAAAGAAACATTATTTAAATCTCAACAATGGACATCTTCCTGCATTCAACCTATATCTCAACGTGCGTTTACAATGTTGTGAAACCTTTGTCTCCGGTCTTTTTTATGCAGGCGGATTTAGAAGGTAAAAACTGAGGGAGCCAGCCAGAACCCAGACAATAAAGGTATAAGTTTACTATAAACTTTAAAAAATATATAAATAATAGCTTAATGTATTTTTGTCACTCAAAAAACTGGAAGGGGGGGGCTAGGTTCCCCGGCCCCGGGCTAGATCCGCCACTGCGTATACACCTAGAGAATCGGCAAATGTTCATAAACCGATTTAATTTTTTTTAAAAATGGATTCAAGTCTTTCCTGCAATCATCGATTGAAATTAATTAATGTTCATAATATTTAAATCTATGTGGAAGACGTAAAGAAATAGGCAGAACAAATGAATATTATATCTGTTGTTAAGTATTTGGTTGGTGTGATTGAAATATCCATAAGATGTGTCCTACTCCCACTTTCAAAGGAAAAAAAAAAAATAAAAAAATAAACTTCAACTCCTGGTTAGTCAAAATATTACTCTCGGCTACAGCCACACGTTTTTGTCATTACTCAACCAACAACTGGATTCTATGACGAACGAAAACTGGAGAAGGAAAAGAAATGTATAGAAGATTGACCAGAGTATTAAGGAGAGTAATTTACAAAGAGGGGAAATCCACAATAGACGTATAGGTGACAAGAAGAATTAAAAAGAATAGAGAAATTTGAATAATGTATTTGGAGGTAAATTCCTTGAAAATAGAAATAAGGCAAGGGAGAACAACTATGGCAACATAGAATACGAGTATAGAACCTAAAGATGAAAATGAGCAAATTTGAACTTCAGAAAGACAGGAAAATTACATTTTGGAGCTGTATGACGGCAATAATATAAACTGTGTATTTTAGGCATTAGAACAGAAAACGAAGTAAACGAGAATGGCAAAGAAATTATGATGCTTAGGAGCAAGTTCAAAAATATCTAGCGAAATGAAGAACGAAAAGATTGAATATATCTATTGAGTTTACTAAGAATATGGGAGAAGAAAGAAAAAAATATTCGAATTTTTTAATCAAATAAAGGAAGTCATCCTAAGACTTCTTTCAGAGCTAGCTATAAAATCAAAATATGTGAGATATATAAAACTATACTAGTGTAAATGTATTTAAGAACCTAAGTAACAATTCATGGGTTTGATCCAACGTTGCACACAAGAAAGAGCAACTGTACGATGCATGGTATTGCTCTCAACATGACACGCGTGAAACATCTGAATATGTTACACAGTCTTCAGAAACGTATAGTACTTGCCTTAGCAGCACATGTAACTATTCCGAGAAGCTATGCAAGCAACTTTCAAATGCGTAGCCGGTCGTATAAATACTATGACTTTTGGAAGATGAACTTTCCCGAGGCCGGCTAGCGGTCCAGTGGGGCGCCATCATGTCCCACAAGGCTCGATAAGGCTTAGATCCAGAGACCTAGCAGGCCAGGATAGTATGGGTGTTCCGGTTAGAGGATGATGGGCTTACCTGGATTTCAGTATTAATTTTAGATTTCTGAACGGTAAATTAAAGGAAAATAAGTTAAATATAGTGAACTAATGAATATTAAAGTTTTATTTTCCGGCAATATACAAATTAATTAAATTACATATATATATATATATATATATATATATATATATATATATATATATATATATATATATATGATTGTATAGTTTCACATACAAGTATTATGAACATAATTGATTGTATCATTGGTTATTTCCAAATCAAGAGAAATTAGAGAAAAGTGAATAAATTAGCAACTGCTAGGATATCATTATGTTTAGCCCAGTTCTTCGTTTAATGCATTGATTTTTCGATATGGCTAACTAAACCAAAATCAGAACTCTTTCAATAAAAAATAAAAAAGTGGGTAATTTGACTACAACAACACTTTAAAATGTTTGCTACTGTAAATCTTTGAAAATGTGTACAATCTGGTCAATGTAGATGCTTTGCTTGTGCTTAAAATGATTTCGGATAATTAAATGGAATACATCCAGTTTAGGCCATTGTGATACACAGTACAGTGATATACAGTGATGTATGTACAGTATGTAACCAAATACTAATACTATATGATCAGCTTTTAAGATTATTTCCTATATATAAAAATCAATATTTGCATCTCTAAGAACTATTACTATTACATCTAAATATATCCGATTGCTTTCCTATTTATTTGGGTTTTGTGAAACTAAAAGATTTCAATTTCTATGGACATAATGACATATAGTTGCAGAGATAGTGGACATTGAAATTGAAATACCTGGTAGAAAGACATAATTTGTATTTAATAAGGTGTTGGGGCGCCTTCGGCGGCCTATATAGCAGCAGCACTACGTGCACATTGATATTTGTAGAGTATAAGTAACTCATAGTTAATTACATATATTAGGGACATTGTTAATTTGGAGACAAACTTCTTACCACCTGTTTTCATTAAAATCTGAGTGTTAATCTTCAATACATATAACATTCAAATATAAATTCTATTACAATAGTAGGATTTCTCTTACAAATCACCTATTCATAAATAAGTTTCTAAAACAATGTCGCTAAAAGAACGATATTATGCATTGTTTATACATTCTCCCGAATAGTTCATAACTTGCCTACGAAAGGAAGGCCTCCTCTAATTCTCTTCCGGTCCGTAAAGTTCCCAAAATAGCTGACACATTCCTTCATTGAATGGTTATACCAACACACACCGGCGTCTCTGGTGAGGAGGGCTGACGCGTCCCCCAATATTTTGAGTACAAAATATTCAATATTTTATTCTAATTTAATTTATTTACTAACGACAGAATAACATATAAATAATTATTACCATATTTATTTCGAATATGATATTGAGGCTTGAAACGATTATAAGAGCGTTCTTGATTATGTCTCAGGGGATCCGTGAAGGTAAACAGTACCGGCATTTAAATCACTTTCTTTGATGCCCCCCCCCCAAATTTTACATGCCAGAGACGCCAGTGCTGTTGTATAAGAAATGCTCTAGCTTGCGTACGGTATCTCCCGAGTTTAGTGACATGCGTTGGTAAACTTCGTTTATAAAATTAAATCCCTTTTGGCCCCATAAACCACTTGATTAATTGCTATCGGAACAACCAATATTTATCCAATATTGAGTAGTAAGTTTACTTTTGGATTTTGTAAGTGTGCTGGTGACAATTTAAATTAGAACTTTACTCCGAGGAGCGGACTTACGATTATAAAACTTTCTTCATCTGCCATCTAGCGAGTATTAGTGAAATTACTGAGTGAGTAAATCTTAAAAACTGTTCGTTAAACTACCAGTAGATGGCTGAAACTTCTATAGGACTAATGAACTTTGGAAGGAAATGCAAACCAGCAGGGCCGTATTTACGCATGGTACAGCGGTGCACCCACGGGGCTGGTCTAGTCGAGCCCAGACCCATTCCCTCCTAAAAAAAAAGAAAAAAGAAAAAAAAACTTCCTAACTCAACATACAGTTGTGTATTTTCTCAATAAAACTATACTTGTTTAACAGCGAAATGGTTTATGTAGCATGAAAATTTGAACTTACACTTCATCTGTACCCTTTCTCTTATAAAAAACGATCTAGTTCTATCATGTCTTTTTCTGAAAATATAGGTGAAAGTACTTTACATTTATTTATCGGGTACAGAATAATACCCGTTCAATATTACATAGATGTAGTAGTGGCTTGTAGTATTGGACTCCCTACTCAAATCTGTGGACCCCTCCGATCAAAATATTCTGGGTGCGCGTCTGACCTATTATTTAATTCTGATGCTTCAGCAATAAGCAACTTCATATCTATGAATATACTATAAATTTTCATAGGATGTCCAAGCTTTTAGTATTTTTGTTTAGTCCAAAAATCTTGGAGTCCTAATTTAGGTAGCCCTATATGTAAACAAGTAGCAGTGTCACGCGTACAGCACGTGAAGGAGTTTGGTTGAATTGGCGTGTTATTTTCATATTGAAACGAAAAAGTAGTTGTAGATTTTTAACACTTCCGGTTTTAGTAGAGAGACTTGAGTGGAATCTTGGGACGCTTCATTGATTGCAGTAAACCATTCTCGCTGTCTATATCTTTACTTTATAGCTGTCCTTCCAGTTTGAATAGAGGATTAAGATAGAGAATGATACCTATTCGTAGAACTCTAGATCGATTCCGAAAAAGAACGCTTTTCGCTATTTCTTATCGTTTTTGCTCTATGTAGATCAATATTGAAACCGGAAGTTGTGGTGGATTTATACCACTTGTGGTTCTAGTAGAAAGTTAAAGATGAAAAGTAAACGTAATCTTGGGATGCTTAACCGATTGTATAAAACAGCTTCTCGCTATCTATAATCGTTTTTGCTCTATAGTAATCAACGTTAAAATAACAAATGTTTTATATCTTCCATTTCCGGTGTGTTGATCATGTACATCAGCGAACTTGATTTCTAACATTTGATTCTGTACATCCTGGCTATAAATGATGGTGCTCCATCAAGTAATTCTTGAGATTTTTATCTCCCGGACGGACGGACATGCATACACGGACAAACAGGGTAAATACATAAAAAAAAAAAGTTTTGGTAAATTAATTCCTTAAAATGGAGTTGCTAATGCTAAATTTCTGAACGAATGATGGAATATAAGCGACCTCCCAATTTTTTAAACATTTGTTTGTTAACTTTATATGTGTTTCATTTCTTGCTGTTTCGCCTATTATACTGACCTTGAAATACAATTCCATCCAAGCAAGTTTGACAATTTTGGTATTATAATTTGCCATTCTTCAAAACTGCTAAACCTACAGTATTACGAATTTTGATCTGGGTTAAACATATTTAGGCTGTAAAAGACTATATAACACTTAAAGTTATTTCTTCGGCAAAGTTACCGAACTTTTAACACTACATGTCAATAACCGAAGCAGACTGGCAAACAGTATAAGCCTGCACAACGTAATATTTCACATTATATTTCACATGATTTCAGACTAGCAGCTAAAGTTCTACCACCATACAAAGTTTGATCCCGATCGAATTAATTCTATGCATGGCCTTTTGTTTCCAGAGAATTTTACCACTCATAACTGGGGTCATAAATCTGCATAAAATATTTTACAGTGCTCGTAGATCGTTCTCAGAATCTTCCCTGGGGCTATTTCTTAAAGTAACGAGTTTTATAGTATGATTTTTATAAGTCGCAATATATCATTATGTAGAAATACCAGAATAATAATAATTAAAAAAAAACTCATTTCTAAACACTAATATCTCTAATTTCTCATGATTTTATGGATAGCTATACAATTGAACAATACTTGATTTTGAACATGTTTACACTAGTATTACAAGACCAGTAGTTTTGAGAAATAGCCCCACTTCCTCCTAGATCAGGGGTGTGCAACTTGGAACAGTAGGTGGGCCAATCACAGAGCACTAATTGGTGTCGCGGGCCACACTCTTGGTATATCATTATTACGATAATTTAATAGTATTGCATTCAATGATGGAACATGTTCATCGTAATTTACATTACAATAACATAAAACAACTATTATAATGGTAACCAAAATATTACTCACTAAAAAGGAGCAGAATATTGTGTTTACTTATAACAATTTTAGTGGGAAACTTGACTCATGTCCTGAACCAATCTCTCAGTGTTAAGGGATAACTAGATATTCCAACATGGAGGCAGTTTTCAAGCTGGACATCTTTATCGTTGATCTCTCCTTGAACTTGAGCCACTTCATGCGCGAGAAGAGTTGCTCATAGGTACAGGTATGTGCTTTCATGGTCGTCATGTTGAAAAGAGCTAAGTTGGAGTACTTGTTGGATGGAAAGTATTTGTGATAAAAGTCTTGGTAGCAGGTGTCCTGAAATACCCCTTCAAAGCAACATCCTTCTGAAATTCAATGATCTCCATCTGCAAATTGTCAGAAATACTACAAACGTCAACGCTTAATGGTGATGAGAAAATACTGAATTTAACTTCCTCCTTACTGGAGTCTCTGAATCAGACATTAAATTCTTCAAACAAATCTGCCAATGACTTTGTGTAAAAGGGAAGTAACAGAATGATTTATCACGCTGTAACAGGGTTGGAAAGTGGGAAGCACTTTTATTCCATATTCGATTTTCAAACAGTTTCCGCTTCATTTGAAAGGATTTGACATGTCCGTAAAGTTCATGAGCCAAGTTACAGTTAATATCTACAAGGAATGCAAGGTCACACAACCACTTTTCATTGTTTAACTGGGACATAGGTTTTCTTCTCATGTTGATGAAAAGTGCCACTTCTTTTATCAGATTATAGAAACGCTGTAGCATCTTTTCCTTGTTCAACCAACGTACTTCAGAATAATAAATCAATTTTCATTCTCCGTTTCCAGTTCGTCTAGAAAGGCTTTAAGTTGGCGGTGATCGACTTTTGACTTTATGTAGTTCGCACAAGAAACCATGGGCAAATTTCAGCATGTTAGCACAAAGATTCTCCTGATGGAAAATACAATGGAAAAAACACAAGTTACTGCAAGTTATCAATTTTTCTTTCAACTAATAATTTCTTTATTTTTGTTACAGCCCCTACAGTCATCTAACCACTGCCTTCTACATCCGTCCGCTCCGTAAGTGAATCGAGGAGGCGGTGCATCTAACACTGCCGCACACACAAGTAAGCCGTTAAGAGTGTGCAAATACATATATCCAGGCGAGAATAAAATAATCCAATCGCCGTGGCCATAAACCGTTATCTTTCTAGTGGGCCGAGGTCGGTGTTGTCAACTCAAGATTTTGTCTTTACATCTAGCAATCCTTATACCAAGGGAAATTTTCCTCGATCTACCCGCATATTGTCAAGTGTTTGTCTTCACGGCGCTGCCAAGTTTTCACTGCGTGATCGATGGAAAATTTCTAGTTCATACTTTTCAAATTTTGCTAAAAACAAAAGTTATAATAATTATTGTTAATAACTGACCAGCAGGCCACAAGACAGGGTTAGGTGGGCCGGCTGTTGCACATGGCTGTCCTAGATAGTACTGCTGGTTATTTTGGAATCCTTCACATTATTAATCTTCAGTTTGTCTCGGTGACAGTAGGTGGCTACCATAATGAACCCTTTTCTTCTTTGAATTTTTGCGTAGTCGGACCCATTTTGTGAAGCGCTTTGCGTCTTTATCTCTCTAAGTGATGGCTCTTGGTTTTGTCGCAGTTGGAAAGGTACACCCATCCTTCATCCATTGTAGCAATGTACCGTACCACCACCTTCGGTTTACCGGATGCCACTCGGTGGGTATCAGTAAGGTGATGACTGCTATTCTAAAACACCTTTTCAAGATTCTGTCGTTGACGTAAGGTGTAGTTGTCAGTTCCCGAAGTCACATTTAGATGATTTGCAAGAGGGTCTTTGGGACAGGGAATTCTCTTGAATGGTCATTCTATGTAGTTCCGTCTACATGGTGGTGGTGGCCTGTCTGCACAGACGTGTTTTCATCCCCTTTGCTGTAGAACCGAACACTGGGGCTGCGAGATACTTATTTTATGATAAAATTCTCATTAAAGGCAGGCTAATGTGTTAATACATGCTCTTACACTACTTCCTGATCAGGGGCGCCCGAAGAAAATTTTCTAGGGAGGGGGCCCATCTGCATGGTTGCTATATTACGTCTGGTATTTAATATAGTAGTTTGCTATCTTACATATACATTTTCGTGGGCCAGAGGGTTGCCCGAGCCCCACCCTGCCCTCCCTTTCGGGCGCCCATGTTATTGATTACTGAAACACTAAATTTTGCATCGCAAAGAACTACAACATAATATTCCCGAAAACTAGATCTTATTTAGTTTTGGCAGTATTCTCGGCATAGTGAGAAAACAAACAGTTGGAAAAGTTACACTCGTCCAACGTACCTCGTATCTTTTCCAAAAGCAGACCAGTTTGGGCGGGATTTCCGGACAAACGAGAAAACACAGCTCTCTCACACAGCTCAAACACACTTACAGACTCGATTGACCAAGGTTGGGGTGAGTTCATTTGCGCAGATAATTATAATTAATAAAAAATCAAACAAGTGTGGCGCAATTGTACGTTCAGTAGAGTGTGTCGTAAGAAAAAAAAAAAAGAATCATTGCCGTAGTCCTACTAATCGTGTATCAATACGTTCTTCGAGATGACATTGTCCTGAGTTATTAGAAGAATGAAGATTTTTTGGTGTTTAACATAACGTCAATAAAAGGATTCCTTCACGAATGGTCCATGCCTACACTAAAATCTTCTAGTCACGTCGTTTGGTGTAGAAAAAGGTGCGTCTCAGAATGTCCAAAGGTCTTCTTGCACAGAATGCTTTATTTGACCGCCTGTAGAGAAGATGAATGACAACTGCTTTTAATCAGCCTTCTTCTTTTTATCAAAGAGTACAAAGGCTTCTTCATTTTAACATTCCGCTCACTTTCTAAGCAATCTATTCTCCTCTCGAAGCAAGGCAACTGGAATCCAGAAGAACATTGAAAAATTTCAATTATGACTTCAGTTGTATGTACTCTCTTTCAAGTAAGTAAATCTCTGTATATATTGAGTTCGAGTACCCAATTTCTTAACGTGAACAATCTTCCGATTCTTCATATCTTGAAATATTGTCCTGGATGTGCAGGGGAAAGCGGTCCAGATAGGCACATTAGTTTACATTTTAAATTTAATTTGATTAGCCTATTCATGGAAGATGGCGTTTGTGTGCGATGGGGTCCAGTTCGTAATCGTCTATAGCTATACAAAGCAATCCTCTTTCACATTTGATGCACGGGGTGCCTGGTTCGATCTCAGCTCGCGCCAAATGACATTTGTGGTGAACAAACACTGTGTGCATGGGGCTTCTCGATGTTCTCCCCAGTGGTAGAGCGTTCACCTCTGGTGCTTGGGGTCCCGGGTTCGATCCCAGTCCCTGCCAAGTGAACTTTGTGGTGGACAAACACCGTGTGCGTGGGTTTTCTCGGAGTTCTCACCGTCTCCTTTAGCCTAACCGGCATAACCGTGGGACGTAAAACTCAAAGATTTCATTTCATTTCGATGTTCTCCCCTTTCCTCCCACTTTCTTCATTCCACCATTTTCATTCATTCCCGACATTACTGTCTCCTTTCAGCCTAGGTGCATAATCTTGGGTCTTTAAAGTAGAAATTTTACTTCATTTCAAAGCTGTTTTTTTTTTTTTTTTTAAATAGCTGTACCTAATAAATTATGTTTTAGAGACAGACTTCTTTCAGTAACAAATGAGGTCATAATTAGCAATGGATCACAGTCGTTGATCTGCGATCCAATAATCCACGCTTAAAATGTTATCCACAACTCATTTGCTTACTTTACCTAGTCTGGTTCATCACTGTGAGGCGATAATCAGAATATTGGCTAGTACAGATCCCCAAGTCTGCAAGAAATCCCTGATTTGATCCATGCCATGTTAGTTTCTGGTAAAGAGCATGTGTGAGTATTCTTAGGGTTCTTCTGACTTTCTCATTCCATGAATTTGTTTATAGTCACTCTCTTCAGCCGGAAGACCATATACGTGGAATGTTAAAATTAAAGATATCAATCCACTTTTTCACATTTTAAACTGTATATCCAGGGGCGTAAATAAGGGCCCCGCAGACCCCGCATTGCGGCGGGAGGGGGGCGCCCGAAGCCATTACGGGGCCCCAAATCGTGATGTAGGACGTAGAGAAGAGGCCCCATTCCACGTTGTCTGCGGGGTGGCCCCCAAGCCCTTAGTTACGCCACTGTGTATATCTATTCAAATTAGAAATAAGAAAGGAAACTTTGATGGCTTAATAACATTTATTAAATCATGACAACATGCAACATCATTTACATACTACAAAACCTTTTTCCTTAATGTCAATTATCCATTATGTCCAGATATTAGTCTGACTTCTCTCAAACAGTTGTTCAGCTTTTGTACAATGTCAATATCAACATATCCACCACAGGAGTAACCGCCCAAATGGTGCATCCTAAGATAATCTTCACAATCAATTTTCCCATCTCCGTTGCAGTCCTAAAGAATAAGAAAACTGCACTGTAGTGAAAACCATATTTAACATAACTATGACATTTAAATGCTTGAGGAACCATCCATTAATTTTCATTACATTGTTGGTTAAGTGTTGACCACTAGACGTGATTTGTGGCAGTCTCGTCCGGGGAAAATGTCAAGAAGCTTTCTCATCTCGAAAAGTGTAATTTTCTATTGAAACACCTCTTTATCGTCTCGTATCTCATCAGGAAAATTCTATCTCGTTGGCAACACTAGCTGCTACTATTTAAAGTTATCTTACATGTTTAAATTCTAACTCTATGTTAACTGGCTTTGAGTTTTGGGATTAACGGCTCTTTAACATGCATTCTAACGTGTTTTCAGTTACATGAAACGTCGACCTATAATTTAACGTGGGATCCACTATAAGAAGACGGAACTACATTTCCGATAGAGATACAGAGATCCCAAAGACATCTCAAACCCCTTTTTTATTATTAGGTCATGCCTTGTCAATAATCTACGTATCCGCTTTATAAAATAACTAACTGAAATGTAGTGGCGGCTTTAGCGGGTAGGCACAGGCCTACCCAAAAATTTTGAAAAATACGTAAACGCTAAATGATACAATAAATGTTGACGAAAAAATTAAATGTCGACTAAAAGCAGGGAATTCATGTTATTATTCAGTTCAAAATCTCTTGTTGTCGCGAATTCTGTCGAGGAATTTGAAGCTTAAAATATATAAAACGATAATCATGCCTGTTGTTCTGCATGGTTGCGAAACATGGTCGCTTACTCTGACGGAAAAACGTAGACTGAAAGTATTTGAGAACAAGATCCTGAGACGAATATTTGGACCCAAGACGAGCGGCAATGGGGAATGGCGTAAACTTCATAACGAGGAATTGCATAATTTATACCGATTAGCAAATATTGTTTGGGACATCAAGTTTATGAGCCTCAGCTGGGCAAGTCATGTATCCAGAGTGGAAGAAAGTAGGAATACTTTCAAAGTTTTTAACTGGAAATCCAATCGGAAAACGACCATTAGGAAGACCAAGACTTAGATGGGAGGACACGATTGAGATGAATGTCGCAGAAATAGGAACACAAAGTAGAAACTGGATCCAGTTGGCTAAGGATAGAAGTCAGTGGAGAGCTTTTGTAAACGCGGCATTGAACCTCAGGGTTCAATAGGCTATTGAGTTAGTTAGTTAAAAGATACAATAAAAAGTAAACATATTTTCCACTATTTATACATGTATTAATGGTAGATAATGAGTTAACAAATAGCGTGAATAACTGCTGTAAAATTAATTTCCTACTGTCACTGTGGACACATATACACATTTAATGTGTCCATAAGCGACGGAGCGGGTCTACCCGAAATTAAAATCTTAAAGCCGCCCCTGCTGAAATGCCCGTTCATCGCACAAGGAAAATAAGTTTATGGAAAATATAACCCCCTTTAGGATACCCATTTTAATGAAAATGTAGTGATAAACAAGCAAGTTTCGTTTCACAGTGAGACTCTACAGTAACTTCCAAACTGTGTGCATTCAATACTCAAACTTGAAATATTACATCTATAACTACTGACTGCAAGAGCGGAATAAAATCAAAAATAAAATCTGTATCTCCTGAATCCATATCTAAAAGCCGTTGCTCGCGTTCTATTACATTTTTTCTCTCTATGGAGATTAATATTTGAAACCAGAAATCTATCACTATTTGTTAATTTATATCTGTTACATTCGGTTGCAATACATGAACAAACTCAGAGGAGAAACATATTCTTGCGGAACTGAATCCGTATCAAAAACTGCTTGTCGCTATCTATCCTTGATTTATCCACTATGAAATCAATGTTGCAAGCGAAAATCACATGCTTTAACCACTTTCGGTTTGAACAGAGAGATGAAGGTCGACACAAAACTCATTCTCCGAAGAGGTCGCAGATCTCTTACCGGTACCATTTTCGCTCTATGAAAATAATTACTCGTATGAAATCAGAAGTACTAGTAAAACTTAACCCATTTTAGGTTTTGTACAGCATTGCGGCTAGTGATGGTATGTTTTCTTGAGATACTAAATCGATTGCAAGAACTCGCTTCTCGCTATCTATCACTGTTTTGATTCTATGGTGACCAACGATTGATTTCTACCACTTTCGGTTTGAATAAAGAGTTGACAGAGGAAATTAAATCTATTCCTGGAACGCTGAATTGATTGTGAAAAATAACTTTTCGATATCTTTTTACCGATTTTGCTCTGTGGAAATTCGTATTATTAAAAACAGAAGTAATAGTAAATTTGAAACATTTCAGGTTTTGGTAATGTGTAATTGTGGTCTGCTTTCTTGAAACGCTGAATCCTATATATATATTACTGGTTTTGCTCTGACATCTGTCGACAGATGAACGGACATCACTGTTTTCTAAGACTTCTGACACACATAGCATACATAGCTTGAAGTCTAAATTCCACAAGATACTCTATTTTTGACATTTTTTTTTTAAAGAACTACACTCCGAGATTAACCCCTTTAATCAAAGCGACATGATAAAACCAAGTAACCTACAGTATATATAAGTAAAAAGAATAAACCTACCGACTGACTTACTGATTCGCTCATCAACAGATCTCTAAAACTCTGTGCATACAATTTTGAAATCTTGTGGAAAAGTTCTCCTTGTACCCTATATGTACATAAGATACAGATTTGTGAAATACTTATCCTAAGGAGGACTGAGGGCCTTGAATAATTTTTTTGCCGTTTGCCAAACCTCCAAACAGTTAGACGTAGAGCCTTTAAAATTTTATATATATATTTTATCGGCACCCTAGGCTGCAAATAAGGCAAAGTTTTGGGAATTGGGGGGGGGATAAAGACTTAGTTATGTATATATTGGCATATCTGAAATTATAAAACATAAAACCTTGAAATTGTGTATAAATGTTTTCCTTGACCTCTAGCTTATAAATAAGACGATGTTTCGGGAATTGTATGTCAGCGTAATGGAGGGCTTAAATAGTTTTTATGTTTTTTACCGAATTTTCTCATAAGAAAGGAGAGCATTATGAAAATCTGAAGGATTCGCACAATAAAAATAAATAAATAAATAAAATAACCTCAACGGAAATTGAAGGTAACAATTTTAATTGAATTTATATAATATTTATATACTTATTGTGTAATAAATGTACTTAATATTTATAAATTTACATGTTAACATAGGGATTAAATTTATAACATAGGGATTACTTGCCAGGTTATAGGGAATCCATAAGTTCCTTTGGGGAATCCCTCGCATACATCTTACGGAGGGTTGAAACATACATTTTTCAATCGAGCAGGTATGACTTCGAGTGTCATGTTCTATACCGCACTCTCTACGTTGTGCGCCTTTGGCGTGGGAGACCCGGGTTCGAGTCCCGGCGGGAGCTCATGTGGTTCGGATTCCACGTTAATCAGTAGGTCCACGTCTCATATAGCCTCGCTGCTGAAAGGGACGCTAAACTAAAATCAACTCAACAACTTTCTACGTTGTGGTTTTTTCTTTTAATTACAGCTCTCTGAATTTCGTTTTCCCACGATTTCGACACCTTATATTGTCGAAACTATCCCTCACTGACGAAAGTTCCACAGGACTTTTTTTTTTTTTTTTGCTAGTCTCAGAGTTGGGAATCAGCTCCCGAAGTTTGTTCAAATAGTTTCTTACCATGCTGTATATATATGGATTAAATAAGTATAAATATGTCATTAGAAAGATAGTTTAGGTTAAATATGGCAGTATAATAGAACTCCTTCGTGGCTAAGTGATTAGCGTACGCGCCTTTGGCATGGAAGATCTGGGTTCGACTCCCAGTGGGAGCTCATGTGGTTCGGATTCAACGTTAATCAGTAGATCCACGTCTTATATAGCCTCGCTGCTGAACGGGACGTTAAACTCAAAATCAACTCAAGATAGTATAATTGAAAATTCTAGAAGGTTTACGTAGATGGAGAAAAATCTATTGAGCAAATATATGCAATGGTGTACCAATATTGATAACTGCCCACACCAGTGGCATCCCATAAAAATGTAAGCTTGAATTGTCTGATGTTATGACAACTATACTAATAATATAAAAATGTATGAAGTGTACAAATTAACAGTGTGCAATTCTGTTAGTTTTATTTTTAAGAATTGCAGTTTATAATCACAGTAGAACAGTAGAAAGATTGGAGTTAGCTTTCATTTAGAAGTACAAGATAGATTCTAAATTTATCCTAAAAAAAAAAATTGTATTCTCTAAATTTCCCCGTCAGATGATGTTAGTAATCTTCTTTCCCCTCTTCATACACCTGATAATTTTATAATAGGAACAGGTATAAGTGAAGAAGACAAGAACTTACGATATTAAGATTTTAAAAAAATCAACTTGAAGACGTAAGAAATGCGAAAACAATTAGCATAGTGAATTAGATAATCAATCTCGCAAACATAGTGAGCTAATTAAGAATTTAGGGGAGAAAAGGAAAGAATTTTCCCTATATGCTGTTTACTGTATGAAATAGAGTTTGTATAAGGTAGTGCTGTCGAATTTTTGTGATATTTGCGGTTTTCGGTTTTTCAGAAAACCGATTTTCTGAAAACCGAAACTGAAACCGCAAATGCGGTTTTCGAAACCAACATTTCGGTTTTATGAAATTTCACTTTTTTCAAAAACCGGTTTTTGGTTTTTTCAAAAACTGATTTCGACAGCACTAGTATAAGGTGAGCGTGAAAGATGGACGTTTGCGCGAGAGTAAAGTAAAGATAAAAGACAGAAACTCAGAAGAAGGATGAAATGAGGGAGTTAAGGGGTAGAACTTGCCATGAGAGTGAGTTGGAGTTGACAGATAGTTCAACAGATATTATGTATAAGAAATTAAACCTTTCAGTCTTATCCAGTACAGAAATTTCAGCATCTGCTTGTTTCTCTTGCATTTGTTTCGCTGCAACATTTGACTCTTTTCTTGGATAAAGTCTTTAAATGTGAAATCTTGCAAGAAGAATCTCCATCTTTAATTGGAATAATTTAATTGCTGTCTGCTGTATATAGTCTTCTCCTTGAACTCCCTTAAAATGCATTAGGAACAAATGTGTGTTTGGTTCACCTACATCAAATTATTTTCTTTCGGGATAGAACGTTGACGCCACTATAATACAGTACAAAGTATAAATCAGTAGTTCTTTCGTTATCTTAAAATTACTCTCGAGTTAACGAAAGCAGGCTTCTGACAGTTCGAGAAAGAATGTGGTCTATTGAAGGCGTTGTTGCCAAAGACTCTGAAACCGCAGGGACAGATTTGTTCCTAACTCCGACGGTTAGCTTAGGACGGTTAACAAGTCATAATTCTATAATCCTAATAGTATTGCAGGAAGGATTATTTCTAAATAAAAACAATAATAGTACTTGGAACAATGGCGTATGGTAGGGATGGGTTTCGGGATTTAACTCTCTTGAGCAAGGCACTGTGGAAAAATGAACATTTACTGTATTAGTATATACAATATACACAATGTACATGACATATAATATACAAAAATCACGCGTGTCCATAAATAATGTGAGATTGAGTGCCTGAACCCCTGCCTCTGTTCATGAATCTACAGGAAAAATAATAGATTAATAAAATTGGTTTTACTTTGAGTTTCCACACACTCCAGAATTTCTGTCGTCTTACATGATATAAAATAGATCGAGAGAATTCGATATGAAATCTCACACTCGCCTGCATGTAAAATAAATAAATAAAATTAAAAAAATCCATATTTACAATTCGGACAGATGTGTGTGTCAATTCAGTCTAGCATTTGCTGTTAGAGTAATTTACTCATGTTTCATCAAACCATACTGTAACAACTGTATCCTTCGTCCACTAATATTAGAATAAAGTAGTGATGTGTGGTTAATATGTGTAGAAAGCATGCAAGGCTATTAGCATATTTTTGATTTGATATTTATATTAACATTGTACGTACAGAAAGCAACAATTTAATACACAATCTTATTTCCATATTTAGCTAAATAAATAATTGCATTTTGGGAGTTATTTCATAAGTGTTCTTCAGTATATTTTCAATTATAATTTTTTTTAAAGTAGTAACAGCAATAGGAATATGTGTACAAAGACGAACGTGAAACATATCTTCCCTTTTCCTCCCACTTTCTTCATTCTACCATTTTATTCATCTATCATTATCACCGTCTCCTTTAGCCTAACCGGCATAATCGTGGGACGTAAAACTTAAAGATTTCATTTTTCTTAGTTATAAATTGACAGGTTTATAATACGAGTAAGCCAGATTTGCAGTTGCGAAAGAATGATAAATATGAATTTTTATTTTAAGTATTTTTTAAAGCATTTGTAACAACACATTTTCTAATAACCTGATAAAATCAATTGCGGTACTACCCATGTGAACCGAAATTCTGAGCAGGCTGTTTCAAATTCCGGAATGGAAAGCATTCCGGAATCGGAGTTAACACTTTAGTTGCTCCGAAATCTCTAAACTTTCACCCTACATTTCGGAATCTCGGAGCTTTAGTGTAACATTTCAGAACTTTTAGAACTCGAAATTCCGGAATCTCGGAACGTCATCCGAAATTTCGGAAAATCGGAATTTTGGAATCTCAGAATTTCGTATTCGATATTACGGAATTCCAAACCATTTCAAAACTATGGAAACTCCGAACTTCGGAATTGAAAATGCTGATAACTTCCAGATGAAATTCGAAGAAAAACCAGGACATAAAAATGGAAAATGCAGATAAGATCTGGACAAAATTCACAAGACGAGACCAGAAAACCTTATTCCCATCTCGTCTCGTTTCGTGGGTAACACTAATGAGGAGAGTTGTTAAAGACTATCCATGTTTCCTAAACTATAGGTCTGGCTGCGTATATTGTCAGCTTGGAAGATTGCTTCTTTGCTAGGAACATGTCTAGTATAAAATGTTCCTGGTTCCCTAAAATGTCCACAATCACTGCTAGTAACTTCACTGTTTTCATGTATCAATAACACCAATACAATACAATGAAATTATGCCTCACATCAGCATACAGTCACTGCCATGACCAATAGTAAGATGAAGACAGCCCGGAAGATGCGTCTCTTTAGGCATCATAATGTACATAAATCCAATCTGTTGTTCAAAACAAGGAGAAAAATGAGTTATGAGACCATATTACTCTCTTTCAATCCTCGGCCATTCATTTATAAAGTTAACCAAGAAAGTTATGTCGCTTTTTGTGGAGGTCTGTGTTCAATTTGCCTTCACACCGTGATGCGAATGTTAGTTGTTAATGTGGGTATATCCAACATACTACGATAAGTCGAAGTCAATTGTTGATGTGGGTATATCCAACATACTATTTGGTTCTAGCAGTTCAGTTACACTGTGAACTTGCACAGAGTGAACATGGGACCTCCATAGAGCGTCATAAGGGCATGTATGCTATACAAGTTCAACTGGAGTCAAATGCCGCTGCAGCGGGGCGGAAGATATGCCAGGCCTTACGCGGACAGTGCAACGTTGGATTTAAGAAGTTTAAGGACGGTGACGAACCACTGGAAGACGCACCACGTGCCAGAAGACCAACACATGTACAAAACGAAGATATGTAGGCAGCAATTGAGCAATTGAGGGATTGGTTAGACATGTGAGGAACTAGGATTACAATCCAGTGTGAGTGGAGAAACCATTCCGCAGCAACTCTACCAACTCTGGGAGCACTACAAGTTGGGTCGATGAGTCCCACATAATTTTACTCCGGGCAGAAGGAAACGCGAGCAGACACCTGTGTTTCTTTGCTGTCTTGTCTGAGGAAGAAGCCTTTCCTGGACAGGATGTTGACATGTGAAAAGAAGTGCTTACTGTACAAAGCTCCACGGCGCCGTCATCATTGGTTAGTATTCCATGAACCAGTTCCAAAATAGCTGAGACCTGCACTGCACCAGAAAAAGGTCCTCCTGTGTGTTTGGTAGACTACTCGCGGCATCGTTCATCGGGAACTGCTAATAGTTGGTCAGAATATCAATGCAACTGTTTACTGTCAGCGGTTGAGTCGTCTTCAAGAAAAACTCAAAAGTCTGGAGCCAGCATTTCTGAATTGCAAAGGGGTCCTCCTGTTACAGGACAACGCTAAGGCCCACGTGGTTACAATGACCGGAGACACCATTCTACGCCTTGGATGGGAAACACTATTGCATTCGCCATACTTCCTGTATATTGCACCGTCCGATTATTACCTGTCCCATTCCTTGGACAATCGTCTTATAGGACGACAGTTCAAATCCCTAGTAGAGATGCAAAATGCACTTGATACCTTCTTCGCTTCATGGCCCACCAAGTTCTACCGTAATGGAATCCATAGATTTCCAGAACGTTGGCAGAAGGTCGTGGATGTTGATGGGGACTATTTTTGATCTTCCAGGTACGTCTTAGATGACATATCGATGTTCTAAGGTGGTGGGTGAAAAGCGATAGAACTTTCTTGGTTACTTTTATATTTATTCTCAGCCTCGGCTTTTTTTTTTTCTTTAACGTTATGGGATTGCTTTGTGGCGCCCACTACGGACTGTCTTTTAGTACTGTTCTGCCAGTTTTAAATCAATGAACTCAATGATATACGACAAACGTTTGGATTCCGTGGACTCGCCAAACACTCCTTGTAATCGTTGAATCATTTCAGATCTTTTAAACCCATTTTCCACGGATACATGATAACGGTTCTTTGTCAGTTAACCTCGTTTATGATTTCAAAATGAATACTTAACAAAAAAAAAAAAAAAAGTCCCATGTATATGTACTTTTGGTGCGACGAAATCATTCTGGCAGATGTTAAAAATTATCGTTGAATATACATAGGACGACTTCTTTGTACACATATAAGGAAATTATTCAAAACAAAAAAAAAAAAAAAAAGAGAAACAAAACCAACTTACCTTTGCGAGTTTGTTCATATAGTTTGTCACTACTTTAATTGCGCAGTAAGGATCATTCGCACAATCAGCGAAAGCTGGAATTTATGTGAAGGTAATTAAATTACTTTCAATAATAGTAAACATTAAAAAGTACAGAAAAAATATTCCCATTAAATTACACAATCAATTTGGAGTAGAAAACATATCCAGGATAATTACTATAGAAATAAATCAAAATCTTATCCTCGCACTATAAATTTATATTTAAAAAAAAAAAAAAGTGTGTCATGTGAAACACCGCACAAAGGAATTGGAAAATGGAGGTGTTTCTACTAGTAGTGAAACAGCATTTTGCATAATTACAATTAAATAAAGTGGAGTTTATGTTGGACTACATTTGTACTTGTGGCTTTTCTCTGGGTTCTCCCGTTTCCTTCCACATTTTCATTCTACTAATTATTTCATAATCATTCATCTCCATTAATAACCTGTCTCATTTAGACTGTCTCATTTAGCCATTTAGCATAACCTGTCTCATATATGCCATGGCTTATTATTAATCGACATACAGTATATTTTATTTGTTTTTCTGCTCTTGTTATTTCTTCTTAGAAAACGAAATTCTTTGGTTTTTGTGCCACCAGAATATACAATTCTAAAATTATTACTATTGATTTATTATTTTGTGATTTGTTAACATGAAGAAAAATAGGGGGAAATCATTCAGAAACTATGCTGAGAACATGAATCCACACAGAAATAATATAATATAGACTGAAATAGTGATATTGTCGTTCCCTCCGTTACAATGGTGATCGCCATGTTATTATTATTATTATTTTTTAAATACAAACACGTAAAGAAAAGGAACATTATGAAGTCTAACATAAATAAAAATAACGACTACAAAATTATTCACAATTATAGAATTCTTGAAGACAATGTGCAGTTGGTTAAAGAAGAAACAGATTAAGAACAGGGGACCCACTATATAAAGAATTTACAAGTAGAATCTAGTAATTAACGCCTACCATGCAGCGTTGCCAGACTCACAGCTCGGAATTATTCCAAAACCTGATCGAAACTATGCTAGATTCGGTCAAATTATGCTAGATCCTGATACTTACTAATTCAGGAGTTTTTAAAGAAAAAAATCTCTAACATTAAAAATAGCAACTCAGGATGTAGAAAAGCCTTTCTGTTTTTTCCCCTTCCTTTCTGTTCCTACTAACCTAATTCAAAAAAAAAAAAAAAAAAAAAAAATTGAAGTTCCAACACAAACATTAAAACTTCTGAAAACTAGAGGTTTTTTGTACCTTCTGATTTTTTATTTTTTTTTATTTTTGACTATGTCTGTTTTTCCTGTGATGCATCAATTTCATTAACACTTAAAAAGCTCGTTTTCTAGCTCGTTTTCAGAAACACTAGTGTTTACTCTCACGCCCCTTCTCTAAAGGGGCATCGGTAAAGGGATGACCTGCCGCTGTTTCGAACTTACTTCGAACAATAAGACTACCTGTATGGTTTACCGACTGCATAAATCAATGGGAGAGGATACATTTCTGCTGCTCTTTTTCTTCCCACGACCAACTTCTTTCTCATCTCCAGGATTTGCGGCTTTTAGATAAACTTGCTGAAATTATGCTAGATTTGGGCAGGATGCTAAAAGCAAGATGCTAGATGCTACAGACATGTAAATTATCCTAGATCTAGCATCATTATGCTAGATCTGGCACCGCTGCTACCATGCAAGTGGCCTACGTATGTACGCCATGACGCTTGCGCCAGCTAATACCAGAGTCCTCTTTTGTTCTTGCTTAGTATTTGTGAGGCAAGTGAATGTGTCTCTCAGCACCTGGTATTGTTGGACATATTGATACGATAATTTGTCATATTTATTATATTAACTCCAAGAGAGAGGAAATTTACTTTAAAATGTTTATTCTGATGATGTTGAAAATCTGATATTTCGAGCCAGAGTAATCAATTGGAAGCTGGAGCGAAAGGCGTTTAAAAAAAGAAAGCGAAACATCTAAGGAAATTGTTTCTACAGGCGTCCAGCCTCTAAATGATAAGATAGAAATAACATAATTAACACCAGTAGTCAAGTGCAATCCACCATAAGGAGAAGTAATTAGGGTGTATACAATATAAACTCTTGTGTACAGAGCTGTGTGCACAAAAAAAGTACAAGTAGGGTATATACGATTTTTAAAAAGGAAAAGTCATTTGCTACTTTCAGAAAAAAAAAATCCTATTTCTATTTTCGAATTTCATTTCTTACACCCATCCTTAAATTATGGGTGCATAACTATAATAGCTACAACTTTAAAACATACACGCGAAAGAAAAAGAAAACAGATTCTTAGCCATATGTATGGTAGGAATTTTCAATCAAAACTAATTTTTGATCTATTAACTTGCATCTGATCTTTCCTCATATTCCTTATGTAAAAAATATACTGATAGCATATTTAGTATATACATATATTGATAGTACAAGAAAATATCCAATTATGTATGGTTCAGCACAGCTCTTAAAGAAGTGTTAAACAAACTATTTGTAATATTAAACATGGTAGCAACTCTACTGAATCAAAATTTTCCAAGATTATTTAAATGTAACATCCTACGCTGAACAAGGTGAATACACTTTAATACTTAATATAACCTCAAAATGCATAAATAACACAAAATGAACAATATCAGACTGAGAATTTCACGGGGCAAGTGAGCTTGCTTTCATTTTCCTGGAAATTTTACACACCACTGTTTTCACTTTGCAATTAAATTTTTAGCCCGTGTAGTTTAGAAAATAAAATGATGATTACCGTGACAGCGAGAAGGATGCGACGTCACACTTATTTCAGTCCAATGCCTTTGTAGTTTTCTCCTTTTGGACTTTTAGTTTTTGCAGGAATAATAAAAATTGAAAAAAAGAAAAGAAAGAAAGAAAAAGAAAAAGAACAAGAAGAGTTTTACGTCCCACGAATATGCCGGGCAAGCTAAAGGAGACAGTGATGATGAGAAATGAATTAAATGGTGGAATGAAAAAAATGAGAGGAAATCGGGAAACCCCGAGAAAACCCACATATATTGTGTTTATCCACCACAAAGTTCACTTATCGCGACCTGGGATCGAACCAGGAACCCCATACACCAGAGGTGAGCACTCTACCACTGAGCGACCGCGGCCCCCAATGAAAATTGGAGAATCATTACGAAACTCCATATTGATGCTGTTTCGATATAGAATGCAAAGCTGTAATTTTGATATTTTTCCTTTTAAATAGGCCTTATATAGTTTCGAACTATATATTTCATAACGAATTAAAAATATCTGTGATATGACAAACGAGAAACAAGTGACGAATACGTATTATCTGTTCACACAGGTAGAAAATCATTATTTGTACTTAGTATTGTAAGTATAAAAGGATATCCAGAAAGAAAAAGAGGCAATACTGTCAGCTACATATTAATGAGACTCAGCGAACGCTGATTGGTTACATATGAACTACTACTGTATTATTGTTATCAACTATCTATATAATTTACAATTGTATACATGGTATACTGTACATAGTGATGCCCAGTGGCGTACAGAAGGAAAGGAGGTTTCGAGGTTTAAGCCCCACTCAAAAATCACGTGTATCATGAAAGAATATGAGTTTAAGTGCTTGAAATTCTGTGTATGCCACTGGCCCCATCTTATATACCTTCCTAAACCAGTGTTATATCCTGAATAAAGTGTTTCCCGCCAGGTTTGGTAACATCTTTAAATAAAAATTGAGTAGTATCTCATAAACTAAATAAGGCTTCCGCATCCCATACAAGAAGGATAAAAGCAAAAATTAGAGGAGTGCAGGAGGGCAGTCCCCTAGTATATGTTTGGACCAACGCTAAAACTCTGGTCGTTGAAAAGTTCTTTCAATTTTCAGAAGCAAGGAGGCATGACCCATAGCGAATTATCCTAATTATACTAATGGAAATCGTGAATTGATTCAAACATAAGATAAACTTAAGAACAGAAGATCCAAGAAAAGAGACAGAAAGAAAAGGAAACTAGAAGAAATACTGTCATGAGCTTCGATTCCTTAGCAATGGAACTTGTAACTAGAGGTCTGCGCGAATATAAAATATTGCATCCATATCCGTACCGCATCCACAGCATCTCTATCCGCATACGCACCCACATACGCAGATAATGAGGTAGTAAATATATACAACTTAATATTCTAGAATAATCATGATTTCGAAAATATTTTAAATACATTTTAAATAGCCATCTCTTATAGTTTTCTGAATCAAACAAAACAATACATTATATCAGTTTTCTCCTGATCAAATACCAACTACGTTATATAAAATGCAATTCAAAATAAACGTTTCTTAATGCTCTTTCCACCATCATCACAAATTTCATAGCTTTTTTAGGTAGAGAAAAGATGTAGGAAACCATATCCGCAACTTTATCCGCAATCCGCACAGAACAGAAATATATATCCTCATCCGCGCATAGGGATGCGCACGAGACGAGTCGAGTCGAGATTTAAGCCTATCTCGACTCGTCTCGACAAAATGTTGTCTCGACTCGAAAATATGTTTCTGTCTCGACTCGTGTCTACTCAACAGTTTCTGTCTCAACTCGACCCGAATTCGAGACGAGATGTCTCGAAATTCGGGTCGAGACAAAATATACGAGTTAAAATGCACGCACACATCAGCCAGAACATTATGACCACCTACCTAATTGTCAGTATGTCCATTGGCACGGATGAAGTCTTGGCATGGGCGCAATGATCCTTGGTAGGTCGCTGGGGATGGTTGCCACCTCATGTGCACACACAGATCAACCGAATTCCCGTAAATCCCGGGGAGGGGGCGATGCGCTCTGACGTCACGTTCAATCACATCCCAGATGTGTTCAATTGGGTTTAGATCTGGCGAGTTGGGGGCACAGTACATCACTTGGAACTTGCCCCTGTGTGCCTCGAACAACTCCATCACATTCCTGGCCTTGTGACATGGTGCATTAACTTGTCGAAAAATGCCACTACCGTTGGGAAACATGGTAGTCATGAAGTGGTGTATGTAGTCTGCAAGCAGTGTGCGATACGCCTCGGCCGTCATGGTGCCTTGCTCGAGCTCCACTAGACACATGAATGCCCACATGAATGTTCCCCAGAGCATAATTAAGCCGCCGCCAGCTAGTCTTCGTCCCGTAGTACAGGTGTCAAGGAGCTGTTCCCTTGGAACACGACAAATTCGCAGCCTCCCATTGTCATGATGAAGAAGGTATCGGGATTCATCATACAATGCAACGCTCTGCCCCTGCACCAAGGTCCAGTGGCGATGGTCATGTGTTCATTTCAGTCGTAGTTGTCGATGTCGTGGTGTTAACATTCGCACATGGATGGGTCGTCGGCTGCGGAGGCTCATCGTTAGGAGTGTTCGGTGCAGTGTGTGTTCAGACACACTTGTACTTTGCCAGTATTAAAGTCTGATGTTAGTTCCGTCACAGTTCGGTACCTATCCTGTTTTATCAGTCTGCCCAGCTTACGACATCCGACATCTATAATGAGGTGGGGAGCGCCCAACCCCTCGATATTTGGACGTCGTTTCCCTTGGTTTCGCCACTTATTGAAGACACTCACCACAGCACTCCTCGAACACCCGACAAGTCCTGCAGTTTCCGAAATTCTCGTGCCTTTCTGAGTGAATACTATTAAAAATTATTCAAATTAATATTAAAAATTATAGAAAGATTTTCGAGACATTCGAGTCGAGTCGAGATTTTTACGAGCAGTCTCGACTCGACTCGTGTCTCGATTCGAAAATTCGAGTCGACAAATATGTTTGTCTTGACTCGTCTCGAATTTTACAAACTGTGTCTCGACTCGTGTGCATCCCTATCCGCGCAGACCTCTACTACAACTATTAGCAGCCGCGGATCCAGGATATGATCAAGGGAGGGGCTAAACCATAGTTTGCCGCTTTATCAAGTACAAAGAAAGTAGGATTGAAGCCCATTTTATCCAGTGTATATTTGAGCGTCAATGGAGCTATAGCCCCCATAGCCCTCTCCTTGGATCCGCGCCTGACTGTTAGTATCGTATAATCTACCAAAAGATAATCTCACCTCCTGGTCTGTCTGGATCATCTCCTTTGAGAACTACTCTTTCTGCATCTATCCAATAAGGCTTTGTAATCCTAAAAATACCACATTCTGCTTTAGATGAACTCCCTATGCAGTTTTCTGTCAGGTTACATTGACTTTTGATTTCGCACAAACATCCAAGACACTCATTTGTTAGTTCTTCTTTCGGTATGTCTTGACCTGAAACTGTTAAAACAACAAAACAATAAATATTGTATATTACTATACTTCTCAACCTACAGGACGTTACTCAACAGAGTCAAATGGGATCGATTTATTAGGCTTCCCTGCAGGGCTGCCAACTTTTCAAATCTGCTCACCCGTACATTCACAGCTTGAGTCTTCCAAATTCAATTTCGTTACATTACAACCTTAATTCAGTTAAACACATCCATGTACATTTTTTTAAATTATGTTTAACAATATTTGCTAGAGAAACAAAATAAGATTGATTTGAAACTGTAATTAACATTTATTTCTGAACAGACTTAAACTTACACTTGCTTTCTTTTTTAGCATTTTTTAATACTGCAGGATTTTTTTTTTAAAACAAGAGTAAAATTCAAGCTAATTTTTACCATTAGTTCAGATTTCAGCAAATTCTCAGACATACAGTTTCTTGAATCAGACAAAGCATTTTCCATCATACTAAACACTGTTGCACAAAATGCGTTGCTTGCACATATTGATAATACAAGTGGAGCTAAATTAAACAACTCTGTTGAGTCAGGTCTACTTTGAAATTTTTTTAACCATTTATAACTAACAGAAGAAGACTGATCAATCTCGCTTTGAACTTTCCTTTAAAGTAGTGAATTCTGAATACAGTTTGTCAATGTTTATGTTAACTTTAACATGATTCAAAATATCAGCATCATCAGATCAATTGATAGGTTTTTCCAAATTTAATGGTTGTAATGGACCCGTTTGGTCTCCATTACAGAATAAGAGTATTTTTATGCGCCCTTATTGTTTATCTTTACCATTATTAAGAGTTTGTTAGTTATTATTAGTATTATACAGTATTTATGCCATTATTTTTGTTATTTTGTCGTGTGAGTTAACGTTGGGCTAAAATGAATCTGCGCCACCGTTGTAATGCCGCTAATGGCAGAGCTTCGTTTTCTTCTGTTGAATTCAGATTTTCTGCTGTTTTTGCAATTAGTGATTAGTCGTAGTCAGTGGCGGCGGCTGGACGTTAAAAGTGGGGGGGGGGCAAGACAAGATCTCAATATTTGTATATCAATG
Source organism: Thermobia domestica (assembly GCF_964235325.1). NCBI lineage: Eukaryota > Metazoa > Arthropoda > Insecta > Zygentoma > Lepismatidae > Thermobia > Thermobia domestica. Next base: position 170,308,145 of record NC_137466.1, on the reverse strand, counting down.
TTAGTTTTCCTGGTTTCTTCTAACATTTTGTTTGACGAAAGGTTGTATAACAATTAGGATACTCTCTTTTCCAGTTAAAATACCGTATATCGTGTTTCATATTTTTTTAAGTAAATTGGCAAGAGCAACGCAAGTAGATAGTAGCCCTTTTTACTCTTAAACAACGAAGGTGTAAGAAGACATTTGATTCCTTGCTCAAGAACATTTTAAAATTTTGTCTGGAAAATTGTGTGATCAGATTAGGGGTCTATTTAATAACAAATTTGCAAAACAAATACACAGAAAAAATAATATTAATCGAATAGTAATGAAAAATGAGGCCTGTTTTGCAAAAGTTACATTGAAACCGGGGATTAATGAACAACTTATATTTTTAATTCCACACATGCTATTAAATGTATGTTATTACTCTTAGAAAGATAGTGAATACTAAAAGCATATGCTGTAACATTTAAAGAAGTACTTTTGCAGCTTCCTGAAGCATGTTCGTTGCATGTACAGTTTTCACTTTCTTGGAATACGTCCCTCAAAACTCAACAATATTTAGAATCACTCCAGTTATACAAAATAATCCTAAAACCTAGAATTATGTTGAATTCACTAAATTTAATTGCATATACAAAGTTGTATATGTACACCCCTAAACTCGTATATTACACTGCAAACATTGCCGCGCCTTTGACGTGGGAAACCCGGGTTCGATTCCTGGCGGGAGCTCATGTGGTTCGTATTCCACGTTAATCAGTAGGTCCTCGTCTCATATAGCCTCACTGCTGAATGGGATGTTAAACTAAAAAAAAAATCAAATCAAAATATTCCTTAGTATTAGAAAGATGAAAAGACATTTTAGGAACTTTCGATTTTTGTGATTAAAGAATAACTTGTGATTCACAAGTTGTGAAGGGCTTCTTTTTTGTACGAAATGTTGTCTCAATTTGTACCAAAGCGGCTGACTAACATATTGAGCCCTTGTAAGAAGAATGAAAATACACTCGAATTATGGCGCTCCAATAGGTTAATTTTTGGGCCATTTTTCGTGGCAATTAAAACGCAATTCCTGTAGCTTTCTTAACTGAACCGGAAAACAACCAATAAGTACTCACGGGACGGCAAATATTTTATGGCACAATTGTTATTCTATACATACAAAAACTTAATATTTCCAAATGAAACTATATACATTAATGGATCATATCAAAAAAGTGGGGGGGCAACTGCCCCCCTTTGCCCCCCCTAATCGCCGCCCATGGTCGTAGTGGTTTAAATAGTCTGGAATCCGTGAGGATTCCGTAATTGGATTACCTTCTTTTATAAATATCATCTTTCGCATCAGGAAGAATAAGGTATTAAGTTCATCACGAAGGAGCCAACAGATGTCTGTATACATTCAAGATCATATCTTTTTTATATATGTTATTACATATATATGTATTTCATACCAAATGATTTACTTGCCTCTAACTAAATGATCATCCTTCTGTTGTTATACGACGAAACTAATGTAGTTAGTGTATTAATGGGATATGACGATTTTAATTGAATTAAATGATCACGTATGTAATGGATACGATAAAGTACATTAAATAAATGTTAATTATGAGCAATGATGAATGATTCATATCTGAAAGAGGAGTGCTAATTACATAACTTGGATGTTGATATGGATAAGTAACGATATGCATGTGGATATTGTACCGTACCTTATTGCAGTTGTGCTGGCTTAAGTGCCTAGAACTCGTGTGATGAACCGACAACTATTTGTGCGCTGTATGCAGCAAGATAATAAAATTGACCAACACTTAAAAGCTGCATTTGATTTCATTGTCATCTTACTTAAAATATTGCGTACCCATTCCTGATGGAGATATGATGTAGGAAAGGAGAATTTATTAATGAAAAAAGAATATAGAGAGATTGATGTTAGCGTCGAAACAAGATTTGCATACAACGAACTGTTGATGTGGTGAAGATAATTATTAGTGTGATATACTAAATATGTTTATCAAGTGATAAATTAATCTACAAAGGACTACCAGAATTTTAAGAGACTAATAAGTGCATTGGTAATTTAGTGCTTTCTTCAACTCTGAAGTTATTCACAAAATTCACTAAAAGTATTATCACCACCCACAGTGACTAGTGCAATTCTAGAACATTCTGGTGAGATCAATTTTAATCACTTCCCTCCTCTATCTTTAAATATTTTTGCATTTATTCATTTATTAATTTGTTTCATTTTGTGCTATTATATAGTTCTTGTGTTATGCTAATTTGGTGTTTAAAGTTTGAATAAGAATATGCTGGAAGTAAAAGACAATACTTTCTCGATAGATACGCAAAAGTCAGAATGCATCACTATGTAAACAGAACAAACAGAGGTAGTTTTGACAACCTCAAAGAGTCCAGAAAATAAAAACTAAAACAATTACGGAAAAGGAATCAAAGTTCAATGGAAATATGGATAATAAGTTTACAAACCAGGAAACTAATGCAACTTATATAGTTAAGAACAAGTATCAAGCACATCACCTAGCACCTTACTCAATCTTTCTTAAATCACGATCCGAAGACATAGGCAAAAAACACATAATGTCTATCAGTCGCAAGATATTTTACGCTGACATACCTGGTATTGAGGATATTGAAAAAATAGGTCGTAACTTGATAAAAATTAAATTTCGTTCGGGTGATGAAGCCAACAAATTCATGATACATCCCATCTTAACTAACAATCAATGGGAAGCCTTTATCCCAAACCATCTATTATACTCAACTGGCGTCATTTATGGTATAGATCCGGAGATAACCATGGACGAACTTTTATCAGACATACAGTGTGACGTTGAAGTCAGCTCAGCGAGCAGAATCTTTCGCAGAAATGATAACAAAGAGCTTCAACCAACGTCAACAGTTATCTTAACATTCGATGCACAAACACTTCCTACAGATATAAAATTATATTATATGAAACGAGATGTACATTTATATATACCAAGTATTAAACAATGCCTATCAGGTTGTTACAAATTTGGTCACAGAAAAAATAGCTATCGCGTAAAAACCACATGTGTCAAGTGCGGCCAAAGCCATGAATTAGACTCTTGCAATAACCCAGCTCATTGCTTAAACTGCGGAGTCAATCACAGAGCGTACTACAATCAATGCGTAGAACGCATAAGACAATCCAAAATCATGGAACTAATGGCCAAAGAGAAAATATCTTTTAATGAAGCCAGCACAATTATAAAACAACCTCCAGCTTTAGATAACTCATTTCATTTTGAAATACACAGAGATACAACAGCACAAACTTCACTGTCACCATTCTCTTCTAGAGTAGAACAGTTCACTTACTCGGAAGCTATTTGAAACAAATCCACTCCATCAATCGAATCCCATTGCGGAGAAGCACTCGGAAGTCCACCAGGGAAAAAAATATAGTATAACATAAATCCGCAAAAACAATGAGTGACAATAACTCCCCCTCAAAAAATATTTTCGGGTTCAAGAGAAGAAGCACCCGCTTTTAAAAGGAAGATACCTTTTCAACCACACACACAGCACACCCTTTGGAACAACGCTCTTCTTCAAGGAAAAGACTTTCCTAATAGAACCAAAACCTATCATCTAACATCCCTTATACCTAAAAACACTGACTCAGCGGCATCAAATCACGATATAGATAGTAAAACTGACCCAGGAAGAAAATCTCAAAATAAAATCTTTAAACTAATCAAAAAAGAATTCTTCAACGACACCTGACTATATCGTAATTAATAGAAAATTGGTTATTTTACAATGGAACGCACAAAGTATATATGGGAAACTTTATTATTTAAAATCACTGATTAATATATATTCTCCAGATATAGTCTTCCTACAAGAAATATGGTGTAAACCTAATATTCCACTAAGAATTATGGGCTACAACTGCATCAATCAGTTGAGACATGATTTACATGGAGAAATCGCTAACTGTACAAAATCAAATTTACAATATCAAACTTTTAACGTACAATTAGCTGATCACCATGAGCATATTCAATATATTGGAATTCAAATTTATAATATAAAGTTGATAAACCTTTATATCCCACCCAAAACAAAAGTTAATCATTCCTTTTGGAAATCTTTACTACAAAATCAACAAGAATTCGATTACATTTGTGGCGATTTTAATGTATCGCATACGATATGGGAATCAAATAGAACAGATTCAGAAGAACGGAGTTTTTTTAAAATTCTTACAGAATCTCCATTTACGTTTATTAATAACGGGGCTCCAACTAGAGTTCAAAATAATTCTTTTAGTGTTCCAGACCTAACCCTAACCAAAAGAGACCATTATATTGAAGCAGAATGGTCTACATACTTTCATACGTGTAACAGTGATCATTATCCTATCATTTTCAAAACTCACATAATAAAACAGCTACCGGCCAATTCTCATAATTTCAAGGCAACTTTTAAATCAAAACTTCAGCATGTGGCAAAGGAATTAAATTGGACAGCATTTAGCAGTATAATTCAAGAAAATATTTCAAACGTAACTAGAGAACAAGACTTGTTTAGATTAATTAAAATCTCTGCCTCCAGACTATCAGAGAGACAAAAACAAGAGCGGATCAGAATTAAAAACTCTAAGCAGTATACACGCAACAAGCCAATATGGCGGGACTCCGAATGTCAAAAACGTGTCAACAAATGCATACACGCCTTCAAACAATTTATAACAGTAAAATCTCCTGCTAATTTTACTAACTACCAACAAAAGAAAGCCCTAATATCACAATTAATAATACAAAAAAGACAATACTGGCAAAATTTCTGTAACTCTTTATCAGATCGCACGTCAACATATAGGATATGGAACTTCTGGAAGAAATTCAGAAACTACCATACAAACAATGTAAACTCTCTCACAATTAACGACTTCAGTTGGATTGAATCATTTCATTGCAAACTAACACCGTGTTGAGTCAATAACGACAGAATACTATTAAGCACTTATTTATTTAACAACTCCAATCCTCAATTAGATAAAGACTTCACAATAAAAGAATTGGAAATCGTCCTAAAAAATTTACATAAAGACTCATCCCCAGGTATTGATGGCATTGGATTCAAACATTATAAAAGTCTCCAAATATTGCTAAACTACTACAACATTTGGAACTCTGGTATTATACCATCAATCTGGAAAAAAATCTTAGTGACTCCAATTCCAAAAACTAAACAACAGAATGATACTTCAAACAACTTTCGTCCTATAGCGTTACTAAATTGCTCAATGAAAATATTCGAAAATCTTTTACTAAATCGTCTTATGTGGTTTATAGAACATTTTCAAATTCTTCCCCTAATAAATTATAACCGAGTTTAGGATAAACTTCTCAACTCATGATGCTTTGTCGTTACTGTTACTAGATATTTACAAATCTTTTTACTTAAGGCGTTCATTACTAGCAATATCCCTGAACATTAAGGGTGCATATGACAATGTTATATTAGATAATCTTATCAAAAAAATGTATGAATTAAAAATACCAGGAAAAATGATAAGAATAATCCACAATCCTTAATTAACAGGAAACTTTATATTAAATTTAACAATGTATATTCCCTTCCTAGGGAAACTTCATTGGGCCTATTACAAGGAAGCAAATTAAGCCCTATCCTTTTCAACATATACATCTCGGACTTAATGAAATACAACTGGCATCCATGCCAGTTGATAGGCTTTGCAGATGATGTCTTGATAAGCATGCAAACTAATAATATCAAAAGTAGTATCCCTACACTAGAAAGGAGTCTAAACAAAATAAACAATTGGATGAATCAGAACGATTTAGAACTCAATGGAAAAAAAATTAAATTCATCATCTTTAATAGGAAGAGGAATTATCAACAATATAGTATAAAAATGCAAAACAACAAGATCAACCCAGTGTGTGAAATGAAATACCTAGGAATGCACCTCGACAGGAAATTAATATGGAGTAAACATATTCAATACCTGATGACCGAATTTACAAAATACCAAAATTTACTTAGTTGTTTTGCATAAAAAATGGGGTATTAATCCTATATCCCTGGTTACTATCCTTAAACAAGGTTTTATATCAAAGGTACTTTACGGTATCATATTCATGTATCATATTTAGTCCCATATCAGAATACTGGATCAAATGTTTTACTCACTAGCAAGATTATTTTTTTCACAAGCGGCATTTTGCCCAAAACGAGGTCTTTTATCAGAAATTGGTTGTAACCCAATTCACATAATCATTTCGAAATATGCTTATCAATATATCTTAAACGTTCTTGGAAAATCCAATTCTCCAATCTCAAATAAATTATAACAAATTGATTTAATTCTGCAGGAAAGAAGTACTCCTTATTCGAAAAACAAACCATGGTTCATTCAAACATATTTGAATTAAAAAAAACATTAATACACATATTCAGAAAGTTCCCACTCTAAGCTGTTTCGTCTGGGATTATCAAGTAAACATTACGCAGATCAATCCCAATAATACCGAACTATATAAAAATTTAGCACGAAGATCTAAAACAATCAATCTACCAGAATATTTGGAAAGAAGAGATTATCCATTCCTTCGACGATGATTCTATATTTATATATACTGATGCTTCTAAATTCCTAAATTCTAAAGTCGGAGCCGCAATATTTATTCCTGAAAAATCCAAAACTATTAAATACAGACTACCACAATATACATCCATATTTGAAGGAGAAGCTTTTGCGATACACCAGGCTCTACTGTACATAAAAAGAAATAAAATACTAAAGACAGTAATATGTTCCGACTCTTTAAGTGTATTAATGTCTCTCAACTCAACACACTGGAACAAAAAGTCTACCTGGCTCATATTGAACATCAAATATCTTTATGCAATTATGTCAAAAAAACAAATTTCAAATATCATTTGTGTTCAGTAAAGCACATGTCAACCTCGATCCAAATTCAACTATTATTGATCTAGCCGCCAAAAGTGCATGTCAAGCAGGCCAAAATATATATATTAAATCAGCTCCAAAAAATTTCAAACATATAATATCAGAGTATGAAAAATCAGAAATCAAGCAATGGCGATCAAAGAATTCTTCACTACCTGGAAAACTTTATTGGGAAATTCATGGAAACAATACTGCAATCTTCTCCAAAAACCTATCTTCCTGGACTAGACGAGAAGTGATAATATATTATCGCATGTTATTTAACACCGCACTAACTCCGTCTAAGTTATTTCAAATAAAAAGAAAGGATATTTATCATTATTGGTGCGATAAAGGTATCAGCACTCTGAATCACTTAATGTTTGAATACGAACTATTTAAATCACACCGAATTAACCTACTCCAACAACTGAACTCTACTCTGGGACATGGACCTTTTTCTTACAAACTGGTTTTGGCATCTAACAACTGGAAAGGAATAAAAGCAATTATACAATATATAGTGAAATCAGGATTTGATATTAAAAAAAAATCTTACTATCTCCCTTTTAACTTCTTTTCATTTCAAACTAACTTATACAAGGAAGTAATATTCAAACCTTGAGGAAAGAAAAAGAATCAAAATTTTTTTAAAAAAACAACCAAAAAACCAACAACCTTACAGTGAACCTGTAATAACCAGCAGAAGGCACAAAGAAAAGAAGTCTAATATATTACTTCCAAGGAAAAATTAAATAACAATAACGAAATCTGAAAGAAAAAAACTTTCCTTACTAACATTTGTTGCACAATAATAGGAGGGGCAAAAGTGATGAAACACCCTTAAATGGTGAAGAAGACAAGACAAGACATTCCTGATGTATTTTACTCAATGCCTATGTCTTGTTTCCTTCCTTGTTGGTTTATCTACGTTGGCAACGTACCAGCACTCGGAAGACCGATGCTTTAATGTTAACCGAGCAAATATCAGCATATTTCTAGTTGATCTTATGATAAGCCACACATATTGTGAGATTGCTTGCACCGTACCAGAACGGCGGAAGAGAGGGCATTATATGGTTCACAATATTTGCATACGAATTTTCGTAATCATACTATTCCTTTAAGTACGACAACGCCTTAACAAAGAAAGCGTCAAAACCAGTGTCAAAAGTTCACCCGTATATTTTGAATAGCAATCCATACACCTGTATCTGAGTTGTTAAACCCGTACAATACGGGTTTCCGGTACCGTACAATACGGTACAGTTTGGCAGCCCTGCCTGTAGGCGAAACAAGTGCAGCAAGCAAACGAAGGCTTGGAGTACAAACGATTAGTTCTCGTCGTGTACAAAGAAACGAGCACAGACGATGTTCTAACGATGACACTCTTTTGTGCTTGAAGTCGGGGACCAGCGTGAACTTTGCTCTCCTACCAGTTTTTTGGTTATATCTCCGGGATTAATAAAGCACAAACGATGGGTTTCGTACACTAACGAACGATGGGTTTCGTACACTAACGAACGATGGGTTTCGTACACTAACGAAAGATGGGTTTCGTACACTAACCTTTTGTTTGTGGTTCACCTGGGGGAGCAATATAAGCATCTTATTTAGAAAGAAATAATAATAATTTGTATTCAGTCTCCAACTCTGCTTTCAATCTTTGGCTTGTATCTCGGAACCTATAAAGCAAATATGATGGTTTCGTGCATAAACAAGCACAAACAATGCACTAACGAATGGCACTAATTTCGTGATTATTGCTTCAAGTTGGAGGGACAAGTTCGCACATCTGTGAGAAATATAGGCCTACACAGTGGTGAGCTTTACATAGGGCGAACTAGGCAAGGCTCCGTGAGTGGAAGAACCCTGTACTTCAGAGACATTGTTCAAACATTTATGGACAACATATTATTAGTTATTTAACCAAATTATGAAGAGTTAAGAGAAACCTGAACAGTTAAACCGATTACAGTTGAACAGTTATAAGTAGCCCATCAGGAGGACACCAACACACGCACCATGAATAAGAGTATTCCCATTACTCCCTACTTCTAATGTTCAGCGTATTAATGAGTCCCGTCGGCCTTCAATTCATCCTGTAGCATCCATTCTTCCCGTAGATCAGCATCGATCAGGGAAGTGCTCTGTGACGTAATCAATACACACCTTTTTTTAACGCCGAGATTTAGTAATCGCATTCAGCTGTCGGGAGAATCTGGTATGAGACTGTTCATGAACTGTTACCAACCGGATGCGTGAATTATTTTAAAACAATAGCAACTTTATAGTTTACAGAGCAAATACTTTGTACAGTGTGCACCTTTCTGTGTTTCTTGATTAATATCATTGGCAAAATCTTGGTGCATTACTTTCTCAACTTTTAACCTGGAACCTGCTTAATTAACTATTGACTGACAGGCGAACACAAGACTAGATCTCGAGTGCAAGAGCGTCCTAGATTTGACTTTTTGTTTATTTGGTTGATTGATATGAGTTTAGTGTTCTTCCAGCAGAACTGTGAAACGTCCTTATGCGACTGCAAAGTGGTATGATAACATCAAGAACCACTGGAGTAACGTGGAAGAAAGTTTCAAAGATAGATAACTGTGGAGAAGACCAGTCGTTCTTTCAGGAAAATGTTCCGGGGGGCCCTGCTGGTACTATTCTATTTATTATTATATTATAAAGTATTAATTTGGTCACCTCCGAGGGGGCACTCGCAGTGCCCCCCCAAAAACATATCTGGAAGAAACACTGGAGAAGATTTCGGGAGACATTAATCTAATAGTTCACTATGATAAATATAATTTGTTTTCAGAATATAATGATATGTTTTAAGTGGCTGGCTGCAGAATTTCCAGTTTTTGATAAAATCAGTCTATTCGAAATTATTGTCATTTTGATTAGTTAACTTTTTGATATACTTAAAATCTCTTGTTTATGGGGTAAATAGATTGTTTACTTGGTTTGAAGTTTTTCATTCCTTTCAGCAGCGAGTCTATATGAGATGTGGATCTACAGCCTAATGTGGGCTCGGAACCACAGGTGCTCCCACTGGAAATCGAACCGGCATTCCCACATCGAAGATACACACGCTAGCCATATAGCTACGAGGGAGCTCTCTTGCGAGACTTTTGATTTCGCTTGACTGGATGTACACCTGTAACAGGACTACAGCAGATTTCGAGTGATTTCAAGTGACATATTTCTCGATTTATTGTGTACTTGACTTGTGTAGTGTTCTTCACCTTTTATTTTCCACGTGTGTTGTGTATTAGTGCAAGGTTCTTTTTATTTTTTTTTTCTCTTTCCTCGCTGCCAAATATGGCAGCCTCCTCAGACGGACACTTGCTTCGATCCACTAATATGGATACTTCTTCGTCTACTAATTCTTCCAATTCTCCTGTATCAAATGTGCCCTATGCACATACTAACAATAACAGGTATAAAACTCATCATCTAGGACCTTATGTTGTCCACGTGTCCTCCACGTCTGGTTTGAGCAAATAGCATCCTATGAAACTAGGTAGACCCGTACACAATAATAATCTAACAGATGCAACTGATATTCGCACTCTTGGCCCTCAGGGTTTAAAGGTCTTTTTTCGCACTGGCAAAGCCGCCAACGATTTCCTTCAACATCCTTTATTGACGGCACCTAATTGGCGCGCTTACATTCCGAACTTTGCCGTTTCTTGTCAGGGTATATTACGAGGAGTCGATCCGTTCTTAACGGACGATGAACTCATCACTGCGTTGCGATGTAGCACTCCAATTTTACATGTTCGACGCATGGCTCGTAAATGTTCTTCGTCTGATGATTCCTCAGTTCCCCCTACATCTGACTCTTTTTTACCTCCAACCTCCCATTCTCACCCTTCTGTTACGGATTCTAAATCCTCTTCCATCCCCACTGGAACAATCGTAGTTACTTTCGATGCCAACACTCTCCCCTCCCATTGCACTCTTTTCTATTTTCACCTTCCCGTTGAAACATATATATCGAGACTAAAGCAATGTACTAACTGCCTATTTTACGGCCATTTTAAGCAGGCCTGCCGTGGTAAAAAAAATCTTGTGTTACGTGCGGCCTCCCCGGCCACCCTCTTCCTCCTGCTCTGTACCTCTCAAGTGCAAACACTGTGCTGGTGACCACGTGGCTACCTTCCCTCAGTGTCCTGAACGCCTTATACAAATTCAAATTAATACCCTGATGGCTACAGAACATCTTTCCTATATCGATGCTAAACGACGCTATTTAACCACGACCCCTGCACAACGCTCCTTAAAGGGAGATCCACCTCCCCATTCTACTTCGTCCTCTCTTGCCACTTCTAGCTTTACTCCGTCCTCTATCCCTACCTCTGCCTCATTTTCATATTCAGCTGTTATCTCTCGGCCTTCCACTTCTCATTCTCCTTCCTCTCCTTCCGCTGTTAGAAAAAAGCACTCTCTTAGTCCTCACTCTTCGCCTCTCTTTCTGCCAGTCCCCCATCTCTTCCAACTGAACGATCAACTTTAGCAATTTCTTCCCTTCCCAGCACTGTCACAGCTTTTCAGAAACCGTCACATGCGGCAGATCCTATACCTTCTTTCTCCTCCGCTGTTTCTTCTATCCTTTCTTTTTTGGAAAAATCTCAACATAAATTTTCTCCTCCCGATTATAAATCTTGCATCACCATACTCAAGCTATTATAATCACATTAACTATAACATCATCTGGTTCACGCTTTTCTAATCTCTTACAATGGAACATAAGGAGTTCTCGCAGTAAAATGTATGCCTTACATCACCTCATATCTATTCCATCCGTCTTTTATCTTACTCCAAGAAACCTGGCTTACAGATTCCTATCGTTTTAACACTCCTTCCTACCATTGGCTTCATGATGTTCGCCCAGACGGTCGAGGGGGGACTCTCTCTCGGCATTCATAATTCTTTACCTTACGTTCTACACCCTCCTCCCATCCAATATCCAGAAGTTCAATGCCAAATGGTCACCGTTCACTCTCTCACTCTGATTAACGTTTATATTACCCCTCACGTTCACCTTCCTGATAATCTCTGGCTCTATCTTTTTAATTTCCTTTCCCCTCCCTGGATTGTAGGCGGTGACGTAAATTGTAACCACCCGTTCTGGGGGCTCCTTTTTCCAACCCAGCTGGCTCTGCGCTGTATCGACTACTTCCCACCTTACTCTGTACTCTTCTGAATACCGGCACTCCTACACGTCTTCCTCGTCCCCGCAAACTTCCTACCGCTCCTGATCTTACCTTTTGTTCTCCTGCTTACTCTAGCCACCTTACATGAACTGTTTCTTCCGATCCTTATGGCAGTGATCACTTCCCTATCATTTTACAAAACTCTACTTCTCCTCCCTTTCCTTCCTTATCCCCTATAGGTCGCCCATATTCTCCTAACCTCGATTGGTCGCTTTATTGTTCCTGCTTTGATCATTTCTCTCCCCCTCCCTTAAAACATACCTCGCCACTCGCTCCTATTCCAATTTCCTGGTATATCAACGAACCCAAGCCACTACGACCCGTATTCTTCAACAAACCCGTCGTAATGCCTGGCGACAATTTTGTTCAAACCTAAATTATTGTTCCTCTTTATCCTCCATTTGAAAATTTTACCGGTCCCTTCGTAACAAGACGTGTCGTCCTCCCTCTGGTGAATCTATTTCCTCTCCCTGGCTTCATCAATTCCATTCCCAGTTAGCCCCATCCACGTGTCTCTTCCCTCCGCTCTGGCTCTCTCCTCTTTATTCTCCAGAACCATCCACCCCTATCCATCTTCCTTTCACCATGTCTGAACTTCTCTCATCTTATCCCGTCTACCCAACTCTTCATCTGGCAAAGACGGCATACATTACCGACACCTAGAACATCTCCCTCCACTGTACCGCACTTCCTACTCACCTTATTTAACACTGTATGGTCTTCTGAACGAATTCCCCCTCCGTGGAAAGACTATGTTATTATTCCCATCCTCAAACCCACAAAACAACCTGGTATCGCTGAACATTACCGCCCTATTGCCCTCTCCTCATGTCTTTTAAAGTATTCGAACATCTCCTGAAACAACGCCACCAATGGTTCTCTGAACACCAGCTTTTATTTTACAAACAATAATACGGTTGTCGACTTGGTTCCAGTGTTTCTGACTGTCTGCCTGTTCTTATCTCTGATATTTTGCTTGCTTTTTCCCGTACCTAGTTTGTTTTTGCCGTATTCATTGACCTTTCTCAGGCTTATGACTCTGTCCCCCTTTATGATCTCATAGATATACTTTGGCAACAAGGCATCCCTTCGAAATATCTCCGTGTTATTTATAACCTTCTGGTCCAACGTATCTTGTATCTTCGCCTCGGTTCCCAACTCTCTGAAGGTCGCACCACTTCCCAAGGTCTTCCTCAAGGTTCTGTATTATCTCCTCTTTTGTTCAATCTCTTTCTGGCCCCTATTCTTCGCCAAACCAGTAACACTGTACGGGTTCTTTCCTATTGTGATGATTTAGCCTTCTATATTACTTCTCCCTCTCCTCAACTTGCTATACCCCAACTCATTTCAGCTCTCACCACATTCTCCACCTGGTGTTCTAAACATGGCTTAAGAATAAACTGGAACAAAACTTCCTTTCTAGTCTTTACTCGCAAACGCACTCCCGCCCTACCATCCCTTACTTTTACCGGTATTACTCTTCCTCTCCGTCCCTCTGTTAAATACCTCGAAATCGTCTTAGAGTCTTCTTTACGTTGGAGGCCCCATTATCACCTTCTACATCAAAAAAACATGATCCTTCTTACGTTTAATTCGTTCTATTTCCACTTCTATCTGGTCTACAGATTCCCGTGTTCTCCTCCTGTTATATAAACAGGTTTACTTACCTATTTTAACGTATGGTGGTTTTTTCTATCTCCTTCTCCTTCTAGAGTCTTTCAAAAATTCCAATTCCTTCAATATACTACTCTCTGCCGTACTCTTAGCCTTCCTTCCACCACTGCTGCTACTGCGCTTTATTCTGAGACCCGAGTTTCACCTTTAGCAATTCAGTTGAAACACCTCTCAGACAAATTCTGTCTTCAACGTTTCCAATTTACACTCTCCTCCCTAAACTCACTCTGCTCCGACACCTTCATACAGGCCGCAAACGTTCTCCAATCTCGCATCTCTCCCTTTCATATACACCAGCTACCTAGATCTTGCACCACATCTGTTACACATGCAGCGCACGTATACACTCCCTTGCTACTTGCATGACTATCCAGTTTTTTCCCAATCTTTTTCTATAATTTTTCCCCAATGCCCTCCCGCCCACCTTTTCTCTCCTGTATCTTACCAACATTGTTTTTCCTAATCCATTCCTCATTTCCCTCAGCACACTGTTCATTTGTACTGCGATGGTACTGGCAAGGGCTTGCATTTGGGATCAGCCTTTTAGGATTCCTCTCTCCAGCAATGTTTCAGCTTTAAATTACCCCATTATGTCTCTATCTTTCTCACTGAAGCTTATGCCTTGTTTGCGACTCTTCTTCATTCTCTTCAGCATCAGTATACATCTATCTGTATCGCCACTGATTCTAAATCTCTCCTCCAATCTTTACAATCTTCCCCCTGGACTTCAAAATCCTCCTGGATTCTTTATGAAATCCATCTTCTTGTATAGCATCGGACTTCCCTTAACTATACTACTTGCTTAACTTGGTCCAAAGGTCATGTCGCCATCCTCGGGAATTCTCTAGCTGATGCCGCAGCCCGTTTCGGAGCCCTGCACGGCTGTCCCATAGATTTTTCAGTCTCGCCAGTTGAACATTTTCCACGACTTATTACACTTCATTATCAACGCTGAACTACTTATAATGCCTCGTGTACAAAGGCACGTTGGTACTGGCACCATCCTTGTTCTCTCCGCTCTCCATCTTGGTTCATTCAACATACTTTCTCTCCCTCCTACCTCCATTTTCTGCTCCGTAACAAACTTCACATTCTGTATACTCCCCAACGCTTATATCTTCTCCGAAAACGTACTACTCCACTTTGTAACTGTGGTCTCGATACAGGCTTATTATTATTATTATTATTATTATTATTATTATTATTATTATTATTATTATTATTATTATTATTATTATTATTATTACTGCCATGCTACAAACTAAAATTAATATTACATTTTAAAGAGTTGCCATAATGCTCTATTGCTTTCATTTTTTCGTTCATAATTTCAAAGCAAAACAATAAATGTATCTTTATAACTATACAAAAGAAGAAGAAGTTGTATATGTTTAAAAAGAAAAGCGTTTTCAAGTTACTATACAGTCCTGTGGAGAATAAAACTATTTTTATCTTCCGCACGGATATCGCGTTTTGTGAATCTGGCAACGCTGGTTCGTTCACATTTTTTTAAATGGTGTATTTGGTTCATGTAGGCGGCATCAAGAAGAATGTTTTATTGTATGTTATATTGTCCTGGCGTGACTTTCCGATGAATATCGTACAAATAACCGGCAAAAATGTGATCACCGGGCAATTAAAGTTGACCCCTATATGTCGGCTCAAGTGAAGCAGGACCCATTTTGCCCAATCTTTCAGTAATGCTTCTTTATTAATTCCTTTTTGTGAATTTATGGGTCATAACTTGAAAATTACAATTTAATTTGCCCTGTAATCTTTGGATACACAAATATAGTAATAATACTACTGTGCTTGCCACTTCCTTCTAGCTATAAACCACAGCTATTGGGTAAGACGTTCATTGGAGTTACGAAACATTACTACAGGAAAGAAGTCAGAATGTACCACAAAGTCCTTTAACTCACTATAATTTGGCTGAACTCTTTGACAAAACATATTTAAAATTACAGGAGAAATAGCAGTATGATAATAGCCGGTGCAACAACATTGCGCAATTTTTTCCAAGGATTAGATCATTGATAATCTCTGTAATCTATGACTTATTAACGAGGAGCAGAAAGTGCTGAAATTGCGCAAATTTCCACTGCGACGATGCCAACAACGCAGAATTCAGGAAATTGTGTGAAATTTTGCACCGAAATAAAATGTACAAACGCCATTTCTTTGCGAGATATCCTTGTATTGCATTCTAATATTTACAAAGCAAAATATATCTTCACAGAACATTTCACGTTTACGGTTTGAATCCTTGGAATTTAAATCCTACAGCTTTTAAAAACATCATACCTGCCTTCTCATGGTTTATCTGTGAGTTCCTAAACTCAGCGACGAACTCGCTCCTTTTGACTTCTGCTGGTCTTTGGGCCTTTGAAATTTTTCATTATCGACGTCATTTTCATGGGGCCGCGGTGGCTCAGTGGTAGAGCGTTCACCTCTGGTGCTTGGGGTCCCGGGTTCAATCCCAGCCCCCGCCAAGTGAACTTTGTGGTGGACAAACACCGTGTGCGTGGGTTTTCTCGGGGTTCTCCTGTTTCCTCCCACTTTCTCCATTCCACCATTTCATTCATTATTCATCATCACCGTCTCCTTTAGCCTAACCGGCATAACCGTGGGACGTAAAACTCAAAGATTTCATTTTTTTGTCATTTTCATGGCAGTTTCCGTTTGGATCTCTCGCAAAGCAGACATCACCGTTTGAACATCAGGAATAGGGAAGTAAAATTGACAATTGTAGTGTCCATGAAAAGCTTCTGGTCCATTTGTTGTCCAACAGTGACCACTCATTATTGTAACAATTTATACGATAATAATATATAACATATCTTGCTCACAATACCTAAGAACAGTAACTAACAATAAGATGCAAATGCAAATATAAGGATCATTTATAGAAAGGTGAAAGGACAGTTGCTAATATACGTGGTAGACACACCTGAAATATGTAAACAAATGTTTGTGATTGGTCAAAAGTAGAAAATGTAAACAAATCCTTATCTCTGACTGGTTGAACGCCTGTCCAGGATATTTCAACGGAACTTATAGAAATATAAATGTTTTTGTCTATTTTATGTAAGTTTGTTTCTCGTACCGTTTTCCAATAACTATTTTCTTACAGTTTTAATCTTACAGGCAATCTTACAGTTAGACATGATACAAAAAATGGAACATGTTCCTCATCTCTCTCTCTAACAACTCTCGTGCACAAATATAATAGCGATAACTGAAAATGCAATTGTCATCCATTACTTTATACTTTTTTCCCTAAAACGACTTGCATTTTGGTGACTGTTTTTATTTTCCAAAATGCTTATGGTAATGATGGCAACCTTTCACTACATTTTTTTTTTTCAATTTCCAATTTTGTTGCCTGCTCATTAAGGCTTTATCCGCATCAACAGATAAGGGAGTGAAAGTTTGCGCAATTTCAGTGCACCCATCACAGGCAGGAGAAATAATTCGAAGGTCCACGTCACTCTACTAGTTTCAAAATCAGAAACATTCTACACACACACATACCCAAATCTACATTAGTTGATACCAAAATGACTAGGTGTACTTCATCTTTCGCTATCATTTTGTTTCCAAGTTTGCTAAATTATAATTAACTCTAGTTGATTTCAGTATCTTCCTATATCACTAGTTCATACCGTTAATTACATGTGAAATACACAGTATATGTTACTTAAATTAAATTACATATGAATTACTGTAATTAATTTGCAGACTTTTGATAATAGTGCCACCTTATTCACCAAAAACGTTAAGTGGAGAAGGAAATTTCTCTCAATTCTCCAAGATTTCACACCCTACTTTGTACGCTGTATGATATTCATGGAGCATCTACTTCACAGAATTGATTTTTCAAGCAGAGAAACGACATCTAATCGGATTGGATCGTCAATTTAATTGGAGGTTAAGTAATTTTTCTCAGCACCAACGTTATAAGAAGCATCAACGTACAGTTTAACGTGGGCTCTGTACCACATGAGCTCCCACAGAAAATAGAACGTAGGTGGAAATGAGGTTTAAAATTCCAGTTCTAATAAGATGCTGTATGATTTACAATTTAACAGAAGTTCTACAACATTAGCTTCACTAGTGATCAAATCCAGTAATTAAGGCTATATATATATATATATATATATATATATATATATATATATATATATATATATATATATATATATATATATATATATATCAAGAGCTTTCTGTCATAAATATCTTTTTATCAAAGTTTTGTTTGCTGGCTCAAAAATCTATTCTGAGCTGTTGAAATCCTAACAAAGTTTTAGATCCAAGTAGTAAAAAGAAGTATGTATATCTATATCTGTGTTGATTGTATCAACTAGTAAATAAATAAATAAATAAATAAATAAGAAAGTAAATATATTAACTTATTATTAAAGTATCCTAATAATACGGTTATACTCACCAGTAGCAAAGAAATAGTTCACTCCTGTATAAAGAAGGCACACTATCAAAATAGATTTCATTTTAGCACTACATAAGAAGTTCTTTAGAACGTAATCTAGGTGACTCGATTGTAAATTAAGCACATTGCTGCTGTAAAACAGGATATCCTTTAAAATCTCTGCATCATCCGCTTCCTGTTTTGAACACTTCTATAAAATATTCCTCTTATTTATCCTTGTAAACATACTTTAGTGTCACAGTACTCCCTTCATAACGAGTGACTAGATTGCGTATTTTCTGTGTTCATGAGCCCTGGTTCGAATCCCTGTGGAAGTACCTGTCTAGGAAACAAATTTGAGTAGTAATCAGATTTCTCTGATAGCAGTACGTCTTATTTCATACAGCCTTTACGTACTGAAAAAAGGACATAGGTAAACTAAAAACCCAACAGATGTAATGTTAAACTATACCTCAATACGTATAGGGCCATAAATAAAATTTTTGTTCAAGTGCGTCAAACGCGAGCATGGATGGGATTATCTTCTCATCTGAAAAAAAAAAAAAAACGAACCTAACATAAACGTAATATATTGTGCACAAGTGGGCGAAAAATGAAATGACAAGGAAAATGAGATAGGCAAAGCAAAGTGTACGAAACTCAACTGTTACTATTCTTTATATTTATATTGAGTATCTTAGAACCAGGATTAAACTCGAGTTGTAATTTTTAGCATCTTCTCTTGTTGCGAAAATGTTTGTAAAAATCTTTTATCAATTTCAATTTTTGGATCAAAAGGTCCAATTTATTTCAGGTAAAAATTTTCTTGTATGCCTTATATCTGGAGAACTACATACAGTATAGCCAAACTCAAACTACCACTTAACTCAGTATGATATGCTTATTCCGTAAAAAATACCAAACTTGATTTAGGAGCCGTTCAAAAAATTTTGGGTCCCCTGATACAAAAACTAATTATTAGCCAATCGATTTCGCCTTAGACAACTGAAAACAATGTACTTTTTTTTTTGAAACGGAATAAAAGCTGTCAGCATCTTCCACTTTGCTCTAGAGGCTAGAGCGCGTGACTGGTGCACGGGGTTTCGGGTTCTCTACCCAGCGGAATAGCATATAATGCATTACCGCAGTTTGGCTTCCATTTAGCACTGCAGGTCCAAGTCCCACATAGCCTTCGTACTGAAAAGAGTCGCTAAACTTAAACAAACACAAATTCTAGCAAATATTTTCTTGTACAAAGCTACTGCAGCTAGAGCCCTAATTATAATAGTTTTTATTTTTAAAAAAATAATCTTACTTTTTATATAAAAAAGGCATTTTATTAATACAAACATCATACATACATCACATACAATTTAAATAAATTTTTTAGGAAGTAAAAATATTTTCAATTAAAAATAAAATATCTTGCAATAATAAGATTAGAAACGGAAAATTATATTACAAAGAAAAATAAGAGAAAGTGCCTTTGGATTTTTTTTTTCAATTATTTTCCTCCGGAAAGCAACTGTACTTGTTGCATACAATTGTCAAATTTTAGTTGATACGTCGTGTCGAGATTTCCTTTGCAACCGTATCCGCCCAGACGATGAATTCGGGCGTAGTCCGCGCAGTCGATTCTGCCATCTCCATTACAATCCTATAAGTCATGGAAAAAAAGAGACATTAAGTAGGGTTAAAGCTAACAATATTTTACGAGAAATTCGAAATATAAAATATTCAACTTTCAACTGTTTTTATTATTAATACTAAATTATCATAAGTCATATGGCATAACTGGACGTAAGACGTGCCCTCTTTAATTTAGTACATCTGTTATTTGATTTTTCTTCCCTCTTCTCATTTTACCTTCTACCATACGTTCTACGACATCCGTAATACAACAACTTCTCGTAATATCCTAACTAGTTTCTTTCAAATGAAATGAAATCTTTGAGTTTAACGTCCCACGATTATCCCTGTTAGACTAAGGGAGACGATGATTAAAGCAAGTGAATGATAATGAAAAAATGGTGGAATGATAAAGTGGGAGAAAACGGTAGTACCCCGAGAAAATTCATGGACACGATGTTATTCATTACAAACTTACTTGGCCGGGGATCAAACCAAGGACCCAGAGTTAAGCACTACCACTGAGCCACTGTGCCTCCAGAGAATTCAGTTCAGATGATACTTTTCTAATCAAGGTTGCCGATCCATGTGGCCCCCCCTATTGAATATACAATATTTGGCATAATTTGAATGCAATTTTTCTTAAAATCCTCATATATATATATATATATATATATATATATATATATATATATATATTCCTTCTGCATCTGCATGCCCCCCCCCCCAAATTTAGAGAAATCGGCGCCCTTGCTTCTAATGCATCGAAAATTTACGAGACGAGATGACAAATAAGCTTTTCTCGTCTCGCCTTGTCTCTTGGGTAACACTACTCCTTCAACCTACCAAATTTCCTCTTTGCTTTTCCACACCCACATCTCGATCGTTTCCAGTCGTTTTAATCTCTTCCTCTGTAATTTCTATCATTCTGCCCCATTAAACTATAATATTTCACACGAAACACTTTGTAAGGCTTTTTCTGTATCTTTTTTGTTTATCAAGTTGTACAAAGAACTTCCTTCTAAACGTGCTTCAGCAACATACACTAGGCTAGCCATAAGTGACTTGACAAAAATACCTTTGGAATAACTTATCAAGAAAAAAACTACGGAACTGTTACAAGTTAATTTAGGTTAGAAAGTTAGGTTACCTATTCAACGTAACGAATTACATCTTTTAAATATAAAATAACATATTGCATTCATTGTAAATTTAATTTATTCTTAATTACAAATGTAACAAAGTTTAACAAAGTTATAAAACCACTTCTTTACAATGTATTTATTCACGAGCCACCACCTATTAATGACATTCAAGAATCACACTTAGAATATAGGTTACATCAATCAAATCTAGTCCAGTGTTCGTAGTAGGTAAATTTTGCAAAAAGGAAAAAGGGATTTTCTTCAATAAAACGTGAAAATCCAGGGAAAGTTTTGTGTTGAGTTATTGACCAATATAAATACTTAAATTTCTCTTTGTTCTTCAGAAATAAACCAATGCAATAATAATAGTGTGCGTTTGCATGTTTGAGGATAATTTGCACTTATCTTTGGTTGGTTGTATTTATGTGTATCTATTTTTGTAAGAAAAAAAAGAAAAAGAAAAAAAGAAAAAGAAAAAAGAAAAAAAGAACACAAGGAAAAAATAAATATATATAAAAACACTTCCTTTAATACAACTCAATCTTATCACATAATTTTTGTCATACAAATTAGACACCACAAACTAGGAAGAGACCGCAGTGGCTCAGTTAATAGAGCGTTCAGCTCTGATGCGTGCGGTCTCAGGTTTGGTCCCAGTTCGCGCCAAGTGGACTTTGTGGTCGGCAAACACCGTGTCCGTGGGTTTTACCTCGGTTCCCCCGTTTCCTCTCACTTTATTCATTCCACCATTGTATTCATTTCTCATCATCACCGTCTCCTTTAGCCTAGTCAGCATAAACGTGGGACTTAAAACAGGAAGATTTCATTTCATTTACAAACTAGGGAAATTTTGATAAGAGAAGTGAAAATTTTGTGTTAGTTGAGGGAAATTTTCTTAAGAAAACTTCTAGTCTAATCATTTGTGATCTGAATGATTAATAGATTTATGTTCCACGCTGAATATTCAATGCATCTCTCAGATTATATTATAATTAATCTATTGATGCAGTGTTTTATTAAAATTTTGGAAGAAATTTTATTTTATTCCCTATAAGAATTATTTTCTGAATTTGACCTTCTTACGATTATGAACTGAGACTAACATAAGAGAGACGATGATGATGATCGAAATGGTGGCTTGAAGAAAGTGGGAGAAAACGGCAGAAGCCCGGAAAAAAGAAATGAAGCACACGGTGTTTGTACACCACAAAGCCGATTTAGCGAGAACCGGGGACCTCACACAACAAAGATAAACACTCTATCATAGAGCTACCGTGACTCCACATATTCCCAAAATAATTTACGCAAAATATTTCCAAGATTTGAAGAAAGCAATGTTGGAAATATATATTACAAAAATCAATTATTGAAGATATGATCAATTAAGCGAGAAGATGGTTAGATCGCATGTGTCTTCAAGATATTGTTACCATTCTTAAGCTTTCGAAACTAATTAATAATATGAAACTATTTTAATGAAATTTTTGTTTTAATTATACCTTTAAAACATAGGAACACACCAGAATCAATTCTAAGAGAGAAACATTCTTGAATCCCTATAAGAGATATGCTATTTTGAAACTCCAGTGCACGCACAGAAGAACCTCAAAAAGAGAGAAACATTTCAGAAGCTCTATAGAATACTATTTTGAAACTCTACGGAAGACATGCCTCACTTGCGTCTACTCGCGGGATCCGTGACTGTAAGTATTACTTGTAAAATTGTATGTGTTTGAAAGAAATAAACATGAAAATATAATTACATAGTTAATTGCATAAGAAAAATGCACTATAACCTTGCTTTAAGGTGTGTAATGATAAAGAAAATGTTAAATTGACAATTTTGACAATATTTCATCATTATCTAATATATAATTAATATATGTACGATTTTGCTGAGATCATTTTGGACACCCATTTGCTTTAAAAGGTTATGCTCTGGCAACCGAATAGGAAATTGTAATCCTTTGAATCTAAATCAAGAATTCAAGTAGCCAAAGAAAATATATGTTTCTTTGATTTTATTCCGATTATGGGTAAGAGCCAGGCGCGCACCCAAAAATTTTTGTAGGGAGGGATCCAAGGGCCCAATACTACAAGCCACTATGTCCATGTAGTATTGAACGGGTATTATTCTACACCCGAAAATACAAGTTATTGTAAAACACTTTCACCTTTATTTTCAGGGAAAGAAATGAGATAACTATTATTATTATTATTATTATTATTATTTTTTTTTTTAAGAGAAAGAGTACAGATGAAGTGTAATATCAAATTTTCATGCTACAACGATCATTACAGTTTAACAAGTATAGTTTTATTGAGAGTGTGCACAACTGTTTCTTGAGGTAGGAAGTTCTGCAGGGAGGGACCGGACCAGGTTTTCTAAACAAGACTGTACATGTTGAATACATATACATATCGTTAGTTCAATAAATAATTTCAAATAACAATGACAAAATATTAATATTGATCAAATCTGTTTCTATTTACAGTTCCGTTGAGTAACACTCTATCACACATTTATTCATAATATGGGCTATAATTTACCGTACACAATTCACCAATCATATCTTCATAATAATTATTTTATAACAAAACACTTGTATATATTTTACCTAACAATGAACTTTCGACTTTCTTTAACAAAATTACGTGTCACCACATAATGCGCCTATACTATTCTAGCCTATAATAATTTTCCCACATGCGTACTACTACTACTACTACTACTACTACTACTACTACTACTACTACTACTACTACTACTACTACTAATAATAATAATAATAATAATAATAATAATAATAATGTATTTTATTATGCTGCAATATTAACAAAATTTAATGTACACTCTTGTTCAAGAATAATGAACATCCACCTTCCTTTCATAAGCTCACTATAGTATTTAATTCCCTGATAAAGTAGAGCTTCTTCGTGAAGTGATTAGCATACGCGCCTTTGTACACACGGGACGTTAAACTCAAAATCAACTCAACTCAATTCCCTGATAAAGTAGATATATTTTCACGAGCCATCGTTGTCTGTGACATCATAGTCATCTTTAATTGAAAATATCTCAATTGCATTACAATTTTATCTTCAAAGCTTAATTTCTTTTACTTTTGCTCACGGGAGTAAGACTGCTGTTAATTTCGGAAAATGCGGATTTCTATATTAACAAGGCAAGAAAACATGAACTAATCGTGGAGTATTTGGATAGGATACATGGGCGTCTCTGGCGGGGGGAACGAGGGAGACGCGTCGACCCAATATTTTCAAGTACAAAATATTTAGTACTTTATTCTAATTTAATTTATTTACTAACGTGTAAATAATAGTCTACTAACTATATTTATTTGGAATGTACTATTCAGGATGTGAAACGATTATAACAGAGTTCTTAGGGGGTTCGTGAAGGTAAGCAGAAAGGTTGGGCAAGGTAATACCATTTAAATCACTTTCTTTGATGCCCTCCCCCTAAATTTTACCTACCACAGACACCAATGATGGGATGTAGACTTAGTTGTTGTTCTTGTTGCAGCTGGGAATACATTTTGTCTCGTCACGACCCTGCATAGAACTTTTGAAACATAGGATGGGAATTTGAAAGATATTAACATGATGATACATGTATGCTTACTAAGTTATTACTAATAGTTGTACCAGTTGTATTAATTAAAACCTTTAACTGTTTACAATTAACAAATATTCTTTATTTTATTTATTTATTTATTTATTTATTGTATTTCCACACAACCACCCGAAATCCAAAATGCAATTATTCAAGAACCTCGTTATACACAACAATTCCTGAAGTAGCGATATCTATTGTCGTTAGGCAGTCAAGTTATAGCGCATGTAGTGACATCTATTAGCGTAACTATTATGAGTTACCATGACACACTGATACATTTATCTTTTATTATAAGACATTTCCATTGTGCCGCTTGTATGTCTGCAATCAACATTACAAACCTTTTAAGGAAAGGTTGTATAAATATTCCAGGATATCATGACTCACAGATTGACACGTTTCTCTTTTAAAAATTGGATTATTAATTTTTACAATTGTATATTAAATTAACATTTTAGACAATGATTAAACAGAAATTTTCTGAAATGAATTTTGTGGATTAAAAATGGATAGTATATTAAAATTAATACTTGTAACACTTACCTGATAAAATTTATCCATGTATTCTCTTACAACATGGGCAGCACAAAAGGCGTCTTTGGTACAGTCGGCATAGGCTGTAATACATAGAGCATGAGATCAGATTTTAGTTAATTCTAAAGTAGGTTCATTAAACGTGTGAAAAACATATTAACGGATGAGAGACAGAATGTACCACTTTCAAGACAGCGGAAAAATTTTACTTTCGAGATAAGGAACAAACCAAAGGTTCATCCTCGTCTAGCAAATGTATTTCGTTTGAGTATTCTCTCTAAATATAGGCTCTACCTTACTTAACTTAACAGTGTTTGATACCTAGACCATCGTTTGTTTTTCAACCCTTTGATTTATATGAAGAATTATGTTTCTATTTACCTTGAAATGAAATGAGATTTTAATAGTTTGGTTTCCGTCCTTCGTTAATTCTTTTCCTGAAAAATCATATATCGTACGAACTCAACCGAATTCATCCGATCTGGATCAAACTTGGCATGCTAGTAGGTCTTGATCTACTGTATAAGCTTGTGAAATGTTAGGGTATGCAGGTTTTTGATTCCTGAGTTATAGACCATCAAATTTGGGGGTCACAGTGAGTATCGTGCTAGTTCATCCGAACGCATTCGATCTCTATTAAACTTAGTATGGTAGTAGATCTTGAGCTACTATACGATATAAACTTATGGAATTTATAGTGTACAGGCTTTTGGTTTTCTGAGTTATTTACCATCAAATTTGAGGTAAAATTTTCGAAAATAAAGAAAATTTTAAAAATTCTTTATAAAAGCACTGAACGATGACTGTTCTCCGTAATCGGGAAACTTATATTAATATTTTATTTCTTCTTCAGTTCTAGTTAAATGTCCCTCAACTTTACAAATAGTTAATTGTAATTTTAATATTTATAAATAAATTAGGCGACTTATTTGGACCACTACTAAAAGAACAAGTTCAAAATTAGTTTACATATCTCAATAAACGAAGCGTTCACGTAAGCATGTTGAAAATCATCGACCACAAAACTTTCGCATCTTAAAATTGCAAACACAAGAAAATGGCATATGACATAGACAGAAATTTGGTCTCTGCAGTGTGCCGCTGCTTTGCAAAGGTAAACCAGAAGTATGGAATAAATTCGAATGGATTGAAATTAAGAATAATTATGAATTGACCATGAGCGCTCTCTCGGACAACGTTGACATCTACAACGTTTCATTCCGTTGTGCCAATTCTTCCTACGCCTCCTGGTTAGACAAACTAATACGATTCACGAGATGGTCTGAAATAGAAAGCTCAGATTTTTAAAATTATTCTCCGTTCTTTATTGAGCCTGGTTACTGTGTGTTCCTAATTCTTCTCAAATATCTGGAAGACTGGACTTTGCTATGTAGGGGAGGTGAAAATGATAAACGCACCATGAGTACTTGAAGGTGTTCCAACACTATTTTCTAAAATTGGCTCAAAATGAGTTTTCCGTAAACCAGGACCTAGCTAAATTCTACCCCGTGCCTAAAAATAGTAACTCCTAATTTCATTAAAATTGCCAGCCCGTTTTAAGGCCAAATTTGCAACTAACCTAGAAGTTCTCATTTTTATAATGTTAATTTTGATTACTACAGGAGGTATGATAATTGACCCTCTGTTTCTCTGTCCAAAATGACTTCGGTTACATTGAACCTAACAATAATCAGGGCCGTATTTAGAATTTTGGTGCCCCTAGGCCAGGAGCGTCATTTCAGACTTCGCTTGAGGGGGGCAAAAGCACCACAGACATAAGACTTTCCGGTTTTGTACTAGTATATTAGTAGACAATCAATTAAACTATATGTATTTTTCAAACTCTTGGGGGGGGCAATTGCCCCCTCCTGCCCTCCCTAAATGACGCCCCTGCCCTAGGCCCAATAATTTTTTCCGCCCTCTAATATGGTTAAAGTTACTTTCCTAAAAACATTTATTAAAAAATTACAGCCAGTTCTCCCGTGTTTGAGATCAATGTTGTAACAAAGTTGATGCATAATGTTGAAAAATAGTTTAACTTTACCAACAATTACCGTATTTGTTCCTATGAACTTCAAAATCAGAATGCTTTATTAGCCTGATTTTTTTAATCAATTCAAAAAATATGTTAAGTTATGGCTATTTATTTT
Source organism: Thermobia domestica (assembly GCF_964235325.1). Lineage (NCBI taxonomy): Eukaryota > Metazoa > Arthropoda > Insecta > Zygentoma > Lepismatidae > Thermobia > Thermobia domestica. The sequence goes on along the minus strand of NC_137466.1, from coordinate 170,280,752 downwards.
TATTTCTAGATATTTTTTATTTTTTTCTCTCGGCCGTGCGCCCCCTGAGAGCTTGCGCCCATAGCCCCGGGCCTATTGGGAAATCCGGCCCTGACAATAATACATTAATATTGTATAGTCCCCTCTCAAAGATGTCCATATAATGAAAATAAAATGTACGATGGAATACCAAAGCTATTCACCTTCTTACAACCTCTCCATAAAACATATTTAGTGTTAGTGGAAGAGGGCGAAGGTCATAGTCCTTTTAGAATTAAATGCGTCACAATGACAAGTTATGAATATTTAATAAATACATCCTTGTAAGTCCCACCCTGGGAGTGACTTGTGCATTTCACACTTCAATACTTCTTAGTCTGATATAGAAACGAGAGTGGGACGATCGCCATAGTATGCAAATTGAATGCATTCACGTCATCATTGCCAATGCCTCTTAACTACTAAAGTTGTGAACAGATTGTTGTAAATGTATGGGAATTTCCGACTATTTTATTACAAACATATTCTTACCTCCTTCCCTGTTAGGGTCATCTCCTGCAAGCACAACTTTATTAGCATCCGCCCAGTACGCCCACGTTATTCTAAAAAGACCACACACGCTTCCATCACAGCCCATCGTCAAGTTGCAGTTGGAACTAGCTTCACAGATACATCCTAGGCACACATCAGTCACTGGCTCTCTTTGGAGATTCTGGCCTGAAATCATAAAATATCATCCTTAGCAAAACAAATAAAATTCTTGTTGCAAATTAGATCATATTTAGATATACGCACTTATTATACTATACATGAATGATTCCCAAACTATGATCCGTCGACCAAAAGTGGTCCTCAAGGTATGCCTTTGTGTCCTCTTAGATTGATAACATTAGTCCAAGAAGACAGAAATAATAAAATTCAAGTAGATTGCGTATTACACACTATAGTTAAGAATCTCAAACATCTATAGAGTGTATAAATAATACATTATACAACTTAATAAAATTAAGTTCATTCAAATTTTAATACCTAATGGGTGTATTATTATAAAATATTATTGATAACCTTCATTATTGTTAAAAATCTTGTATGTATTTTCTTTTGTATACACTGAAAAAAAAATTGTAATTAAATTGCCAAATATCTTCCTTCATTTCCCTTCATTTTCTAAGTTGATATACATTTCCTTAGATTAAATTACAAAATTTGCTGGATCTTTTTACAAATTTACAGTAAATTTATAAGAAAGTGTGATATTTTTATTGATAAAAATGTAATTTTACATAATTTCATATTAGTAAATTTACTTTATAGGCGTAAATTGATTTACATATAGGAGTGGCAAACAGATTGCCAACGTTTTTTGTAAATTTACCTATGAAATTTTTTACAGTGTATACTAATATAAAAACAAGTGAACTTTAATTAATAATATTTTTAAAATAGTGGTATAAGCTCAAAACATTAAACAATAGTAAATTTACTTTGGAAAGGGACGAAAGTATGGTGGTCCGAACATTTTGACTAATAAAAGTGGTCCTCACTAGAAAAGGTTTGAGAAATGCTGTTCTGTATATGGATTTTCTTTTCCCAATATTTTTGGAATAAATTGAGCAATTGAATACAGGTTACCATAACACACAGAAAATTATAAAGTCTACTATGAAGTTCTTTGTTCTTGGAACACTAAATCCTATTATATTCCATACATTAATAATTTCTGTAGTAGTATAATATCTCATGCATTTTTATTGTATGAATACTGAATAATTTTTAAAATTGTAATGAGTTTTTCTTATATATATTTCTTACAGGATCTGTAGTTCTAAAAGATTTCTGTTGATAAAATGATTTTGTATCATAGAAATGAACCACTTCCAGATCTTTTAACTAACTAACTAACTAACTAACTCTATGGCCTATGGAACCCGGAGATTCAATGCCGCGTTCACAAAAGCTCTCCACTGACTTCTATTCTTAGCTAACTGCATCCAGTTTCTACTTTGTATTCCAATCTCTGCGAGATCCATCTTAATATTGTCCTCCCATCTGCGCCTAGGTCTTCCTAATGGTCGTTTTCCGCTTAGTCTTCCAGTCAAGACTTTGAAAGCGTTTCTACTTTTTTCCATTCTAGCTACATGACCCGCCCACCTAAGCCTCCTAGACTTGATGACCCTAACAATGTTGGGTAAACCATATAAATGATGTAGTTTCTCGTTATGAAGTTTCCGCCATTCCTCATTCCCGTTCCTCTTGGGTCCGAATATTCTTCTCAGGATCTTGTTCTCAAATACTTTCAGTCTATGTTCTTCCCTCAGAGTAAGTGACCATGTTTCGCTGCCATACAGAACAACAGGCATAATTATCGTTTTATATATTTTAAGCTTCAAATTCCTCGACAGAATTCGCGACGACAGGAGATTTTGAACCGAATAGTAACACGAATTCCATGCTTTTAGTCGACATTTAATTTCTCCGTGAATATGATTTTTCTCTGTTAATATTGATCCTAGATATTTGAAAGTATCCACTTTATCAAAAGTATTATTTAATATTTTAACGCATCCATAATTTGCTGTATTCCGGTCCCGACGCACTTCCATGTATTTAGTTTTCTCTGCATTTACTTCTAAACCCATGTCCCTGCAAGCATTTAATAAGATCTCTGCATTCCTTTCTATTGTTCTCCTTTTAGATCTTTTAGTTAGTGGAAATTAAATGGATCGCCTACGAATGTGGTTAGGAACAGAGGTTACTGTCAACCAGGACAAGTCCAAGAAAATTCTCTCTACTCCAAACGAGAAATTGTCGTCAATATGGTGGCATATGAGATGAACAGTTCATTATGATTTAGTAAAAGTAAACGAGACAATCAATTCTGGCAAATACTGCCTTCGGTTGGCACCTTTGAATGCAAAAATCAAAGAAAAACGGCCAGCAGTAGCGAACAGAAAAGGTGTCACTCCGTTGCGTAATAATGGAAAACCTTGTGTTTCTTTAAAGACGCAACAAAAAATACCGAAGTTTGTTTCCTAAGCTGTCACCCATCATATTCACCTTATATTGCTCCCAGAGATTACTACCTCTTTCTATCTCTTCAATTTTCCTTAAATGGAAACATACAACGGTATGTTGTATGTGTTGTACTGTTGTACTATTATTTATCTGTACAGGTCTTAGAAAGACGATCAGAGGTGCGACAACGGAGCATATTTTGTAAAGAAAAAGAAAAAGGAAATTGTAAAGATTATTATTGCTCCTTAGTTACAGTAAATGAAAAATAAATAAGAGAGGTTGTTAAGTAAAAAGATTAGGAAGTTCTCAGAAGAATTGATGTACAAGAAATTAGCGGTTTGTAAACGAAGGTATAAATAAATAATATTTACGATTCAATGTTCTGTTATAGATATTGTGGCTCAAGAAATATTTATTAAGAACCAGTAGTGTTACAAACAAAGGTTCAGAAATGAAAATGATGTGAAGGATGCTGTGACAGTTTTGAGACTCTAAAGATGAGACATTCTACAGAAGAAGGATTGAAATAGGCGAGTTTCGTTTCATAGTATGAAATTACGTTAGATTTTCAAACTATGCGAACTCAAAACGAAAACTAGTCGTAGTAGGTCTATTACTTCCACTTGTAATACAGGAATAAGGTTAGGGATGGAACTTGTAGGTATGTTGATTTCATATTAAAAAGCCATTTCTTGCTTGGTATCTCTTACCGGTTTGGTATATTCAAACCGAAAGTGGTAGTAGACCTCTACAACTTCCGGTTGCAATAGTGGGGTTAAATTCCTAAGTTGGGCGTCCGTTTCCAGCGAAATTTTTAAAATTTACAGGAAATATATGGATAATTTGATCGTTTGTGTGCTTGATAATATATAAGAGTCTCGAAAAATCTGTATATTTGTTATATATAAACGGTTACAAACATGGAACTATATGGCGAGCGGAGGGAACTACTTGGCGCAAGGTAACCGAACAGTTGCATTGTGGGAAAGAAACGAGCATTTATGTTACCAACATGGCGAATGTACAAGGGCAATGAACTAGCATTTTTAACATTTGTGAAGGAATACATTAATAACGAGCAAAATCTTTTAAAAGTTTGTGAAGAGCACGGATTAATGAACCTAATAACAAATTGCAGAAAGTGTGGAAAGGAGATAACAGTGAAAAAACTTAACGAAAGCGGACGCCCAACTTCGGAATATATGCCCAATAGTGGAATCAAGTCCGAGATGGAATATGTTCTTCGGACCTTAATCGATTCCAGAAAACTGTTTCTCATTATCTATTACCGTTCGTGCTCTAAGGAAATCCATAGTGAAGCTGGAAATATTAGTAAATCACTATCACTTTCGGTTTTAGTAGAGAGAGATGCGGGTAAAGATGGTATCGTTTCTTGAAAGGCTGAATCGATTTCAAACAAACGCTTCTCGCTTTTACCGAGAGTGATCTCAATATTGATCAACATTGAAACTAGAAATGGTTAATTTCGACCACTTCCGGTTTGATTAGAGGGTTGACGGGATAAATGGAACCTCTTGCAGGAAGGCTGAGTAGATTTCGGAAAATAGCTTTTTGCGATCTCTTACCGCTTTTAGTCTATGGAGATTAATATTGAAACCGGAAAAAGTTGATAATTTCTTCCATTTCCGGTTTTAATACAGAGATGCAGGTGAAGACAGTAACGTTTCTCGAGATTTTTTAAAAAAATCCTCGATCAACATTGAAACCGGAAATGGTTAATTTAATTCCACTTTTGGCTTGAATAGAGCTTTAAGAAATAAGATCGAAACTTTTCCTGGGACGTTGAGTCAATTACAAAAAAGCCACTTCTCGATCTCTCTTTCAGTTTTTGCTCCCATACTTGTCGGCAGACAAACGAACTTAACGTTTTATGATATGACTTCTGACACTTATGCACAACAATTTGGTTCTCTAAAGCTACCATCTAGGTTGGGAGAAGTTGTGAATGGTCATGGAATTTATGTGAAACAATAATTGTTAACCTGAAAATAACATTGTCTTTATAGGAGCTGCAAAACGGGTAGAAGTTTCCTGTAGACCTTAGCCAAATATTTTGATGTCTATATCTGGTAGTACATGATCCAATAATACGAACTATACTGAAAATACACCATGTTTGGGAAAGTATTTTTGCTAGCAATTATATATTTGTATAACTGAGTCATAGTAATGATCACTCATGTCACGTGGTCTATTCAATGTCAGTTTATGTATACCAATGCAAACCCATAGATATAGTTATTCTGTTAGAATTCTGAAGGTTTCATGGTTGAAAATTCTTTTGTGCTGCATGTTGCTTCGTAATGACCTGTTGCGATTCATTCTTTATTCTTCTTTCTTTTTAAAAAAAATAAAAAATGAAAAAAACCTTGTGGGTTTTCCCACACTTCAGTGCAGGCAACATGTTTGTTATACTATTAGTATAAATTTTGTAACGTTTTACTACTCCCGCTTCAAACAAAAAAGAATTTCTTTATGATTTTTCTTTAACTGCTGGGAATGGCAGATTGTTTCCTCTTTACACAGCTTCAATATTTGATCTCTTTTTACTGTTTAATGGCTACATCTTTGCAGTACAATTTCCTCACCACTAAAAGATTTTAATTCTTAATTGTTTAAAATATTATTGACATGTTATAAAGCAGAAAAAACTGATTAGCAATTTCTCTTTTAACTTTCACTAAAAATTTCCAGGAAATAAACGCGATTTCAGAATACAACCAAATTTTGACGCCAATTTAGCAATATTTATGTATTAAAAAAGAAATCTGAAAGAAACTTGTGTGAGAACTGTTGTTAAAACATTAATCCCTTCATAATGAAGTGCTTTAAATTATTTTCACGTCTTTCAAAACGTTGTAATAATGAGATAATACTCTGATTGCAAAATTCTACAACGTATTCATAATTACTAATTACTAATAATTACTGTAGAAGAGCTTGACTACAGAGTACAGTATGATGTAAAAAAGGTTAAGGGTATTCGTCAAATGGTATAGTCCTTTCAGTGGTGCCCCCCCTCTCATATCCATGACGCAGCCCCCCCTCAATTGTCTATCCGTAGGTGTTCTTCCACACACACAAAAAAATCTTTTCGATTAATTTTTACACCCCATCAAACATATGTATATAGATTTTAACCCCCCCAATATTCCAATGACGCAGTTTGCGTCATAGCCCCCCTCTGCGGGCACCCATGCCTTATTATTGAATCTGAATTGAAAATTTACATGACGTTACAAAACTTGAGGGAAGTCTGTGAAGAATATGGAGTTGAGTTGATTTTGATTATAACATCTCTTTCAGGAGCGTGGCTACATGAGACGTGGACCTACGGATTAACGTGGAATCCAAATCACACGAGCTCCCACCAGGAATCGAACCCGGATCTCCCAAACCAAAGGCGTGTATGCTAACCGCTTAGCCACGAAGGAGCTCGTGAAGAGTATGAATGAATATAAATATTAAAAAAGACAGTGGTGACTAAAACAAAAAGAAGTGTGGCAATTATCATATAAAAGTTAAAGCAAAGAAGGAAGTGCAAACTGACGAAGAGATGGAAGGGATTTTCCCCATGACAAAAAAAAAAAGAAAAAAATCCCTCGAGAAGAAAATTTCCATCTCTGGCAGGGATAACTTTTTCGCGTATCTAGAATTTTTTCAAATGGTAAAAATGAAATGAAATTAAATCTTTCAGTTTAACGTCCCACGATTATGCTTTTTGGCCTAAGAGAGACGGATGACTAAGGCAAATGAATGGTGCTGGAAAAAATTGGTGTGGAATAAAAATATGGGGGGAAACGAGAGCATTCCGAGAAAACTCACGGACACGATGCTGTCCCCACAAACTTACTTGGTCAGGATGGAACCAGGGACCCACACACCAGAGGTACACGGTCTACCACTTAGCCACCGTTTTCTCAATCTTTAAGGAATTTGATCTATCAAAAAATCTCTTTATATATTTAGTCTGTCCGTGTGTCCATCCGGGAAACACAAAATCTCAGGAACTATTTGATGGACCATCCATTTTAGCCAGGATGTATTAGTCAAAAGTTTCTACTCAAGGTCATTAATGGACATGATCAATTCCAAAATATGGATCGGACAATCAAAAATCGGTTCCCCATATGTTGCTATGAGAATAATAAATTATGAATGTCATCCTTGTTTGATAAACTATCTGCAATGCTGTTGAAATTAGTGAATTAGTATAATGTTCAAAATGCAAAACGCAAATCTATACGTGAAATACAACGCTAAAATGAAGCTAAATGACTTTCTGCTCGACAAATCTTAAAAAAAGAAATTAAATATTTTCTATTTTCAAATATTCATTTATCTTACTCAAGTTTTTGAATAGGAATGTGTTGACTCTCGGTCGAAAAAGTGTAAAAGTTTTTTTTTTTTTTTCAGATCAGTCATCCTGAGTGAGGTTTTCCGGTGTTCTCTACATTTACACCAGGTAAATGTCCGGATGGTACCTAAACGTACAGGTTGCAGGTCTCTTCTCTCTTCCTTCCTTCCCTATCCCCGGATAATGTGATCACTGAGGGACGTCATCCCTCGTAAGTAACGGGCTAACATGGCCATAGATCCCGAAAGTTCAGAAATCTAATTTCTAATCCTAATCCTTGTACGGTAAGAGAAAATGCAAAAAATTCAAACTTCAATTTTTAGAATTTTGACACACTGTAACGCTGCTACTTGTTCATATTCTTTATTGTTTTCAAATTATTCATAAAATCCTTTAAAGTGGGATGTAGTGAAGATTTTTTTTTGTTTTTTACAAAAAAAATATATCAATTAAACATGATACTTTCATATTGTGTTAAAGAATAGGATTGAATGATAACGTTTGTTGAAGCATTGTGTTGTGTTGTGTAATATTATGAATTAAACAACAACAAAAATTCAAGGCCATTTTCACGGCCCTGATTCAATTTACGTCTACAATTTTGATACAGTGCGATAGTGGTGAATTTAATAAGAACTTATTTGCACTAAGAAATACGGCGTAAGTATATACACGTCTGTCCAGACAAATGAATGAATATATAAATGTAAAATATGGCGTGTGCATTGATCCTTTTATATGTCGTTAGCTACAATAATCAGTACTTCTTTTAAGCATATTACAAATTCATACATATCTTAATTGCATCTCTTTATACTAATTGCGGTTCTTTCTGAAACGGTCTGTTGCCCAATGACGTAAGCATGAGAACAAAGGGTGAGGGAATAAAACGTAGAAGTTCGGTGAAGAAGTACCAATTAAAATCGTTAATCCTTTCTTATTAGAGTCTACAGGTTTGCGCCAGTAAAACTCAAATGTTCTCCTGGATATTTTCAGGAAGAGCCTTGAAAAATACTTAGATCATATGCATTAATCCAAAATGTCTTTTCGATTGAACGAATAACAAATGCTTAATAAAGTATTTTTTTAAAAATATGTATTTAGTAAATCATTCATAAAAAGTAAATCATTTAACATAAAAACAGGAAGTTTTGTATATGAGAAGATTTGGTTCATCGAAAATTAATGTCCCATTCACTTCCACGAATTCAATACGATATATATATATATATATATATATATATATATATATATATATATATATATATATATATATATATATATAAAGTTTTTGGTAAACACTTGAGCGTTAACTAGTACACAAATATTAAGTTTAACAAGAAAACATTTAGACAATTGAAGTTATATATCTAATTTTAAACATTTCGCAAAATGTTTAGTTAATTAAACGTTTCGGAAACAATTTTAAGTTTTGAAAATGTACTTAAAGAAGGTGGGGCACATAAAATTACTAATATAACATGTATAGATTTTGGTAACTTTAATTCACAAAAATATTCTGGAGTTTAGCTTTCCTACAGGGGTACATTTGATCAGGTTATCATTTCTATAAGTGGATATTTCGTTACTGTAATTTTTCATGTTGCTTAGCATTTTGTTACGCGAGTTACATGTATGGTGTTCTGATGGGAAATTGATCTTAGGTTCAACCAAAAAGGTGTTAGGATAACATAAAGCAGAATCTTTTGAAGATGGATATACCTAACATAACAAATCTGGCGTGATTAACTAGGTACAAAATTGGTTCTAATGGCAAATTCTTGTGTTCTGCAGTGACAAACCTGCTATTTTCTTACGACTTGAAGTTAGTTCATCAACTCCTAATAATGTAGACTAAATATAGCTAATAATGTAAGTATTTAGTTCCAAACTGAATACACCTTAAATACATGTAGAACCAAAGATTAAACTCATACATATAAGACATTTTTAAGAAAGCAAGTAACTTAAAATGATACAGAGGAAATTAGTAATTTTCAATATAAATATTTATAACCTTTTTGTGTAATAATTTACTTCTAAACTGAATACCTTTACAATGTTTAAATTTATATACATAAAAAAAATTGAAATCAAGCAAAGTTCAATAACAAACATCTTTTAGCCATAAAAGTGATCTTTCAGGGGAGGAGGGATAAGTATTTCACAACACAGATTAACAATATAATTCCCTCAACGTGACTGTCGTTGCAGCGTGTATTGAAAACGTACTCATTCTACAGAAATTACATGTTTTGCATAATGCACATTATTAATTGGAATTTACTTCATTTTTATCCAATATTAAGATTTAATTTTTGTTTCGTCGAAATAAAATCTTGGGTACGTTATTGATCCGTATACTATTATATGTATGATTATAAATAAACTTAATAATAAATTCTAATAGTAATTAGCGTTATAATTATCCTCTATAATATCACCATTCAGTTGCAATCCTCTTCCTTCTCTCTCTCCTAACCTTTTACCATAGCTTCTATTACATCTCCATTAAGACAACTTAATTAAAATAGATAGGTAGAAACCAATATATCAAGAAGATTCATTCAATAAAAACTCTCATGTTTTAAGAAAAAAGTCTTGGATTTATAATCAGTACTGAATATTTTTAAGGTTAGTTTAAAATTATTCACTTTTCGTCTTTTTTGGTATATGTCTAATTTTATACCTTAGTTCACTTAGGGCGTGGATCCATTTTTAGCGCTTGCTACTTTTTTACATTATAGAAGTAGAGATGCCCTATCAGTGTATAACAGTGATGCCCTCTAACAGCACTAAGCCTGCTAGTTTCAGAGTTGTTGCTGTTGTGAAAAGGGGGGTGTCCATTAAGAAGTTCACCCTTTGCTTTCGTTTTTTGCTTCTGAAAAACTAGATTTTGAGACAACCGCCCTTAGTGAACTAATGTACGAAATGTTCATCCAGAATTGCTATACAACGTGACTTCTTAAATTACCCGAAAAATTATACCCCTATTGCTTACGCAAGCGAGAATCCTTTTGTGGGCTATGTATATAATAGATCTAAAATAGCTCTGCCAATCGTGATGAACTTCTGAACAACAAATGGTAAATATTAGTTGGCAAGTTTGGCAAGTTTTTATTATCCAGCCCTAGCAAAAAAAGTAAACATTTTCACTATTATTGTATTATATTTCATCTAAGCCGTTGCTCTTGCAGATGAAAAAAAAAAAAAAAAAGTAGCTTCCTCCCAATCGCTGGAGACAAATACACGAAGTCTGGCACGAAATTTTAGCATTAGAGAATACTTAATCTGTTAGTTACTTTCATAAATTTAATATGGATGATTCAGAGGTAGGTACGCAGGAGGAAAGGAATGTAAATTATTAAGCGTTGCGGTGCATTTATGGTTTACAACAAGGAAATGTGTCATTAAATTCGTTGTAAATACTAAGATGAATTTATGAGAGATTATAACATGCTGATCTGACTTTATTGAAGAAACATTCTTAAAACATCATATAATGATACATAAAAATAGAATTTATATATCTAATTATCAACTTAACTTGTGAGATAGAAATAGATTTATTTAATTGATTTTTCTCTTACGGAAGGAAAGGCGGTAAATAAAAAGGCATTTATTACATATAGTAATTAATTACTAGTATGTTTCACCTTGATTTTTATGAACCCTATCTAATATTGGAATTTTCATTGTTTCCGTCTGAAATAAAATTAATTGCTCACGAACAATGAATGTCGAAGGAACCAATCATTTTTATTATCACGCATAAGAAAGTATCTTTTTTTTTTTTAATAGATGAAGTGAATCAATGAGATTTTTCTACTTTCGAATAAATGATATCTTTGACAAAATAACTTTTGAATTTAACATCATTAAGCCGAGTTAAGTCCCATGCAGCCAAATAATGTGTGTATGTAGCGCAGAATTTTCGGTGTTTACCTATCATCACTTAAAAGCAATAAACAAAGACTATGAGTCAAACAAGCCAGTAGCAATTGTATTGGAAGCAAATGAGCTGACCATGCATCACGCAGCTGAACATGCATTCTTTGATCGACTGGACCTCTGACAAACAATTTATTATTATTATTATTATTATTATTATTATTATTATTATTATTATTATTATTATTATTATTATTATTATTATTATTATTAGTAGTAGTAGTAGTAGTAGTAGTAGTAGTAGTAGTAGTAGTAGTAGTAGTAGAAGTAGTAGTAGTAGTAGTAGTAGTAGTATAGAGTGACAGTACTATTGACAGTCTCTCTTCAATATCTAGAGAAACGGCTTCTGAAATATATCCTTATTTTCCTCCTCCTTTTACTTTACTTTTATTTTACTGTTAATTTACTTAAATTAACCGTTTCTTTTCCACAAAATTTGAGTACTATTCACAGAAATAGGATATCGTTTAACTATTTCCTTTTGTACGAATGCATAAGACAAGGCAAAATTATTGTTAGATGTTGGATTATTGTATCTATATATTTTGCAGATTCTCATTATCAAGCAAAGCAAATGATGTTGTAAATAGATGAAGGGGTGGAAGTGATTTTCGTAACCAGAACACTGCAGCTACAGAGATACTGCTGCCCCAAAATAATCGGGCATTACATTCGTTATATATGGAGATATATGTATGAATGCCTATTTTCTTAAATAGTTGTTTAATGTTTGCATGTTCTATTTACGTATTTGTTAAACTAAACACAACAACATACTGAGCAAGGCTATGTAATAGTACACATAAAACACAATCATGTAACAGTTTTAACACAATAACTGTATCTTCATCAGACTTCCAATTCTCTTGAAACTATTACGTGATTGTGTATTTTATGTATATTGTCACGTGTTTTATGTATGTTGTCACATAACTTGATCAGTGTGTTGTTGTAGTTACTCTGACAATATGGAAACAAGACCTGATAGAATAGTTAGTTATTTGTGTGTATGAATTTGCTCTTCACTGCATACATTTCACATCCGTATATCTACATCTTGTTTACAAACTATCATTAATTTTAGACAAAAAAAAAGTGCTATTTTTGAAGTCAGAAAACGTAGTTTAAATTTTAAATACATATGTGTTTGATTATTTATTCACTAATACATAGTGAAATGTTTATTTCGTTACAATACTATTTCTTTACTTTCTATTAAAATGTTGAAGCTTTAATGTTAACAGAAACGACTAGTAGGAAATGGTTTGGTAAGGTTTTAGTAAATTCGCTGTGCATAATATTGTATTAATTGTTTAGTGCATATAAGGTATTGATTTGAATAATATGAAATTGAATGTACTAGCTTAAAGTTTTCGTGGTATAGAGAATATGAAAATAGAGTAAATATCTCATATGTATTACTCCTAATAGCAAATTACTATACTTCTCTATCTAATGTAGGTGTTCCATTTCTTGAGAAGTGTAGATTGTCTTTTTCACCCATATCCTGAGTTTGTAGTGAACATTATGACATATAATTGCAAATATTAAACCAAAGTGTTTGTAACCATGAACAATTCAAAAAATTACAGTTTGAAGTTGTTTGGTTTGTCATAGCTCAAGTACTACCTAGGTAGTGAAAGTAAAAGGAATAAGAATTTAAATGCAAACATTATATTACATAACTTACAAATTGGAGCAAAACTGTTGATTATTTTTAAATTGAATGAATGCCAAAACATAATATTAGGAATCTAAACATATCATTTTAGAGATGTGGCTCAAGAGCGTAAATTTACAAGTTGAATTTAATACACACACATTCTAAATTGTAAAATATTACTGGAAATCAGACTCTGCTATCTTTACTCTGAAGTTCTGATAATTGTTTTTCATTTTTGTTTGTTTTGAGTTGCTCTGCTTGCGATGTAATTTGTAGATTGAAGGGAAGATGATTTTTTTTGGTTGGTTACTTTGTTTATTTTAAGTAATTTACCTTTTTAATTAAATTTGCTGAAAGGCCATTAAAGTGTTGTTAAGTTTACCGTATCTTACACTTTGTCTAAATTACACATTGTGGAAAAAATAGTCATTATCTTAATAACGTGAAAAAAAACTGGTTTTGGAGCCAAATTACCTTTTTATAAAATGAATTTATCGTAATTTTATCTGCTGTTAATTTGTTTTATCTATCGAGAAACACTTGTTTCATCACTACAAATGCTATTTTGAATATTTACAATCGCCTTTCTGTTGACGTAGAAAATATTAACAGTATATATTCTTCTTCCAACAATGTAGGAAATATTTCAGGTTTTGTCGTTGTAATTAGAACCTTAATGTTTATTCTTTCTCTTTTTGATAGAGAGTCCTCTATAATCACCTAGTCTGCTTCTTACCAACATTAATGTGTTAGAAAAGGAATAGTTTAGCTTTATCAACAGAATTGGTCATTAATTTTTATACGATTTGTCTTCATTCGCTTATCACAATTTCACTACACTTTGATGGACAGAAACCACCTGAAAGGAAGTATATCACAGAACCTATGGGTTAAATCAATTGTTACCACACGAACATAAATCTTACTCATTTGGGAGCATCGAATAAAAATATATATTCAAACACAAAATGACCATATTAAACGTTTCAATTAAGTATCACTCTTTGGGAGTCATATAAGCTTATTTATGCAATATCCAGTGGCGGTTTTAGCGGGTAGGCCGGGTAGGCATGGGCCTACCCAAAAATTTTGAAAAATATATAAACGGTAAAAGATATAATAATGAGTAGATATATTTTTCACTATTTATATTAATGATAGGTAATTATTTAACAAATAGCATCAACCACTACTGTAACAGTAATTTCCTACTGTCATTGAGCAATCAAATGTGTATAATGTATCCGTAAGCAAGGGAGCGGGAATTCCCAAAATTAAAATCCTATAGCCGCCCCTGGTCATATCTTGTCCAATGCAAAGTATGAACTTTCAAAATCAAAAGCGTATGAGTATGTGCTAAGGTTTTAGTGCTATCTATAGCGATTGTTCATCAAGGGCATCAAGTAGAAATATTTTACTGAAAGAATACATAGGTTTAACCTCAGAAAGGTCAACTAACAAAGCAACAGTCAACGTCATCTTAGACCAAGGTTATCGAGGAAACAAGCGTATAATATTTCTCATAACATCTTTCAAAGCGTCAAAAATGCCTTGTTTTGCACGGGCGCCTACTGAAACCTCAAGACGTTCTATTCCACCCAAATTTTGCACGTTTACTACCGGTATATACATCTACATACAACTTGTCTGCAGTAGACTGTTATCAATTTCGAAAAAAAAAAACGGTGAAAGGGTCATTTTTGGCCCATTTTAAGCAATAGAGACCCCATCTTATATAGTCTCGGTATTGGGAAGAGATGTTAAACCCCAATCAATCTATCTATTTATATATTTTTCATAAGCTATAATAGCACATAGAAAATGGGAAGGATATTTTTCACATTAAAAAAAAATCTCCGGTTCTTTATAAATACTCTAGTACCAAGGAAGTTAAGAGAAAGAGGCATACTCCCTTCACAATTATGAAATTCTGGATTAGAAGTGAATGAATTGGTCACCCATTCTGGCTGAGATTTTCACAGGTTTTCTCTCACAGTCTCTTCGATAGAATGTTGGTACACTTAATAAATAATAATGTTAGAGTGCAAAATAAAAGTGGTGATGGATGTTGGTAATGTGAAGCAATAGGATGGGTATTTAACGGTTTTTTTACATTGATAATTTCCAATAATAAATTACAATTTTAATATGACCATGAGCCCTTTTATCAATACAACTACATTAATGTATCTATCGTTTACATTGATCTCTTGTGCCATTTATTCCAAAAGCTTCATATAGACCCTGAGATATACAGAGTGTTAGGAAAATGTGTCATAATATTTTGGAAACAGATTTCTCACACCAAAATTAGAAAAAAAGTTCATATGGACCTATGCTCAAAAATGGATAGTTTCGGAGTTATAGGGTGCCGAAAACGTGAAACAAATGAACATTAAAAGTTCATAGCTCCACTACTATGAAACCTATTATAGTCGGGTCAAGACATCATTGAGAAACTGATGTGTTAACTGTCCAAATATCCATGGTCAAGAATGCTTCAGTACTTACACACCAATTTTTAGAGAGGTAGGTGGAGAGTGATCAAGTACTCCCAAACAAGCTCTCTAAAAATGATTGTGCAAGTACCGGAGGTTCTGAAAGATGGATATTTTTATAATTTACATACTAGTTCCTCAGTGATAACTTGACCCGCCTACGATCGGTCCTATTGTAGTGGAACTATGGACCTTTAAAGTTCATTTTTTCAAATTTTCGGCACCGTATAACTACAAAACTATGCACGTCCAACCACAGGTCCGTATGATTTTTTTTCTTATTTTGGCATGAGGAATCTACCCCCCCTAAAAAAGGGTCACGGTAGCTCAGTGGTAGAGCGTTCACCTCTGGTGCTTAGGGTCCCGGGTTCGATCCCAGCCCCCGCCAAGTGAACTTTGTGGTGGACTAACACCGTGTGCGTGAGTTTTTCTCGGGGTTCTCCCATTTCCTCCCACTTTCTTCATTCCACCATTTCATTCATCACTCATCATCACCGTCTCCTTTAGCCTAACCGGCATAACCATGGGACGTAAAGCTCAAAAGATTTTTCTATTCCCAAAATATTGTAACAACAAATTTCTGTAACACCCTGTATAATGAAAAGTGTTTATGGCCCATGTTAAATAGAAACTCTATACCCACTCTTGCTCCCTCTTAAGGAAAAAAAAAAGAAAGAGTACGTATGTAAAAAAAAAAAATGATTCATAAATATACTGATGTCTATGGCTTATGTTAGTTCTAAGGAGTATGAGATCATATGGTCATCTCACTCACACTTACATCATTTCCTCAGTTTATTCCCAGCACGCCCTTGTGTACGTTAATAGAGAGAAATTAGCGGCTTTACATGTGACTGGTTCAACAATGATGACGTCACCTAATGAATTCTTAACTAGAAATCATTTAACATGGCAAAATATACTCATATGACGTGTAGTTTCTGAGCATCCGAATGTTAGAACTTTCACCTTTTTGGCATTTAATTCCCACTTGAGAGTCAAAACTTTATCTATATCCACCATATGCACCACTAAACGTTGTCACTCTAATTTCTTACACTGAGGAGGTGTAGTCGGGAAAGTTCATCCAAAGAAAACTCGCCTCAAGATATATTGTAATATAATACATAATGTTATTAATGAAATGTTTATTTATGACAACAAAATCTCATGAACAGTTTTTTGAAAAAGCCCGTATAAGCTCGCCACCAAAAGTAAACTACCCCCTTTCGGATATTTTCATGTGCAATAAAATGAAAACATGGTGGTGCTTTCAGTAAGACATTTATTTATGTAAAAAAAAAAAAAAAAAAAAAAAAAAAAAAAAAAAAAAAAAAAACGTGAGTTGATTTTGAGGAAATCGTCCAAAATGAACTCATCCGGAAAGTAAACTCCTTTTCTGATTTTTTCCCCAGAGAGGCTACTTAGGTTCTATAATGAAATATTGTGAAGAATAAAGCAATCGTTCGAAAATTATATTTTTATTCACCAGTAAAACATCTTTAATTTTGAGAATAGGAAGAAAATTTTAAAAAATCTCTCTGAGTAATCTAATGAAAATCTGAAGTTTAAAATTTGGTGAAGATACGTTCTATAGTATGGCTTATAGGAGAAAGTAAATCAGGGGTAAAAGTGGATGTGAAAAGATATTGGACGATAGGTAGCGGCTAGGGATGCGTTCGAGTCGAGTCGAGACAGAATTTTCCTGACAAAATTCGAGTCGAGACACAGCTCTTCCAATAGAAAAATATATATTTTTCGAGTCGAGACATCACTTTTATAGCACATTTTCGAGTCGAGACAGTCTCAAATCTTGTCTCGTGCGCATCCCTAGTAGCGGCATGACGTCATGACGTCCTCCTGTCTATCTTTGACCACTGAATTTTTTTAGGAACCTGGGGGGACGCCTTACATATTTTTTGGACGTGGAAGGACAGCGTCCCTCCGCGTTCCCCTTCACTTTTACCCCTGATGTAAATACATCGAGACAAAGGATGAACAGACCATCAGTAGTCAAAAATGACATTTCCGGGGCGGATCCAGGGGGGATCGGGGCGATCCCCCCCAGAAGAGGAAACTTTCTTATTTTATATGTAATTAAAACCCACCCGAGAGCTCTTAAAAGGAGCTCTAAGTAGCAGTATTACGTTCTACCGCCCCCCCTGAAGTCCATCCTGGATCTGCCCCTGGTATGCAGGAGCCATGAAACATGTGAATCGTTGAAATTTACAACCATTTTTTTTTAAAGATTTATTTTTACGACCATCGTTCTCTCTTCTCTTCCGTTATGGCTCGAAAGTGAAGGGACGTAAGTTATGTGCATTTGATATTTTGCGAAATAATCCAAAATGTAGCTAATAAGCAAAGAAGATCAAGATCGATTTTCTCTTTAATTCAATGAACTGTAGATGCATATATACTATAGGGCAGGGTTTCTCAACATCGGGTCGCAAGGGGGTTTCATGGAAGCCGCGAAAATGAGCGGAAGAAATAAATATAATTAGAATCTAATGGTGGAAAATATTTTTAAATATTATTTTGAAGTTTGTTCTGATAGGTATATTTTCATTTTTATACATACTGTTAAGAACAACAAAAAATTAGGTCTACTAAACGTTTTCCACAAGTGCTGAGTTGTTTAAAAATAAATTTAAATGAAAGAGGTACGATATGAAACTAACGAGAATTGTATATTGAAATACAGTGAAACCTGTCAACTTGGCCACCTGCTTATCTTGGCCTAGTTCGTCTTGAACCTGCATTTTCCCATAAGACATTCGTTACTTACTACTCTATAAGTTGGCCACCTGTCTATCTTGGAAGTTGGCCACACTGAAGCAATGTTTACCCTATGATGATAATAATAAGTTTACCTGCGTATCTTGGCCACGCAAAATACTGTTTTGTTATTTTTCTTAACTCTTTCGTATTCCCATATGAGAGGCAGATGTTCTGTATTTGTGACTGAACACAAAGAAGCATAGATTCGCATGATTTGTTCTTGGAGGTCAATGGTCAGAACGCTACCCTCATAAAGGGGTGGTGAAGGAAGGTGTGAATAAGAAAAGCACGTACATGAATTCATTAAATGGTTGTACGTATTTGTTTACCCTGTCTGTTTTAGTAAAACCATTAGCTATATCAACTCCTCTCATCAATGAGGAGCTTTAGTAATTACGAAAAATTCTTAAGGTTAAAACTAACCATCTCAATTGTCAACTATTGGCACCTGTCGGCTTGTCAAAAGATAGCGGAGTTTTTGAGATATCAATTCCCTCAAGATTTTCTCAAAACATCTTTTGCTCCAAGGGAAAAACTTCTAGCTCATTAACAAGAGGTAGTTAACTACAATATTAGAATGTGCATATCTGCCAAAAAGAATAAAACAAATACGTCTAGAATGAATCACCATTCAGTAACAACTGAAAAAAAGTAATATAAATTGTATATGAATTTCTCTATTTATAACTTAGGTTTTCTTGTTTTCAATCTGAATAACTCAGTGTGCTACAATATTAATTTCAATAAACTGCGTACATACGCTTCTATTTCATGGTTGTTTGTGTTATTGTGTTTTCAATCCGAGTAATCCAATGTACCAGACTAGTTTTCAGGAAGTGAAAAGTATGCAAATATATTAAACATACTATAGTAATATTTTCTAGTACTGTGTATTTTTATGATTACTCTATATACATTATTTATAAGTAGCTGTCGTGCCACTGCTTATTAAAATTTTACAATCAAGTAATACTAGAAATCCTACTCTAAAAATACACAAATCACATTTATTTTCTGTAAGTTGGCCACCTGTCTAAGTTGGCCACTTTTCGATGGAACCGATGGTGGCCAACATAGACAGGTTTCACTGTACAACTAAAATTGGAATATATTGAGATACATATATGTGTGAGCGAATAGTCTTTTTTTCCAGCAAGCTAGACACAATGAAGGTAGATTTTTGGCGTGGGATTTTATTTGTTTCCTAAATTTTAAATGAAACAACTTGCTTTTAACAGTTTTTGGTGACATTGAACAATAAAAGGTAACTCAAACTGGCGGCTTCTCGAAAATTAAAATAATCAACAACTTTTTTTAAAAAAAAACTGTTCAAGTTTTTTAAAACCAAAATTAGAAATCACTTTATTTTTCTTTTATCATATTGACCCAAAATTAAGGGAGTTATGAAGTTTTAAAATTTTCAAAAAGCCTCCATTTTGAAGCAGTATGACGCATCGGATTCGATATTTGTAAGATAAATGAACTGACCAAATTTGGTTTTAATCCATTCGCTTTTAGGGAAATTACTGTATCCACTATAGAAGAAATGGATTTTACTATTATAGAAATAGATGGATATTGTGAAATCTCCGCAATAGATATATTAAAAGTTCCACACAAGCTTATTACAAACTAGAGATTATAAGGGGTTGCTGGCAAGAGGATGTGATAAAATGGGGGTCGTGATAGGAATTAGGTTTAGAACCATTTTCCACTAACGCCGAGTGACATCTTTGAGACAAATGAAGTGTACAATAGTAATCTTTCAGGCAGGAGTTGCTATGGATTAAGAACTTCTATGGGTCATAATAGACTTCAATTATATATCTCGGGACTAAGGTTTTTTTTTTTTTTTTTTTTTTTTTTTATTAAGGAAACAGTGACACAATAGTTGAATCTAAACTGCAGATACGTCAATGTAGTTGTACTGATAGAATCTTTATGGGACATAGGAAAGTTTAATTTATGTTTTCAATATTTAGTTTTAAATTATTAATAGAATAAATACGGTTCTAATATGCTTATGAAGCTTCCACCTGTATAACTTCCATTGGTACATACGTCTTCCTATGGTACGGTATCTTACATTACCACATCTGTTTTATATTTAACTATTGTGCCATTAATACTAATACATATAAAATGCATAGGCCCGATATATTGAGGACAGGCCCGCAACCAGCCTCAGAGGTTTGGGTAGGGATGCGCTCGACTCGAGTCGAGACAGAATTTTCCAGACAAAATTCGATTCGAGACGCAGCTCTTCCAATAGAAAAATATATATTTTTCGAGTCGAGACACCACTTTTACAGCATATTTTCGAGACGAGACAATCTCAAATCTTGTCTCGTGCGCATCCCTAGGTTTGGGGGCGATGAATATGTTCGGGGGGGGCAAGTCATTAAAGATTCTCTTACAAATAAGTAAATTGTATTTTCTGTATTAACAATACCATTTTGTATTAAGGACTGGAGGTGCCACGAAAAGTTTAGGGGGGCAGCCCCCCCTCTGGTTGCGGGCTCGATTCAGGATATGAACGGCTAGGGCAAACATAATGGTAAACACTACTTCCGTGTACGACGCTTTGCGTCAGCTGTACTCGTAGCGATGCCTAGTGTCAAAATCTACAACTTTAATTGAAAATAACCTCATGCACATTATGGCAACACGTTACACCAAGGGTGAGAACTTTATGTCCACCACGAAAACTTTTTTTAAAATTTTAGGTTATTTTCTAGAAATTAAAAGTATTGAATGACAGAGAAAACAAATTATATTATTTTTGACACAAACCCTGAATTATGACATGATACGAAAGAAATATCCATAAAAATTCTCATCCTAATAAAAGTGTCGACAATTTTTAAGTCACCTTAGTGTACGTAGGGTTAATGTACATATAGTTTAAAAATCTTTGTTAGCAGAACCGTGGTATCCATAAGCGTTGTTTTGCAACTATTATGAGTTAAGTACTATCTTACCGCAATGTTAAATGAAAACAAACAACTTCTCAAACTGGTCAAACAACAGAACTAGCAGAGAAAAACATTCACTCTTCCTTCTTTTCAGGGCGATGTTCTGCTCCTAGATGCACGGTCGCATTTATGTTTCTGTTTGTGTTTGTTATTTACTCCCTAAATAACGAGACCAATTTCTGATAAAAATTTGCTGGTAATACTTTTTATGGATAAAATCTATTACTATGTATTATTTTCTAATGAGTATTTTTCTGTTTTAAACGTCTAGTGTCACGTATTACTCTTTTTTTTATTATTATTTTTTTTTTATATTTTGTACCATAGTGATATGTATGGAACGATGTAGAACTTGTTAAATCTCTGGGAATAGAACCATAGACTTCAACTTGCTTGTAATAGTTTTGATATAAAATATCAGCTCATCAACCTGAAAACACAAGGTTTGATTTCCCGCCAATCTAGAACTCAAGAATACATATGCTCATCAAATTGTAGTTCTATATCTCAAATTTGGTCTCGTTTGGAAACGATACCCAACTTAGTTTCATTCGTACTAATATTATGGTAAAACTAAATAATTTTAAATACTACATATAATGTATATAATTTGACTGATTTTAAAATTCTGGATTCGATCCTCTGTGTCAATTCTAGTTTATCAGGTATTTCTAAGTATGTACGATGACTCGAATTTTCTTTCGTATCGTATTCTTCAGTATAAGATATATAAGTTTAGAAATATTCAGGCAAGAGACAAAGAATGAAACCTGAAAAGTTTCTTTTTCTTTTAAATAGAATTGAAGTAGATAAAAATAATTTTAGAAATAAATAAAATCAATTACAGTAAAAGTTAATTAAAATTAATCCATAATTATAATGTTTGTTTGTTTGAAGATCTTTTGTTGATACAGATGCTATGTATGAAACTCGTATTTACAATTTAACATAAGGGGTCTTATTAGTAGAGTGTGGGGTATTCTTAGTTCGATTCAAGAGCATGCAAGTTTGTAGTGGACAACACCCTCCGCTTCCTTCCACATTATTATTACATAAATTCTTTCACTCTCATAAATTATTCGTTTCCTTTAGCCTAACGGGTGGGACGTAAATCTTAAAATATTTAATTTTACACTTTAACATTAGATCCGACACTATATGCTCTCACCGAGGTTGATCGTTACTACATAAACAGGCGAAATTCATGCTAATCACTTATCCACTATGAAGCTTTACTTATCATAAATTAGCTCTATTTGAACAACTTAATGATCAATAAATCAATTTTGATATAATTTGGAAGATACAGTATATTTGTATTTATCTAAAGGAAAGTGTGTTGCAATACTTTCTTGGTTAATTCCAATTTCATGAATTCAAGTCAATACCAAAATTTATATATATTTTTAAGTAATTATATGGAATCTGCAATTGCTCATTAATCAAGGAATCAGTTCTCTGCTGTATATTGTATGTTTAAGTCTTTATCACAAAATTTCTTTTAAAGCTTTATAAATTTATGGACATACCTCACCTCGTTCTATCGTTTAGTCGCGCTTATTTTCCCACTCTTATTTATCAAGTATGACTCTTAGCCTATGATATCCAAAGGTTTCTATACCTTGTTTGAATAAAGAAAGAATTGTTGTGCACTTGTCAAATATATTACTCTACTTGGGAAGCGTTTTAATATATTTTTCTGTATTGATTATCAGCTAAAGTAACTCCCAAAGTGGTAAGTGAGCAATGAAAGCTTTTCAGTTTCTAATTGATTGATGTGCAGTTAGCATATTGATTTCCATTGCAATTGCTTTTGGAGTTCTGTACGTCTTAATTCAAGTAACTCTACAAAAGTTTGAATATACTGCGTTAATGTTGAAATCTTGTGAAACGCTCAATAAGGATCGAACCACGGGCCGAAGCCAAGTGTACTAAGCTTTCGATCACTTACAAACTTTCAGCAGTAGTTTACATATAATTTTCTTAAATTTATGTTAAAATGTCTTGTTTTAAAATAGTGACGATCATCCATTTTTCCCTCAAATTACCTGGGTGTACGGTGGCTCAGGGCTGGAGCGCTCACTTCTGGTGCTACAGGTCTTTAGTTCGATCCTAGGACAAGTGACAGTTTTTAGTGGACAACGTCATATACATGCCTCCATCTGTTTCTTCCCGCGTTTTCTCTTAAATTTATTCTTCTATAATCACATGTTTCCTTTATCCTAAAGGGCATAACCGTAGGACGTAAAACTAAAAATTTTATTTCAAATGTCCCTTATTTACATCTGCACGAAGTACCTTATTTGCATGTATAGTCGCATAAGTTAAAAATGTTATTATTATTATTATTATTATTATTATTATTATTATTATTATTATTATTATTATTATTATTATTATTATTATTATTATTATTATTATTCAAAAACTTAGATTTATCATATAGTCATGCTTTCTAATAATCCCGAGTACCTATCTTTAAAAGCCTTTAGAATCGCAATCATATGAACATGGTATTTTATAATTTGCAGCATTAAAAATATAATAATGAAAAAAAGTGTACACATTTTGTTTATATAATTCCCCATAAGTCTTCTAAGCAAGACGAGTGGCTGTTTTTTAACTTGACTGTACATTCTTGAATATTAGTACAGAAATATGATCAAAGTTACTGGAACTACTTTTTTTTAGGCAGTAGTTTGTTACTGAAGAATCATTTAAAAAAAATATTATAAGATATTTACTTACCCAGCACGATGTAAAATGCAAAGGCACAAACAAAACACAGCACCACTGTACTCTGCATGCTGGCAGCGTGTTAAGAACTTGACTGGCAGCGCCACAACTTCTCAAACACTAATATATCTTCTCATAGAAGCGGGGAGAAGGAAGGCGGAGACATCCGAAGCATTGGAAGTGCAGCTCCCAACGGGATGGCCTTGTGATTCTGTGCAATCCACGCTTTCAAATCTCTCCTGTGCTCTCTTCTCAACTTATACTTCATTCTCTGTTATTTGAATTTCCACCGCATTGCATTTCTTAATTAAACGCTTAACAGATTAAAGCTACAATCATCTTAATAGTACTGTAAGCTCTGCACAAAGAAATGCAATTTGGATTCCTTCCTATCTTTTGGCACATGGAAGTAATAATATTATTAACATAGTAAAGTTAAATCTATGTATCTTAAATGTATTGATGCTTCAATTAAAAAGTATATTGCACAGAACTATTCGGCGTTGCTTACTGAACATTAAGCCTGTGTCCAGCGTCTGTGATGGATTGGGGCCTTCTCTGTATAATAACAGAATATTTCTTTCGAAACTATTATAAAGTTATTTATTTTCTATATTCCAAAATTCGTCCAGATTTTTATTATTATTAATACTTTATATCCACTTTTACTTTTTCTCACCGAGTTAATATTAGCATATGATAATTAAAAATTAATTTTATTAAATTTCAATGCTGTTTAAAACATGACCTACATCTGAGGAGGTAACAATGAGGAGGAGCATCTTCAAGCTACTAACGTATATTTCTTGGACCCCCCTCCGCGCAAGGCCACGCGGGATGGCTTCGTATTACCCCATATCATCATCATCATGATCATAAGTGATCTGTCAATAGTGGCAGGTCACTTGCCGCAACTGAGAAGCTTCCATATATTACATTCTTCCCATGTATATTACATATACAAGGAAAAAAAAAACGTTTTTCCCTTGTAAAAATCTGTGACATTTTCTCCGAGAAGACAGCCATACGTGCAGTTCAGAAGTTTCAGAAATGATATTCAGAAGTTTTAGAAAATCTGTTTCTAACTTATCTTACTTGTAAATTTGTGTTTGTTTTATGCAGGCTATTTCGAACTGTGTACAATTTAATCGAATATATTTTCTTTTTTAAAGTGGAAGTAATAATAGTGCATTACCAGGTTCCAGAGTGAAGAGTAAATTCGTGTGTCTCTTAATTGTCGTATCATATGACAATAATTTACATATCGAACATACCAAAATTTTATTCTGTTGTGATGGATGGTCAATTGCAACATAGAGGTCTGCATGGATGTGCATAACTGTATAAATATAGCTTCCTGTGGGTACTTTTATTGATTTCGAGCGGTTTCTGATCATTTCAGCTTACAAATAAAGTCATTATCACTCATGTAGCTATGAACTTTGATTAATGGGTTGATAGTAGGGATGGACAAAACTGGTTTTTATAAAAATCGGAAACCGGTTTCTAGAAAAAACGAAACCCGACAAATCGAAAACCAAAAAAACGACACTTTGGTTTTCTCCAAAACCTGTTTGGTTTTTCACCGAAACCGGTTTCGGTTTTCACCAAAACTGGTTCCGGTGAAAACTTTTGAAAAACACATAAAACTATTTCTGTGGAAACGGATTCGGTTTCCGGAGAACAACGAAACACTATTCTGGTCAGAAATAGAACAAATTTTGAAAAAAAAACGGAACCGGTTTTGAAGAAAACCGAAATCGAATTCGGTGAAAAACCGAACCTGTTTTGGAGAAAACCGATAACCGGTTTCGGTGAAAACCGAAACGGTTTTGAAGAAAACCGAAACCGGTTTCATATAGCCTCGCTGCTGAAAGGGACGTTAAACTCAAAATCAACTCAATTCAACTCTCTCTATCTGTGTGTGTGTGTGTGTGTGTAAAGTGCAAGGAACATACATCGAGTTCGTAGAGTACAAATATCCCATTGTATTATTTAAAATTTCACTTTATTAAAAGTCATGAATATTTTCCGATTCATAAAAACATACTCCACTTATTCCTACATCGTTGTTTAGCCGTAAAATTTATTGGTAATAAATATTGTCTTTAAAATTTTCATGAAGTGAAAATATATCGATTCTTCATTTCAAGAATGTTTCAAAAACTTCAATACGTTCTTCCCTCAGAATCCACCTTTGATCTTACAATATTAGATTTCGTCAGTTTAATACGCATAAGACGGTTTTCTCATAGCTTTACTACTTTTATAGATTTACATACTGCAACATTTATAAATGAGTAGATATAATATAAAATGCCTACTGTAAATTTTTGATTACCCAAAATTCGAGTTTAAGTAACTCATGAAAGCAAATACTGACCCTTTTCTGGAAATAAACATTTATTTATTCATATATTCATTCAGAAGAGAAAGTGAAATATAACTAATAAGGAAGCTGATTTGTGTAGGTTTTCTTGCAATAAAATAATACATTTTCTTGCAAAAAGCTTCACTGTTAGAGCTGCGTTCTAAAAGCAACAAGTAATTAAATTTTAATTTACAAAATAAAATACATATCTTTATATATATATATATATATATATATATATATATATATATATATATATATATATATATACTCGCTCTATCGAATCGTCATTATTTCTAATACATAATAATGGTAGTTTTACAATAAAAAATATCTGCTCTAAGATGTTGATTATACGAAATTCCAATATTGAAATTATAATTTACGAGTGTTAAACACAATAAAATCAAAGCATTTCTTTATTTTCTGTTACAAAAATAATCTTCATAAGGAACTTTTATGTAGTTATTTCATTACATAGGCAGGTCTATATGTGAAGAAATAGTGGAATTTTCTGTTTTTGATAGGGATGTGTTCGAGTCGAGTCGAGACAGAATTTTCCTGACAAAATTCGAGCCGACACACAGCTCTTCCAATAGAAAAATATATATTTTTCAAGTCGAGACATCACTTTTCCAGCACATTTTCGAGTCGAGACAGTCTCAAATCTTGTCTCGTGCGCATCCCTAGTTTTTGAAATAATTGATAAATTCACAAAGATTTCTTTTCGATTTCTTGTTACATTTTAAATATTGGAATGGGATATTTGTTCTTTACGAACCCGATGTATGTTCCCTGCACTTTACACACACACACACACACAGAGAGAGAGAGAGAGAGAGAGAGAGAGACTGTAAACGTTTTACTTCCCAACTTGAAATATTAGAAAATTTTCCGTTTCCCGAAACCTAATTGGAAAATTATAATTTGTTGCTGTCTAACTTTCCTCTACAGGCATTGAATTTTATAGCTCAATGTGCAGTTAAGTATAGTGGAAAATTTTCCACTATACACAATATCCAAAATTGTCCGGCTTATGGAAAGTTTCTCCACTTGTTTCTACATCGTAATGAAAATATTCCGATCCATGAAAATTCCTTTCACTTGTTTCTACAGAGCAATAAAACTTTCCTATTCACAAAAGTTGTTTTACTTTTTGCTTCAGAATGATGAAAGTTTTCCGACTCACAAAACGATTTCAAATTTTTGCATACAGGACAGACAATTTTTCGATTCATGAAAAATTGTTTCACTTGTTCCTACATAGTACTGAAAATTGTCTGAGCCATGAAAATTTTCAGATTCTTTAAACGATCTGTCACTTTTTTAACATTTCTGTACATGAATTCAATCAATTTTATGATTACTGGGGAATTGATACTTGATCACTTACATTTGTTTAGAACGGAAAATTTTCCGGAAAAATATAGAAGAAAATTTTCTACCTCACATCACGACTAAATAGCGATGTAGGAATAAGTGGAGTATGTTTTTATGAATCGGAAAATTTTCATCACTGGGCCTGGGCTAGATCCGACACTGCTTTTAAGAGATTTTCGAAGTAAGTATCGAATATGAAATGAATTTTTTAGTATTCTATACTTGCTTAAAATTTTACTACTGAACTGATCTATCAAATCAGCAACACCTTGAGTACCTATTGAAGATATCAATGTATGTAATTCTGCCATTCTATCTATAATTGCAGTACCAGAGTCAATAGATTCTGCTTAGGTTACACTTTTATTGGTTCCTGAAGAAGGATTGAATATCTCTGTTAATTCCTTTGTACAAAGCTCTTCCAAATGATACTCAGCTTACTCTTGGCTTACTCTTTTGTATATTGTTTCATTATTTGTGAACACTAAACAAGTATCGTGGGACCGCTATTAACTCATACTTTCCGATATTATGTCCTTTGAAATTTAGATTGGACCGGAACAACAAAGAAAGATAAGAAGATTCTACAACTTGTTGTCATCCATTATTTGTAAAATGCCTTTTTATCGCAATTTTCACTTTTTTCTACCATTGTTTCACACAATTTTAGTTTTCTTTGTGGAAATGAGTCCCAGAAATTCTT
This sequence comes from Thermobia domestica, assembly GCF_964235325.1. Taxonomy (NCBI): domain Eukaryota; kingdom Metazoa; phylum Arthropoda; class Insecta; order Zygentoma; family Lepismatidae; genus Thermobia; species Thermobia domestica. The sequence goes on along the minus strand of NC_137466.1, from coordinate 170,252,322 downwards.
TATTCTATTAATAATTCGTTCACTAACAAATTGTTGGTATTCTTGAAAAGTAATTTCTGCATGGTAGACACATCACGTTTCAAACCGGGTGATGCAAAGCTTCTTTGTTTGTTTGTGGACTCCCGTAAAAATATAAAACCGAAAATAATGTAATTAGGACCAGGTTTTTTTTTTTTCAAATACGTATTTGCATATACAAATACATATTTTGAAGGTTAGTGCTTGTTTCGTATGTTTCGAATACATTTGAAGTTACAAATCATTTTAATATGCACTTTTTCTACCCTCTGGAATACTCTTTTCTAACACTATCAAGATATTAATTTTATTCACATATACACTGAGAAAAAATTGTAGGTGACGTACTTAAAAATATAGGTTACATTAGTAATTCCTGTAGTTTTTGGACAACGTACAACAGAGGTATAACTGAAAATGCATGTTTTATGATACTTTCTGTATAAGTGTTCCATCTGTACGTACTTTCCGTATGAAACAATACAGACGGTCAGGATCTCACATACAAATGGACGTATATAACATACAGTTGAGGAATGTAATATAAGTATATGCATGTGATATACGGAAAACTGTTAGATGTCAGACATCCTGCAACGGCATGATGTAACATCCAAGGGCAGTGCCTATGTAACATACAGATAACGTATGCTCCGTACTGATTTCTGTAGTAAGCAAGAGGGTAGCGTATATTTGTACAATATACCGCTGTCCGGAGAACGGATTTTTCTCAGTGCATCTTTCGACAACTGTTCAAGCGTCTGGAAACTCAAGGGGGATCTTTCTACGAATTACTCAAACTTATTGAGACATCAATTTCTTTAAATTCTGCCCTAGGCGAAACTGGAAAAGAAGTTAAAAAGAATTGGACAAGATACTTAGCTCAAATCCAGGATTAAGAAATATAATCTCAATCAACCTATACCTGTGTGGAATATAGGAAATCTTCGCCAGATGATGAATGTTCCGAACTTTCTGTACCCTTGTATATACAAATATTGTCCAATTACTTCAGTTCATGTTGAAAGATGGTTTGGGTCTATAAACTTACCTTAACAGACAATAGACGAAGTTTTGATATCAGAAAATCTTGAAAAACTCCTACTGTGGAAATTCATTCTGCACACGTAAATATAGTAAACAAATGAATCTGAAATAAGTTGACTGTTTCTTTGGCGCTTATTGTATTATTTATACTGAATATTAAAAAAAAGAAAAAGAAAAAGAAATAGTGGATATTTGCTTGCATATTTTCGGGTCTTTTAGTGCATATAAATCCGGGTCTTACAATAAAAAAATAGCGCAGAGTACATGATTGAACAAAATATGTGATTGCAAGTAAATTCAACTCTCTCCTTCGGTTAGCAAAACATTGTTTAATGACTGAGTAATTTAAAACAATTTACCAATCTGTGTCTTTTTTGGGGGGGGATCGTTATCATTAATCGTATCGTTATCGTTAATCGTATCGCTAGTCAGACAACAACTTTAAAATTACATTCTTTAGTATGACTAATTGAATATTAATGGTAAAATTTCGTGTTTGCTAGAATGAATACATAAACAAAAATAGCAACTTAATTGGTATATGTAGCAAATAACTTTCACTATGTTTTGTATGATAAACTCACGTGTTAATATAAGCAATTTTCAAAGATAAGTGGTGCTTTGTTTTCGAAAATATTGTAAATATCGGATATTTTGTCCTTCGATGTAGTTAAAATAGTTTTTAAAATTCTGTAATACGTCCATGCAAACTCGTTAGCTATATTGTCAGTTGCTTTTATCTTCATTACGTAAAACGTAATGAATAGTTTAGTTCTTCGTAACCTTGTTCTTAATATACTTTTGAGGTATTCACTATTCAATTAATTAGGTATTCAATATTAATTTAATGAATGACTGTATTAATAATGCCTTACAAAATATATGAACAGCTCAGAGAAAGATAATGGTAAACGACTTTTTTTTTTTTTTAACTTTCGAGTAAACTTGAAAGGAAAGTTCAACATTCCCATGCAATTTTCAATGCAATGACACATACCAAACAAACGTCTTCTACCATATTCAAATACATTTCCGAAATTAAAGTACCTACATACTGCTGTGTAGTCCGATCCTACCTAGTAACTCAATTATCTTTTCCCGAGCCGCTTATATCTTTAGGAGTTTAGGGAGGATATCAACAAATGATGGACAATGGATAGGTCAAGCATGACTTACTCTACAGTATCCCACTAGTACTTTCGGTATAATTTGTATCTCGTGGATTTGAAATAGTATATACAGAGTATGTGATACTCGGAAATTATAATGTTCGTGTTATGCAGTGATGAATAAACAATATGGCGAAACAGATATATGTATACCGGTATATAGTAGCAGAATACCCGTTTTTCGCACGGGGAGGATAGTTTCATTTTACCTAGACCTACTAATGGGGACTGAATTAACGGCATCGAAAGTGTCACTGTCCGTCTCAGCGACCGCGAAAACTATAAATTAGACACTAATATGTCATTTTCGATCACTTTTCTATCTCCCCTTGCCCCTTTATTTTCGATCATTTTTCTATATCTCTTCCTGCCCCCTCCAAGTTACGGGGCTGAATTCAGATTTAAACGGTATCGAAAGCAAGCCCGCAACCAGAGGGGGGCTAGGGGGCTGGCACCCTAAACTTTTCGTGGCCCCTCCAAACCTTAATACAAAAAATACAATTTAGCTATTGGTAAGAGAATGTTTAATGACTTCCCCCCCCATAACATATTCATGCCCCCCTAACCTCTGTGGCTGGTTGCGGGCCTGATCGAAAGTGTCACTGTTCGTCTCAGTGACCACGAAAACTATGGATTCGAACGTAGTCACTTTCATTTATATATATAGACAGCTAAACAAATAACCGTATTTTGTTTGTTTGTTTGTTTTCGAAAGAATAACTTTAAAGAATATGGGGTTCAAAAATCAGCAGGTAAGGAAACGTATTTACATGTCACATGATGTAATATAATGTACGGAATCGGAAATATAACTTTCGGAAGGTTGTATTGCTGTTGACGCCGGAAGTAATAAAATTATTTCACGTATCCATTATAAACTTTCGATTCAAAAGCTAACACATATTTTTATTATTATTATTATTATTTTTCATACAAAGGAGAAGTGAAAAATTGTAATAAGCTGGATCATTGAAATTGCCTGTCATTCTCAGCGTCTGTATTTTATTAATGAATAAAATAAGGCAATATCTAGCTTCTTAGTACCTAGGTAGAGTTTCTCGTTTCAGAAGGTCAAGTTCTTCATGTCTACCGAAAAGGTGCTTTTTATGATAGCTTTTGAAAGTAAGCTCTCTAGTTATTTATGGAAGCGATGTTTCAATATTATCCGAACGACGTAGAAACTATTGAATAACAATTCACGAACAAAAAAAAAAAAAAAAAAAAATGCTTGCATTGAAACCTTGAATAGGTATAGAAAGGAAAAAAAAAAGAAACTTGCATTTTTCAATTGCATTTGATACTTCCAAGGTTAGTTTGTTGTCTGGGATGAAAAGAGTGGTTACTTTTCAGGGACACTGTATTGCTGCTCTAGATGGAAGAGGGAATCCCTTTTGTGAACGTCACGGGCATGTAATGACGTCTAACAATGAATTATCTATGACTCATTTATGGTAACGGTGAAATCCCTTGATTGCAGTGAGCCGTCCAATTTTCTTCTTCTTCTTCTTGCTATTTACTTATTTATTTATTCATCTCTGTTTACGTTTCCTAAGCCGCTTAATGTCCACGAATCTCATCTTTCATGCAAGAATAATGCCTAATTTCTATAGATCGTGCAAACTTCGTGAATTAATTTGTTAGTTTGTTTCTCGTGAACATTCACATCCTCATTCTTAAGTAAATCTCTTTAGCACGAAATATGCAACTTCCAACAAAATATTAACTGAAATATCCTCATAGCTTTTTAAGTAACTGCAATATTTACGACTAAAGGATATTAGCTTGAGGTATTGTTTCAATTTTCAAGGAATTTTTCTTCTTCTTCTTCTTCTTCTTATTATTATTATTATTATTATTATTATTATTATTATTATTATTATTATTAAACCTGTGTTTTCCTACAATTTAGGGGGCGCGGTAGCTCAGTGATAGAGCGTTCACCTCTGGTGCTTGGGATCCCGGGTTCGATCTCAGCCCCCGCCAAGTGAACTTTGTGGTGAACAAACACCGTGTTCGTGGCTTTTCTCGGGGTTCTCCCGTTTCCTCCCACTTTCTTCATTTCACTCATCTCTCATCATTACCGTCTCCTTTAGCCTAACCGGCATAACTGTGGGACGTAAAATTTAAAGAGTTCATTTCATTTTCCTAAAATTTAGTTTATGTCGTTCTTGTGTCTTGCATGTAACGTTCTTAAATTATGTGATGACAAATGTAAATATTGCCATTAACTTACAGCGAATGCTCTCGAGCTGTAAATTTCTTTTTTTAAAAAATCTCAAAAATGGATTTACTAGGTTTCTTGAATGCAGGCACGCACCTAGAATTTTTTGTTGGGAGAGGTCCAAAGTTTGGGAGAGTCCAATACTACAACACATTTTGTCAATACAATATTGAACCGGTGTGATTTTGCATCCTAAACGATGATAAGTAATTGTAGAGTACTGCCATTATAATATTATCAAAAAAGTATGGAATAGATTGTTTAATAAGAAAAGAAAGAGTACAGAGGAACTGTAAAATCAAATCTTTATGCTACACCAATCATTTGTCTGCACTGAGAAAAATCCATTATGCGGACAGCGGTATATTGTACAAATACAAGGATTCGTTATGTTTACTAAGGAAATCTGTACGGAGCGTACTTTATCCATATGCTACACAGGTATTGCCTTTTACCCGCTTAGATGTTACATTATGCTGCTGCAGGATATCTGACATCTAACAATCTTCTGTATATTACATACGTATACGTATGTTTCATACGTCAGCTATATATTATATACGTCCATCTGTGTGTGAGATCCTGACCCCCTATAGACACTCTTTCTTTCGCCATGGCTGACGTCATTGAACTACCGTCTTTTGCTTGCGAAACGAGGTTGTTTACAAACGGAAAAGAAGAGAGGAAGGAAACAAAAGCCTGGGTAAGTACAATAGTTAACTATTACTTTAGTTAAATATTCCATTAATTATATATTCTTCTAGTGTAACTTGCTTTAATATAGTACTAACTAAGTAATGTAGTTTATGACAATTCTTACTATTGTAACTCGTTAATGATTGAGGAAAATGGAATGGGTGAATCTGAATTTTGAGAAATCTTTGAATATTAATGTTTTGAAACATTTTACGTTACAAGGTAGCAAAATGAATGTTATGTGTTTATTCATTCCGTTTTATATGTGACGATTTATTACTTGGTGCAGATTTACTACAGGACTGCTTAACATAATTGCTAATAAACCGTTTTCAGCGCGAAAATTTCCTTGTGTAGTGAAGATTTAGGATTTAGATTTCTGGGCTTTCGACATCAATGGCCTTGTTATTCCGTCACATATGAGGAATGACTTTCCTCGGTGAGTACACTATCCGGGGAAAGGAAGGGAAGAAGGGATTGGGGAAGGAAGAAAACGGCCTGGGACCTATATGTTAGGTACCACTCCGGCATTTGCCTGCTGTGAATGAGGAAAACCCAAGGAAACCTCATTCAGGATGGCTGGACTTAAAATCTTTTGATACTTTTCGACCGAGTTCTCCCCCGGGATCGAACCCGGGACCGTTCACACCGAAGGCGAGAGCGCTAGCGACTACCCTACGCGGGGCCACTTGTGTAGTCTAGAAAACTCATTTTTACTAGGATATTTGCAAGATTTTTTTTCTTTTAGTTTAACGCCCCATGATTGTACATCAATGTAAGAGAGAAGGTGACGATAAGATACATGATAATGGTGGAATCAAGAAAATGTAAGGAAACTGGAAAGTCTAAGAATAACCACACCTACAGTGTTCACCAAAAGCCTATTTGTCGGGAGCAGGAATCGAACCAGAGACCTAACGCGTCAGAGGTAAGCGCTCTACTACAAAGCTTTCTTTTGTTTAAAGAACTTGTTTACATTGAAATATATATATTTTACGAAGATATTGACATATTTTACAGCCTCACTGAAATTTTAAAAAAAAGTAGTCAGGGAGAGTTTACTTGTCAGACTTTTATTTTTTAATTTAATTTATTTTTATTTTTATTTATTTTTGCTTTGTTATGTTCCCTAGTTAATTAATGTTTGGGTTACTGAAAATTAAAACCTTTTTTAGTATTATTGTTATGCCATCACTTTGGAACCAAAAAAGTTAGATTTTTTTTCTTATGTTTTCATATAGGAAATTGGTAAGTTTGTGCCTTAGCATTGGTTTGGTTTCTAGAACGTAATTGAAGGTCATGTTGAGTTGAGTCTTGGCGGGTTTGAGTTCCTGAAGTGTCAGGCACTGCTTGTGCCCCTGTCTTCTGTCTGTGATGTTTCCTGACTTTGGGCTGTGAGGTATTTATGTTGAGGAATACCAACGCAGGCCGCATGATATACAGGTAGCTACAACACAGCTTCAACATCTACGAGTGCCAGGTGTTTGAATTTCTGCTTTCGTTACGGAGTGACTAATGCAGTATAGTACTAGGTTCAAATTCTATGGGTGGTAAAAATGGTATATTACTTTCCTGGTGTGGTAAGAAATACAACGTAATTGTTATTAGTTTATTAGTGTTTCTTCATAGTATAGTTTCACTATTTCTAGAAGGAATTAAGTATTAACGAAGTAATGAATAAGCAAAAGCACACTTTGATTGACGTTAACTATTTCTCATACTCCATTGAGAATGTTTTGATCCTCAGTTGAGCAAACATCCAGTGTGCGTTTTTTTGTTTGCTTACACTGCCTTACAGATGAGCTCCCTCGTGGCTAAGTGGTTAATGAACACGCCTTTGGCGTGGGACACCCGGGTTCGATTCCCGGCCGGGGGCCGCGGTGGCTCAGTGGTAGAAAGTTCACTCTGGTGCTTGGGGTCCCGGGTTCGATCCCAGCCCCGCCAAGTGAACCTTGTGGTGGACAAACACCGTGTGCGTGGGTTTTCTCGGGGTTCTCCCGTTTCCTCCCACTTTCTTCATTCCACCATTTAATTCATTACTCATCACCGTCTCCATTAGCCTAACCGGCATAACCGTGGCACATAAAACTCAAAGATTTCATTTCATTTTTTTTCGATTCCCGGCCGGAGCGTATGTGGTTCGGATTCCACGTTAATCTGTAGGTCCACGTCTCATACAGCCTTGCTGCTGAAAGGAACGTTAAAATCAACTCAGCACTGTTTTACAGATGCAATTGTTCGATTCCGAGTTCGAATGAAGCTTTTTACGGGCAGGGGGCGACTTTTATATATACAATCCAAGGATTTTAGTTATCAGTCAGTGATGCAATATATAGACCTATATATATTACAAAATTGAAAGTGACTATGTTTGTGACTCTTAATCTCTTAGAGCTGCGGTGGCTCAGTGGTAGAGCGTTCACCTCCGGTACTTGGGGTCCCGGGTTCGATCCCAGCCCCCGTCAAATGAACTTTGTGATGGACAAACACCGTGTGCGTGGGTTTCCTCGGGGTTCTCCCGTTTCCTTCCACTTTCTTCATTCCACCATTCAAAGGTTTCATTTCATTTTTTCTTAATCTCTTTGGAATCTTGTACTTAGGTTCACAGCGGAAGCGACGAAATAACTCGACTCATCCATTGTAGCTCTCTTCGCAACCAGTTTCCAAAATGTTGGCAATAAGTTTGCGAAACGAGAGGTGACGACTCCAATTTTGGTTGAAAAGTCGCTATAAAAAATAATCGAGAAATTCATTGTCTATAAGCATTGCTTTAAAGTTGTAGATGTAAACTAAACAATATGTTCTACTCACTGGCGCAAATTCGGGGGGGGGAGATGACAAATACATGTCCCCTCCAATCCTGGAACTGAGGAGGACTTCTCTCCAATAATCCGATTTGAAATGTGTTTTTTGGGAGAAATTTGATTATTTTTGTCCGATTGCTACAAAGGAACGTGAGATAAAATAGATGTCCCCCAGAATAAGCCTCAAATCTGCAGCCTCCCAACGCTGAAGACAACTCTGATCCTCCAAAACATTGTTTTTCAACTTCATAAGTATTTCGGACATCGCCAAAAAAAAAGTATGGTAACGGTCTTACCCCCCCCCCCTTAATGTTGAAGACAGATTTGCATCGCTGGCTCTACTCACATCTTTGTAAACAGGGCGCAACCAATCCTTTAATTCAGGGATCATTTCAGGTTGTTTCGGGTACTTTTGTTCATATTGTGGTTAAAATAGTTCCGAAATAATTAACACTACAGTACTTACGTTAAGCAATTTTTTTGTAAAAGAAAAAGTGCAGAATAATTAAAAGATCCTAAAGGACAAATATAACAAACATCTTCTTCGCCTTTATTCACGCATCTATAGCTAATCTTGTTGCTATCGGTAATGATGTATTACGTGCGTCTCTCAACGGAAACTCTGCGAACTAAAGGACATCAAGTTTGTAGTTGTTCTTCGTTAGAGGGCAAGGGTAACATAGCAATGCAGGATTTTAGGGCAGTGAGTACGCTGTATTTCCAAACTCTTCATCAGTTGCGCTGATTAAGACAAACAAACAGAAACAAAAAACGTAAAAACTGTTTTGAACTAATAATGCTTCTCTACAGATGAACATTTTGTTTGCAGCAAAAAGTCGCTAAATGTGTAAGTAGGTAAATCGTCATTTAAAAATCACCCAAAAAAGTCTCCAATCGGAAAAAATATTTTTTGTCGCTATCGTAGGGCGACCATACGTCCCGTTTTGACCGGGACAGTCCCGTTTTAGGGGCGTGTTCCGGCCGTCCCGTCAGTAGATGGAAAAAAGTAGTATTCATCCCGTTTTATGTAAACGAAAGAAGTAAATAACAAACCCAGTACCTTTACTCCTTTTAAAAGTATTAATAATTAATAATAACAAAGAGGCAAAAATTGAACTGAAATTCCCTATATTAAACATACTCTATAGTTCGCAGTACTGCTCGAAAGGCAGCAGAGGTTTTAGCAGTTGGTTGTGTGTTGAACAAATTTCAACGTGTCTTTCCTTTTTCATAAGTGCCCGCTCTGTAACAAAGAGAGAGAAGAGGAAATCTGATATCAAGGCACTGATAAGAACAAAGGTAGATCTAAAAGTCTAGGGTTGCAAGAACCTGTCCCGTTTTTAACTGAAAATTTTATGGTCAACCTACGCTATCGTTGAGGTCGAATTCCCCTGATTTAGCGACTTTACCCAAAATTGGCAACATTGACCCCCACCGAACAACACCCCGTTATCTTTAGCCTAGCCAGCATAATAGTGGGACGTAAAACTTAAAAATTTCATTTCGAACAACACTCCCAGAAACCTATTGTTATACCATTCCCAAAACACCCTTTTGTACAGTTCTCCCTACATAAATATGGAACTCAATTTCCCTGAATTTTCCAGGTTTTCCAGATATTAATTTTGCAATTTCCAGGTCTAGTGGAAGAAACTAATAGTACGAGAACACATAAATTTTAAGAATACTATATTTATATATTTGAGAATGGCCACCCTTCGCCCCAATGAACGATTGCAATTAAATATTGAGTCACAAGAAAATAAATAATTAAAATAAATAAAATTTAAGTTGAAAAATATTAAGTTGAGAAGCCTACTAAGGGAATTATATAATACTTTTGTTCCATACTTGAATACATTCAAAATATACAAAAATATTGGCTTGGGGAAGAAAAAAGGGTCCGCGAGATTTTAACTGATTCTTATAGTACTCGACGACAGAAATAAATTACTGAAAGAATTTTCAAAATCGGCGCAGGTAAACATGGAGAAAATCATATTTTCAGTACCGGTTCAAAATGGGGAAGAAAAGACGACCGCGAGATTTTAACTGATTCTTGTAGTACTCGTCGAGGGAAATTGACTAGTGAAGGAATTTTCAAAATCGGCGCAGGCAAGCATGAAGAAAATCGCATTTTCATGTACCAGTTCAAAATGGGGAAGAAAAAAGGGCCCGCGAGATTTTAACTGATTCTTGTAATACTCGACGAGAGAAATCGACTAGTGAAGGAATGTTCAAAATCGGCGCAGGCAAGCATGGAGAAAATGGCATTTTCATGTACCAGTTCAAAATGGGGAAGGAAAAAGGGCCCGCGAGATTTTAACTGATTCTTGTAGTACTCGACGAGAGAAATCGACTAGTGAAGGAATTGTCAAAATCGGCGCAGGCAAACATGGAGAAAATCGCATTTTCATGTACCAGTTCAAAATGGGGAAGAAAAAAGGGCCCGCGAGATTTTAACTGATTCTTGTAGTACTCGACGAGAGAAATCGACTAGTGAAGGAATGTTCAAAATCGGCACAGGCAAACATGGAGAAAATCTCATTTTTATGTTCCGGTTCAAAATGGGGAATGAAAAAGAACCGCGAGATTTTAACTGATTCTTGTAATACTCGACGAGAGAAATCGACTAGTGAAGGAATTGTCAAAATCGGCGCAGGCAAGCATGAAGAAAATAGCATTTTCATGTACCAGTTCAAAATGGGGAAGAAAAAAGGGCCCGCGAGATTTTAACTGATTCTTGTAGTACTCGACGAGAGAAATCGACTAGTGAAGGAATTGTCAAAATCGGCGCAGGCAAGCATGGAGAAAATGGCATTTTCATGTACCAGTTCAAAATGGGGAAGAAAAAAGGGCCCGCGAGATTTTAACTGATTCTTGTAGTACTCGACGAGAGAAATCGACTAGTGAAGGAATGTTCAAAATCGGCACAGGCAAACATGTCGAAAATCTCATTTTTATGTTCCGGTTCAAAATGGGGAATGAAAAAGAACCGCAAGATTTTAACTGATTCTTGTAATACTCGACGAGAGAAATCGACTAGTGAAGGAATTGTCAAAATTGGCGCAGGCAAGCATGTTCAATTGGCAATAGCTTTTCACCAAATTAAGCTTCATGAAATCTGATTGCATATTTGACATACTGAGAAAATTCTAGCTCGTGGCAATATGTATCACATATCCCATCAGTTCATAAAAATTTTGAACACAAAATTACGGTCGTCCGTGTGACGTACTCCCAAAAGGCCTAATGTGTATCACCCACCTCACATTCAATGAAACCACAGCCGTGTAGAATTTAGAAAGGAACTTCTTATTATGTTTACAGGATGTCTCAAACGTTCCCTGACATAGGGTAACTCTGTTATTATCAGAGTTACAACAAAATGTAAGAGGAAAAACATCTCGAAATATGACGTTTTCAATCTAAAGTGAACACTTTTTAAAAAAATCGGACGAGATGTTTGTGCTGTATACTCTTTATGCACCCAATTTTAAATGAAAATGCAACGTTGTTATTTACCTGGACCCACAACATAAGTGAATGAAGTTACTGTTTGAAACGGGGGCTGGCCATCGACATCTTAGCGTAAAAGACAGTATTCTTCACTCACTTATGTTGTGGGTCCAGGTAAATGGCAATGTTGCATTTTCATTTCACATTGGGCGCATAGAGAGTGTACAGCGCAAACGGGTCATCCGATTTTAAAAATTCATTCACTTTAGAATGAAAACATTATATTTGAAGACGCTTTCCAAAGTAGTATAATTTAGTTTGTTTAAATTTACAATTTAATACAAGTAGATTCGGATTTACATGCGTAGGATTTTGTATGCATCTAACTAATGAATTCTTTATTTTCATGCTTAACTTAGTGACTTGGCTTTGGACTGCAACTGATTATTGTAACCCATTATTGCTTGAGAAGAAACACGATATCCGAATCTTCATTTGGAGAAATCAAACGTCTATTGGAAAGCTGGGGATTACAATCATTAATTTCTACATTTCAAGGTGCGTAAATTATATATTCTGTGTTTATTGTTAAATTACTATTACTATTATTGGGTTTAGAATCAATCAAGCACTTCATGATATTTTATGGGGATCAAGATGGGTGCCGGATAGATAAGTATTTGAGCGTCAGGCTCTTATTTCTTTTCAATTTAATATTTAATCAATGATTATTTTTCTCCCTCATTATTCCACCAAATCGTATTCCAAATCATATATCCACTTTTGATCGATATATCGATATTTTTGATCTCTTTCATATTTCTATATTTTCGATTTTTGATATTGTTTATATTTCGATATTGCTGTATTTGTCGATATTTCGAACAAGTTTCGATAGTTTGTCGATATCGATTATCTATATCTAAATTCGGATATCCCAAAGCCCTATCGAACCCCCTCCGAAATGAAGTTTTTGGCTATGGACCTGATTAGGGATGCGCACGAGACAAGACGAGACAGAATTTTTGTTACGAAATTCGAGACGATATAGAGCTCTTCCAATAGAAACGGATCCAGTTTTCGAGACGAGACATAACTTTCGCGGCACCTTTTCGAGAGGAGACAATCTCAAATCTTTTCCCTTGCGCATCCCTATACTTGATCATGAGGTATAAAAAAAAAAAAAAGTTAATGAGAAATACCGGTAACATGTAAATACAATATAGGTAGCTAAAACATTTTTGTTTTCATTCTTCAGTAATGCATTGTTATTAATCTCAGGGGGGCGCGGTGGCTCAGTGGTAGAGCGTTCACCTCCGGTGCTTGGGGTCCGTGGTTCGATCCCAACTCGCGCCGTGTGGACTTTGTAGTGGACAAACACCGTGCTCGTGAGTTTTCTCGGGGTTCTCCCGTTTCCTCCCACTTTCTTCATTCCACCATTTCACTCATTTCTCATTATCACCGTCTCCTTTAGCCTAACCGGCATAACCGTGGGACGTTAAACTTAAAGATTTAATTTTTTATTAATATCTGATTTTTATAGTGTATTCTCAAGCTTAAGATGATGTATAATTAAATTTTGAATTCAGTTAACTTATTTTGTTTCTCAGATTGTTTTTAAAATGTATGTACAAACGTTTATTTTCATTCTTGAGAGTTTAAAGTGACGTATAGTTATTAAACATAGTATTTAATATTGTACTCTTAACGTGGAAGTGATATACAGTTGACTTTTGAATTCAGTTAACATTTTTCTCTCTGAAATTGCTTTAAAAAGTATGTAAAAACGTTTTTATTTTATTTCTTGAGTGCTAAAAGTGATGCAAAGTTATTAAGCTTACTACTTTATATTGTATTCTTAACCCTAAACTGATACACAGTGCGTTTTTGAATAAATTATGTCAAGTTATTTGAGTGACGAACACTGGTAGAAAATCCTGACTACTACTGGAACATTTTGATTTTAAGGTGACGACTACTGCTGCAAGGATTTTAAAATATTGTTTTTCCTCCAACGGCTACTTCTTTTTTAATTCTAACTACATGGTCATTATAGGAAGGATCAGTGAGTCTTTCCAACTATGGTACAGCTCCGACAGATTCACGATGCTCAGAGAAGAGACAAAATAGAACCACTTAAAGTGAGAACCACTGGCGTTTTTACCCTACTATGCAAAAGTAAGTGAGTACTCCAATGGGGTTCCAATGCGGTACTTAATTTCTGCATTTTATATATATGGAAATACATGTCTCAAAAATGTAAAGAACTGATTTTTTTTTTTTTTACTGAAAACTGCAACTCGGTAAGCCTTATGGATACCGAGGTATGGGAAAATAAACTATAGGTATGTGGGGCTTGCATACTTGACGCTACAATTCGGAAATTGAATTAAAATATGACTAACGGCTATCAAGATGTTGTCAAATAAAGGGAGGACCAACACAGTTAAGGGGTTTTCGTGTTAGATTCTAAAATTTCCGAAATCGGTAATGGAAAGTTAATAAACACCAGTAGCATTTTCATCTTAAAGTAATTAGATATCTTCATGGAGTGTTAGAACATCATGGAGTCTACCAAAATTAAATTTTAAAAGCTTTTGAAAATATAATCTGACATTTGTAAACAGTATTTGAAATATGTGTTTACCCAAAACTTCCAGCTGGTACATCTAACATCTGGAGAAACACTGTGAAATAAAAGCGTTCGAGATCTTGAAATTTCGGAAACAATTATTGGTGGCAACAAAATTAAATAAGATGGTACTTCTATGGGTTAAATGAGTATCTCAGTACAATTTCGATCGAAAGATTAGTTCAGTCCTAGGTTTTCTTCAGGCAATTCCAAAGGTTCATCGAGCTGTGCAAAAGAATGAAAATTCGCTGTCAATATCTAAGATAGTAACCAAGATATAAGGAATTATATATTTTATGACGTAAAAATAGAGATCTTTACGGATTTGTACTTTTGGGTCTTTCCTATAAGAAAAAAAAAAATCAGAAAACTACTGTATATACCTTAATAGACAATTCAGTGGGCGGGGACACAGTAGCTTAGTGATAGGGTATTTAACTAATCTTTTTTGCAGAAAATATTGGAGTATTCACTTAATCCGTAGAGATACGATCATACTTAACTCCCTATTTAATTTTAAAATTAAATAAAAGGAAATATTTCAGTGTAGCGACCCATGATTATGCATTTTAGTCTCAGGGAGATTATGATTAAAGCAAGTGAATGTTGTTGACAGAATTGATGGAATGCAAAGGTGGGAGGAAAGAGAGTACCGCGAGAAAACCCACGAATACGATGTGCACTACAAACTGACTTGACCGTGGATCGAACCAAGAACCCAATACACCAGAAGTAAGCACTCAACCACTAAGCCACCGTGCCCCCGCCCATTTAATTGTCTATTAAGGTATATACGGTTGTTTTCTGAAATTTCTTCTTCTTACAGCAAAGACTCAAAAGTACAAATCCATGTGGGTCTCTATTTTTACGACGTCATAAAATGCATAATTCCTTATATCTCGCTTGCTATATTAGATATTGACGAAAAATGTTCACTTTATTTCAGAGCCCGATAAACGCTTGGAATTGTCCAAAGAAAATTTAGAGCTGAATTAATCTTTCGATCGAAATTGTACTGACGAGTCTGAGGTACTCACTTAACCCATATAAGTACCATCTTATTTAACTTTTGTTAGGATCAATAATTGTTTTCTGAAATTTCAAGATCTAATACGCTTTTATTGTATGGTGTCTCTGTAGCTGCTAGATGTACTAACTGGAAGTTTTAGGTAAATACATATTTCTAATACTCTTTACAAATGTCAAAATATATTTTACAAAGCTTTTAAAATTTAATCTTGTTAGACCCCATGATGTTCTTAAACTCCATGGAAATACCTAATTATTTTAAGATGAAATTGCTACTGATGCTTATTAACTTTCCATGACCGGTTTCGGAAATTTTACCACCTAACACGAAAACCCCATAACTATATGAATCCTCCCTTTACTTGACAATATCTTGATAGTCATATTTTAATTAATTTTCTAAATTGTACTGTCTAATATGCAAGCTCCACGTACCTATGGTGTCGCATTTTATTTCATCATATTTCGGTAACTGTTAGGCGTACCGACTTGCGGTTTCGGTAAACACACACCTCTAACATTCTTTAAAACGTTATTAAGACATATTTTAGAATATTTAGAAATGAGAGTTCTGCGAATATCATGGTACCCGAAAACCCCCATGAGGGCGCGTGTGTAGTGTATTTAATTGAAACTACTTTTGAGGTGTTGTAAGCCCTCGTAATTACGTTTCCGAAACTGCACCACCTAGTACGCAAACCCCACACTTCTCGCTCTTTATTTTCCCATATCTCAATATCCCTAAGGCTTACCGAGTTGAGGTTTTAGGTAAACAAATGTCAGTTCCTTACATTTTAGAGACATACATTTCCACATATCTAAAAAAAATACAGACATTAGGTACCCCATGGTACCCCAAACACCATTGGGGTACCCACTTACTTTTGAATAGTAATACATTTTGAGTTGTTCAGCATCAATAAACACTTCATAGTTTTTCTACGTGCAACCCAAAAGTCCATACCTGACCGAATAGATTTTGTCCATTTAATCTCAAAAATGTTAAGATACTTTGTATTGTTAAGTACAACCAAGTTAAGCACACTGAATTTAATATTTTAAATATTTTCTGATTTTTGTTTCAGGTATTTCGTGCATCAAAACAATACCAGGATTCTGCTTGGAAGACAGTGAAAAGAAGCAGTGTAGGTTGTGGCTAAAAGTACGTCCTTTCTAAAGACAGACCCAATTGTATTTACATTCTTTTGTACGAATATATAACCCTAATAAAGATACTGCACTACAAATTATTTTTCTCCCATAAATTAGAATAAAATATTATCTCTGTTTAAAGAAAATGTTTGTTAGTGTTAAGTCATTTCAACTCTTTTTTTCTTGTAATAAGAACATTATCCCTCGCAATATTTTTTATCTTTGTGCTATTACGATTGGATGAAGTAAAATCCTATACGAAGCACTATTATTTCAGACATGCATTAATAACTAATGTATTGTTCTGTATGTAAGGCAATGTGTATACTGAACATGTCTAGCGAAGGTGTTGTTTTATTGGGAATCCGAAGAAAGAAAGAAAAAAAGTTGGACTTACCAACGTATACGTGTTCGAATTCTGGACTAATCCAAATTATCCAGAGAAAACATTATATATTTCTTTGTTGCTATTTCTGATGTATCCTTTATCCAAGTCATATGAAACGGAGACTTCATACATCGCTATACTTTGTATGAACTATGTTCCGTATTTACTTGATCACTTTGTAACTTTATCTAGTGTTGACAAGGCCGCAGGTGTTAATCGAATAGTTTAGTGTATCACTCATGTCACCTTGTGACTAAGGTAGGTCCTATCGGTATATATATGGTACTGGGTTCAATTAGCGATAAAATACATTTTTAGCATTAAACAAATGCAAAATCTACACGAAATGAGATACCGTAATCTCTGACTTACGGATAACACCAAGCAACTAATGGTACTGAGTGTGATTGAGTTTACTAATTACTATTTGGCTAAAATCAGTGTTCCTTTATCTATAGTTCTTTTCGTGCTTTGAATTGCAAAGTTTGAAATAACCGTTTTAAATTATTGTGTATATATATCTTCCGAGTAGTTCTGAGAATCATTGCTCTTTCTTTAAGCAATGTATGAGACTGTTAAATTGCTCGTTGCTTAAAATGTTGCACTAAGAAGGATGCATCCAGGAAAGTCCAAATTTGCAGAATGTCTAGAGCAGGGAAGAATAAATATGTTTAGTCGATGGCTGCACAACGCCTCCGCGGTCACCACGTTGTCACACAGCGAATACAGCGGACGTTTAAGAATATTCTGCACTTACTATTAGGTATCTGCCTGGGAACTTTGGTGCAGCTACCCAGTCTCCTTCTTGGTGTTGCATTTTTAATGGCGAGTACTGAGTAGGAATCATCTTGTGAGCGAACACGTTTTCGGCTGTCAGCATACTTTTTTTTAATTATTGCGACATTAAAAAAAACATACCTGTTAATTAAAATGTACACAGAAGTTATTTCTGGAAAATTCTATTCAGGCCTCTTGTGGTAACAACTGCATTTTAGAAGAAGATACTATTAAGGAAAAGAATGAGGTAAAATAATCTTTATATCGTACAAGCAATGGATGATAACAGCTTAATAAATGATTATACGTAAATCTTGTTTGAGTTTGAATATAGGATTGTATATGACTGTGCATTTTGCATTATTATTGAAGTGCTGCAACTAACTGCAAACCATATGATAAATTCTTACAGTAATATATCATATATTGATTTACTCTGTATGAAAACGGAAATAGTTTAACATATGGTTAACCTTCTTTGTGCCCATAATTTTAAAATTAACGCTTGTGTCACTTTTCAACACTTGGCTTTGCAGTAGCTTTCCAACGAATTAGCAGGAAGCCCAAACTTACAGAACACCCTGCAGGTAAATACATTTCTTTGGACAGTTTCACTGCTCTAAACTAAGATTTGAAAAGTGCAGCATTGTTAATTTTATTATTATTGGCACAATGGAGATCAACCATATTTTAAGCTATTTTTGTTTCCATACAGAGAAAAACAATATGTGACAACATTACAGTAAGAATGTATCATGCATTTCTCAGTATGTTGCAGCACTTCAATAATGGTGCACTATACGTACAATCTAGATCCTGAATATGTCCAATCCATATATTACAACAAGGGCAATACGTATGCGATACAGGTAAAATCCGTATATTTCATATGGACAATCTATAAGCTACATACATCCAATCCATACATTACATATGGCCAACCTGTACGCGACATACGTATAATCTATATGCTGCATGCAGACAGTCTGTAAGCTACATATGTGCACTCTGTATGGTGCATACGGATATTCTGTATGCTGTATCGGGACAAGCTGTGTGCGACATAAGGAAAATCTGTATAATACATACGTACAATACGTATACTGTATCTAGTCGTACGTACGGGGCACAAGTACAATATAGATGCTGTCTCGGGGTTGAACGCAAGAAACACACGTACAGAACGTATATTGCATACTTCTTGAAATTATGCTCCGTCCTGATAGTCAGTGTGTGTCGTCATTATTAACCCACATGCTACATACGATCTTGACGTCACAAAGCTAGATATCACCTCCGTATATACTTGTTACTGAAGATGACGTCATTGCACTTATGCAGACAGTTTGTATAATGCATACTTCTTCAGCTATACGTTTGCTGCAGGATGTTATATACGGTTGTACGTTAAGTCCAGAAACTACAGGAATTACGAATGTAACCTACGTTTTTAAGTATGCCACCTACATTTTTTTTTCTCAGTGTGCTAAAGGAGCATTTGTATATACAAAGGAAGTGTACAAATATTAAGTTGAGTTAGGAAATTTCAGGGGGGGGGGGGAAGCAGATCCGGTGGGCTCCCGCGTGGGTACACCTCCGCTTAAAAATGTGATTTTCCCCCCCAAAAAAACTTAAACTGCTATGTCATAAATAACAAAATTTTAAGGAGATTTGCAAATTGTGAATTCATATACAGTGTATTATTATAAAACGAAAATACAACAGTCTGTGAATAACATTAATACGCAAACTTCAAAACATTTTAGAGTTACGGGTGATATTAACACGTAGGCGAAATCGTTTAGATAATCTTAATCCCTTTTAATTCATGACATCTCACTCTGTGAGTTACACTAATTTCCTAATAGTTCACAGTCAGACTAACAGTTGTTACCAGCAGCGCAACCTCCTACCTGACGCCAATAGATATCGCTAGAGTTGGGAGACGAGCCGAAGGCTTGGGATAACAAATACTGTAGTATTAATAAATCAAAACATTTTCAAATTGTGACATGAAGCAATGTTGGAAACTCGGCAACAATTTATTTTCCAAATGACACATATGTATTTTTATGTATTCAGAATGCCTAAACAATTATCATTAAAATATAGTTCTTACTTGAAACAGATGTGCGAATTTCAAGAGAAATAACAGAAAACAGATTGCTGAAGCATTGACTTAACAGATTGCAAAATACTTAAAAGAGCTTATTTATGTTAATGAAAGCAGTTTCAAAGTGAATCACTATAACGTCATATACAAAAACAGACATGTTGATTAAAAAGCTTTGCCAGAATGGATACAAAATTAACTTTCAACAAAAGTTTGCAAAATTAACTACAACAAGATATATGAGTTGATTAGGGAAAGTAATCAAGAATCAGTCATGAACAAGGGCTGATTCTGGGGGGACCGGAGGGCCCGGGCTCCCCAAAGCTCATGTGGGCTTCCCTATTGCATTTATGAATATACAATATTTGGCATAATTTGAATGCAATTTGTCTTAAAATCCTCATATATATACCTTCTGCATCTGAATAGGCCCCCCAAATTTACAGTGAAATCGGCGCCCTTGGTCATGAAGATCTTTAATAAGCAGGTATTTAATATTGGTAAGTTTGTGAGTACGCTGCGTGCATATACGGTTAAATTACTGGGATTTTTATGCGCAGAAATTCATGCTTCGAATCTCTCTCAATTCAATTATGTTTGCTAACGTCTGGCTTTGTACCTCGAAGCAAAATTATTGTTTGAAATTATGGTGGTACATCAGAGGTAAAGAGAAAAGATAGTATAATATAATATACAATGTATTGTTCGTCGTTATACAGATATTCTGAATATACAAGAAGTAAATGCAGTGTCAATTGATAACAAATATGTCACTGTCCAGTAGCCAGAGATTGGCAATAAATAAATGAAATTAAATAAAATTAATCACCCTTCGAAATATTCTAGTGACTCAGATTCAATGTGAATTTTATTACTATGTATATTTTGAAATTCTTAAAGATCAGGGTGCCGCGTTGGCTCAGTGGTACAGCGTTCACCTCTTGTGTATTGGTTCCTTGGTTCGATCCCAATTCGCGCCAAGTGGACTTTGTGGTTGAAAAACACCGTGTGCGTGGGGTTTTCTCGGGTTCTCCCGTTTTCTACTTTCTTCATTCCAGCATTTCATTCATTTCTCATCATCACCGTCTCCTTTAGTCTAGCTGACGTAATCATGGGACGTAGAGTTCATTTCATTTCATTTTTCCTTAAGATCATTTTTCTAATTCCATAATTCAAGTTTCCAACAACAAAGTGCAAATACTATCATTAGATTTATGACAAACCTATACCCAAATGTTACCGTAGAAACTTTTCACTTTTAATAAATACCCCAAACTGTCATTTGTCATAATTACAGCCCGGATTTATATGCAAAAGGCATATTTAAAGTAACATGCAGAAACGTAGTGAAAACATTTATTTCTGAAATATGAAATGAAATTCTTGAGTTTTACGTCCCACGGTTATGCCGACTAGTTTAAAGGAAATGGTGATGATGAATAATGAATGAAATGGTGGAATGAATAAAGTGGGAGGAAACGGGAGAACCCCGAGGAAACCCACGCACACGGTGTTTGTCCACCACAACGCTCACTTGGCGGGAGCAGGGTTTGAACCCGAGACCCCATGCACCAGGGGTGTGCGCTCTATCACTGAGCCACCGCAGCCCCTAATATTTATTTCTTTTTGACGAACTTGTAAGAATTCTTTTGAGACGGATATGATAGCGCATGTAAGTGCATATTTTGAGTGAATTTCGAAGTGCATGCATATTTCATAAACTTTACAGGATACTGCATATTTCCTAATTTTATTGCTGTATACTAGCATATTTAATCATATATAATAAGGAAATAGGTTATATTTAAAGTGATCTGAATCATTTTGCATACGCAGATGTAGAAATTATTATTATTATTATTATTATTATTATTATTATTATTATTATTATTATTATTATTATTATTATTATTATTATTATTATTATTATTATTATTATTTAAGTAAAGTGTTGAATTTGTTGCTCAATCCTAGTATAATTCACTTTCGATTGCAACAGAGGTCATTAAGGTAAGATATTTTTGTTAGAAATTGAAATTTTATTTTCTTAGCGTATATTTCAATGCATATCGCACACCCGGTGACAGACTGTTACAAGTCAAAATTACACATTTGTGGGAACATGACTTTTAAAGTATGTTATTCTATCAAACTCTCTCCCTGGAATACTGGTATTTCTTCCATCTAAGGGTTAATTTGTTTAGTTACGTTTATGTGAAAATACGACCAAATAGAGATCGTTTCTCTCTTTCACTCTCTCTCTCTATTCTCTTTTGAGCTATAGTAACTCAAAATATCCATTTTTTGAGTTGTAACACTCTTCCGGCGGGTGTGCAATATGTTAAGTTTTTAATGCATGTTTTAGAGCATATTTTTGATAATTTTCGTCCATATTTGCATGCAGATCTCGGGGTTTATTTGTGCATGGAAATCCGGGCTCTAGTCATAATTTATAATTTTTAAAAAAATAATATGCCTAATAATTCTGTTTGTTATTTTTTCTTAAAAATCTCTTCAAACTAAATTTTACAGATATTAAGTTCAGTTTTTAAAATAGTGTAGCTGAGTTTTAAATTTATCAAGTGTCTCAATTTTCCAGGAGAAGTTTAATGAAATAGTTGTATGAAAAATGTATCTAAATTCTACATACCAAAATTTATTACAGAAATTAGAAATTGTGCGTTCAGTGCTTGATATATACATATATATACTGTGTCAAATATTTAAATTGCATACATTTGATTGTTTAATTTATTCAAGAATTCGGAGATAAATCTTCTTTTCATTTCTCACCTCCTTGAAACAACTTTGAACAGAATACTCGTATTTAAAAGAAATCGAGAATGACAACAACAATCAGAATTTATAGTATGCTATACAAAATTGTATTTTATAGTGCGTATATTTTTATTGCATAAACGATAAAATAAAATATTCTCGCTTTCACTTTTTCTTTTACAACAAAAGTTCGTGTCTAAAGAAACTTAATTCCATAAAGTTATATAAACGTGGAAATAATGTAAGTCTCCACAAAAAAGACAGTTAGGCCTCTGAAAGGTCAGTTTGTCATCATCTCAAAACTATATTTTGTAACCTCAATGATGTTTGGTTTCTTATTACAGTTCTTGACTTACATTGTGATCAGTTCAAATATATACATCTCCTGAACTATGCAGATGCA
The DNA here is from genome assembly GCF_964235325.1 of Thermobia domestica. Taxonomy (NCBI): domain Eukaryota; kingdom Metazoa; phylum Arthropoda; class Insecta; order Zygentoma; family Lepismatidae; genus Thermobia; species Thermobia domestica. The sequence goes on along the minus strand of NC_137466.1, from coordinate 170,229,636 downwards.
GAAACGCACGCAGAACTTGTCCTAAGAGGGGGGGGGGGACCAAAGGACTAACATACAAGAGATCTCGGGAGTTTTGATGCAAATAACCCTTCATGTAAAACAGTTATTATGGACGCACATAGTGTAACTTCATTATCTGCAGTAAATATATGAAATACTGCAGTTTGTAAGAAACCCCTAATATGTTTTGACATGTATTTCGAAGAATATAACCTCTTTCAAGAATGCAGAGAAGGAAATTCCTCCATCTTTCCAACCGCTGCGGCGACCATGTACACACACACAGACATATATATATATATATATATATATATATATATATATATATATATATATATATATATATATATATATATATATATATATATAGATAGATATATATATATATATATAGATAGATATATATAGATATATAGGGTGTCCTATGAAGTTTCCTCGAACTATTTTGAATCATTTTATCATAAACACATCAGAATTGGAGATTTCTCCTTACACATAGTACCTTTACTGTGGGGAATCTACTGTTTAAAATACTCGTAATAAGTGGGTGATCCCTAGAGCTTAGAGGTCAGTGATCAACTTAAAGATTTCAAATAGAAAGATATGCCAAACTGCATCCAAATGCTCCGTGACATCCGAAAGCTCGTAAGAAAAAATAACTAGTAACGTTCGTCCAAGATTGATACTTCAAGAAGGCCACGAATGCTGACAGGTCAAAGTATAAGTTCGATCTCTGTCGTTACGATTATGTAAAGTCTGACTCGGGCTATTTATTTTCTCAGAAACAGTCCCCAGCTGAAGAATTATGCTAACACATAGTAAAGGGTCCAAAGATACTCCTGGTAAGTAAGTGAACCCATGGTATGTCACAAATTTAAAATGGAAAGGTATGTCAAGCTGGATAACATTCGAAATATTGATGCAACCTATTCTTGAAAAGCTGAATCTACTGCGAAAAACCGCTTCTCGATATATCTTGTAGTGGATGGAAAGTGTTTACATATTTCGTAGTAGCCGTTTTAATAATGTAGAAAAAAAGTATGTAAATTAATTTGTCTGTGAGTTTGTTGTCGATCATTATTCAGTGAATAAATAAGGAATTACTAGAGTAAAATGATTAATTATTATTTTTCCAGTTCTTTTCAACTGAATATGCTGGCGGGTTATGTCCAAAGTATTTTCGGTGTATTCCTGGTTCTAGGTCTTTGTATCATAGCAGAATATATTACTATCATATGGAATTATAGGAAAACGTCTAAAGTTATCAACTGGCGACGATGCATGGTGAAATCGAACCAAAATAGAAAACAGTCTAATTCACTTTTTTTAAGTAGTTTGGTAGAGAAACAACAAAGAGTAAATAGAAGTAATATATGTTGGATACAATTATTTTGCAACAATATTCCGTTGAAATTTGAGGTTGATACAGGAGCTGCTGCCACAGTAGTGCCAATTAGCATATATTACAAATATTTTAGCGATCTTCAATTAGAAATTTCGGATATTAATTTAAAGGCAGCGGAAGGCTCATCTTTAATTGTGCAAGGCCAAATCACAGTATTAGTGCAGAAAGATACATTTGCTCAGAAGATGATTATGGTGATTGTCACAGATAAGTTAAATCATCCTATTATGGGGAGGCCATGGATTGATGTCATGTTTAAAAATTGGAGAGAATTGTTTCAAAAGCCGGCAGACAATACAGTTCTTAATATGAATTATACAATGAGGAATGATATTAGGAGTACATTAAGGCAGAAATTTTCTGACGTATTTTCGGATTCTGTTAGTCAGCCAATTGCAGGATTCAAGTGTCAGATTCCAGTTAGGCCTGATGCTGTTCCGATATTTAGAAAATATTACCAATTACCTTATACTATTGCTGACCAAGTGAAGAAGGATGTCGAAGTTTTAGTCAAACAAGGAATCTGGAAACCAGTATCATACTCGGATTGGGCTACGCCAATGGTAGTGGTGAAGAAAAAGAATGGAGAATTTAGATTATGTATAGACTATAAGGTGACGTTAAACAAGGTATTAGAAAAGATGATTTATCCACTTCCTAAACCAGAAGATATTTTTAACAATTTGCTAGGAATGACCGCTTTTACGGTAATTGATTTACGGATGGCATATCAACAAATATTGGTTGATGATCGATCGAAACCTTTTCTTACAGTTAATACGCCTTGGGGACTTTTTCAGCCGCAACGGTTACCATTTGGATTGACGTGCAGTCCCCATATATTTCAGAGGGTAATAGAGCAAATTTTAAAAGATTTTCCTGGTGTATTTGCATTTCTAGATGACATCTTAATAGCTGGGCATGATAGAGAAGAGTGTTTTGAACGCACTAATAATGTGCTAAAACGTTTACAAGAGTATCACGTTAAAGTACGTTTGGATAAATGTCAATTTTTACAACCCGAGATTGAATATCTGGGACATACGATTTCTCCAAGGGGTATTTTTCCGATGGTGAAACATCAAGAGGCAATTTTAAAATGCGAAACACCAAAAGACGTGTCTCAATTAAAAGCGTATTTAGGTATGTTAAACTTCTTTCACAAGCATTTGCCAAATTTTTCTTTAAAACTGCCTCACTTATTTGAATTATTAAAAAAGAAACAGAGATGGGTTTGGACAAATGTGCATGATAAAGAATTCCAATTATCAAAAGACATGCTAAGGAAAGCAAAATGGAACCAACCTTTTGACAAATCAGCTGAAGTCGTTCTCATCACTGATAGTAGTGCGTACGGAGTTGGTGCACAACTTTGTAACAGGAGACAAGGAAAACTGCATACTGTAGCTTGCGCATCAGCAACGTTAACTGATGCTGAGAAAAATTACAGTCAATTTGAAAAGGAGACCCTAGCAATAATATTCGCTGTTAAAAAGTTCCATAAATATCTATTTGGTAGACCTTTTGAGATTCAAACGGATTCCCTACCAGCAAAATTGATTTTTGGAGAAAAAACATGCATACCAACTTTAGCTTCACCCCGCTTACAAAGGTGGGCATTACTCTTACTTAATTATGACTATGTGATAAATTATTCCAAACATGTGGAAGTAGCAGATTGTTTGTCTCGGTTGCCATTGTCAGAAGAAGTGGGAGATTGGGAAATATCTCAAAATTTTGTTACTAATATCACAGTTGATCCACCCTTGTTCGCCAGGATTTGCAAGGAAACGACTCTGGATTCTACGATTAATCAGATAAAGAACTGGTTGCTTCATGGTTGGCTTTCAAGATTGCCATCTACAGGTAATGTGACGGAATTAAAAGCTTATTATCGTCGACGTCATGAGTTATATGTGCAACAACAGTGTCTCTTTTGGGGTCATAAACTGGTAATACCGACGTCTTTAAGATCTATGATGTTGCAAATATTACATGAAGGACATTTAGGTGCACAAAACATGAAGGCTGAGGCAAGGTCAAATTATTGGTGGCCTTCGTTGGATGAAGACATAGATCTCGTAGTTCAAACATGTACTTCTTGTCAGGCTCTACACAATAAAGCACCACAACAGAAATATATATCATGGAGAGACTCAATACATCCTTGGCAACGAATCCATCTAGATTTCTTCGAGTTGGCTGGAAGAAAATTTCTTTTGTTAGTAGATTCGATGTCAAAATGGATAGGAGTATGGCAAATGAACTCTACTAATACTTCAGAAACGATTACAAAGTTGAACACTTGTTTCAATAAATTTGGTTGGCCTGAAGTCATGGTAACGGATAATGGTCCGCCCTTCTGTGGTAAGGACTTCAAGGACTATTGGTTAAAAAGGGGAGTGAAGATATTGAATTCTCCTCCGTGGCATCCCCAGAGCAATGGTTTAGCGGAAAGAACGGTGCAAACCGTAAAGGGTTTGATGAAAAAGAAATTAATGGAAAAGGGACTTTCTGTGTGTTCCTCTTCACAGTTGTTAAGGATCTTGGAAGACTTACTGTATGGACTTAGGTTCACACGATCGGAAAAGTTGCATAATTCACCAGCAGGTTTACTGTTCCAATATGAACCACGTACCCGGTATAATATCACGTATCAAGACTGTAGGAAAGGCATTGATGACCAGAATACAAGCAAAGACAACGGTGTTTACAACCAGAACCAATACAGTAAAGGTCAATTAGTATGGGTCTTAAATAACCCCTGTCACTTCCCAAAATTTGTACCAGGAAGAATTATTCGATGTATAGGTAACTCTTTATATGAAGTGTGGGTAGAAAACAAGTGTAGAAGGGTACATGTACACCACTTACGTAGGCGAAGACAGAAATCAGAGAACATTAAGGTGTCTCGTAATGACTTACCAGTGAATAACCGGACAAGAGAAAATGTAAAAATACCAACGGTAGTAAATAGGTCTTCTGATAATTTTTGGTGGTATATGGAAACGGAAACCTTGCCTAATAATCTTGGTCACCCACCATTATCAGAAAAAAAGGACGAGGATGAAACGTCATTACGTCGTTCCGAGCGGCAGCGCAAATGTCCAGATAGATATACGCCTGAATAAAAAAAAAAAAGGAGGAGAATGTTGTAGTGGATGGAAAGTGTTTACATATTTCGTAGTAGCCGTTTTAATAATGTAGAAAAAAAGTATGTAAATTAATTTGTCTGTGAGTTTGTTGTCGATCATTATTCAGTGAATAAATAAGGAATTACTAGAGTAAAATGATTAATTATTATTTTTCCAGTTCTTTTCAACTGAATATGCTGGCGGGTTATGGCCAAAGTATTTTCGGTGTATTCCTGGTTCTAGGTCTTTGTATCATAGCAGAATATATTACTATCATATGGAATTATAGGAAAACGTCTAAAGTTATCATATCTTACAACTTTTGCTCTTCCGAATTCAGATTTGAAACGGAAAGCATTGATAAATTTCAACCACTTTCGATTTCGGTACAACTCTTCGGGTTGCGATGAGATATACTTTTGAGACACGGTGTCGGTTGCAGAAAACTGTTTGGCGATACCTATTACCGTTTTTGTTCTATGGTGATAAATGTTGAAACATAAAATGGTCGATTTGAACCACTTCCGTTTTACACAGACGGCGCACGGGGAGGATGGAATATATTCTTTGCAAGATGAATCGATTGGAAAAAACAGCATCTTGATATCTCTTACCGTTCTTGTTCTATGGAAATCAATATTGAAACCTTAAATAGTAAATTTTAACTACTTTCGATTTTGGTAAAGTGTTGTAGATAATCATGTTGTCTTGAGACATTGAATCATTTGAAAAAAACAAAACAAACAAACAAAAAAAAAACTTTGCGTTATCTGCTACCGTTTCAACATTATCAACAATTGTTGATCCATTGTTGGATTAAGGTCTTTCCAACACTTTTCGACAACTATCTATCTCGAATAATTCGTTTCCAAGGTATTCGCATCGCTATCTAACTTCATCACACTACCTTGTATTAAGATGCTGTGTAGGTGTCTTACTGTTACTTGTGGTATCTATTAAAAATATTGCTTTTGTCTACATTGTATGGTTTGTTTCTTTGTTTCACAAGATCTTTCTCTCCATCTCTCTCTCTCTCTGAATATAACTTTTTGCTGATCTAGTGGCTATCTCTTATGCCTTATCGTGCTGTCGGATTCGATTCCCGGTGTGAGAGCATAAAAAAATAATTTTACAATCATTCACTTTCATTAATCATCCACCTCTTTTAACCTCAAGGGCATAAACTAAAAATTTCGTTTTTAAATAATAATAATAATAATAATAATAATAATAATAATAATAATAATAATAATAATAATAATAATAATAATAATAACAATAAGTTGATGTTCCTATGGTTAGAGGTAGGCGTTCTACCTAGTGATTAGCAAATGCAGGATCAAGACCAAGGTCCGAGTTGTCCTGGTCTTGCACTCGAACCTTTGGTCTTGGTCTTGGTCTTGCTTGCAAGAGTCTTGCAAGTCTTGCTTTTAAGAAATCTTTGCTTTTTGTACGTAAATTTTACTCTGGCTATAAGGGATAAAAAGTTCTACAATGCGCCAATGGTAACGGAAATACAGTGTATGTTTCTAAATGTAATATAGTTTACCTTCGTGCAAGTAGGTTTATGATGATAGTGTGCAACATAGGCGATTACTTTTATTATTATTATTTTTTTTTTAAGTGGATGCCCATGCTTCAATGGTTATGAGATTAATCACAAGGTCTCGTTATCTTTATATTTTTTTTTAACGGATCCAATACTCCACTGATTCCCAAACTGGGGAGGCTACCCCTGAAACGCATGAAAGAAAATCAAGACGTCACAGATTAATTGAAATAACATGAATTGCAATATTATTTTTGCACTATAAAGGCATTAGAGTTTTTTTCTTTTCAACCACAATTAGCTAATCTTTGTATTGAAGAAACTTCCAATTAAATATTGAGATTTTGTTTTACTGATTTCAATATGTACTCTATGGGGCAGAAACATGGGCATTACGCAAAAGCGATTAAAAAAATTGGAAGCTTTCGAAACGTGGGCATGAAGGGAAAAGGAGAGAATTAGCTGTGTTGAACGGAAAACGAATGAGAAGATGTTAGAAATAGTAGCAGAAGGGGAGAAAAGAAGAATTTTAGATGTAATTAAGAGGATGAACAGGAGCTGGTTGAGACATTTGCTGAGGAGAAACTGTATTTATGAGGAAAGTGCTAGAGGGTATGGTAGAAGAAAAGAGAGGGAGGGGACGAAGGAAAATAGTTGAAGGAAGGTATTAAAACAGAAAATTGCTGCATCAAGACGAAGAGACTAGCTGAGGACCACCGTACATCGAAACTTCGCAGTTACAGCAACTGACCTGCCACTAATGGCAGAATAGCTATGATGTTGATAATGATGATGATATGATGATGTGTTTAGCAGTATTGGCCAAAAAAGAGAAAAAAACAAACTAATAACGATTATAATCAAGAATCTTAATATTTTAGAATAAGTTGAGTGAAAACTAAAAACGACTCAACTGTCTATATATTTTGTGTAAACTCAATTTATATAAATATTTTTGACCTACATTGGAAATACTAAATAACTGCATCAAACTCCAAGTTATTTTAAATAACAGTATAAAAGCAATCTGACTTGTGAATATGGATTATTTATTGTTGTATAATGTTATATTGCTCAATCTCGATGTGTCGTACATCTTAGGGGTTAAAAGTTATATTCATAAACAATTATTCAACGTATAAGCATCCGGCCATAAAATCAAGCTTATGGTCACATGCACTAACATAAGTTCTTGTCAATGTCATGAAAATGTTGTTGTGATATTAATTTTGTGAGCACACATTAAAAATTTCTAAGAGATTCTTGAGATAAGGCCATACCCATGTAGTCGGCACTTATGGTGTACGGATTCACCGATGTTCAATACTACATTTCTCTTTAGTTTTGGAAGAAGAACACCGCTATTATGTTTTGAAATAAAATGAAATATCTAGTTTAACGTCCCACAATTATGCATCGAGGCTAAAGCAGATGGGAAATGAATGATATGATGGAATGAAGAAAGTAAGAGGAAACAGGAAAACCCCGGCAAAACCCACTCGCAAAGTGTTTGCCCACCCAAAAAGCCTAAATGATGCAGTCTGGGATCGAACCGGGTACCCCATGCACCGCAGGTGAACGCTCTACTACTGAGCCGATACTTGTGCAAGAGTCTTGGTCTTGGTTTTGGTGTTGCAGGTATGGTCTTGGTCTTGGTGTTGCACCCCTTGGTCTTGGTCTTTGTCTTGCATCGGGATTCCTGGTCTTGGTCTTAATCTTGCATGCAAGACTCTTCCACAAATTGCAAGACCAAGACTCTTGCACTCATCACTAGCTTTACCAGTGAGCCACTATGTCCCTGTTGATTGATATAGTTTTTTTTTTTTTTTCAAAATTGATTTTAACTTTTTATTAAAAGCTTCACGGCAAAAACACGAGTCAAATGTATCGTATAAGTTCCAGTGTCATATGCCTTATGTATAGCATAAGATTTATTTTAAATACATAATCTCGCGACACACTAGTGTATTGCGATACATTGACTGAGAAAATCTGCGTTCTACTTTTGAGCATTAATTGGTTGCAGTAAATTTAAAGACTTCTTAAATTAATTCAAGTTGTAAAAATTCTACTTCAAGCTGAAAATATAAATGTGGAGATGTAACTTTTACTTTTTTGTAAGTAACTGTATTTCTTTACCTAGCTTCAAATGTGAGTTTACTCAACTTAGTTTCGGCATACGGTGAGTTACTCAACAACTTATTTTTGATTTCGAATATTTTTTTTCTTTCTGTTCTTTTCCTGTAGATGTTCATTCTTTTCCTTTTTAGGAGGTGTCTGCTGAATGTTGAATAGTATACAAGACGTGAAGGAACTCACAAAGGCATCTTCTTGATAAAAGCTCAAACATGTATAAGTAGGATTGCTTTGAATATCTTCCGTGGTCATAAACTATTGCAGTTTGTTATTTAAATGTATAGCCTGTGGCTTGGGCTTCAATCTTTTGCTAAATGGATGCTCGGAAGACAAGGAAATAAATCTTCCAACTACGAGAATTGCACGGATATCCGTCAGTCAGATGCATAAATAAATGAAATACTGTCTGTTTGCTTTCAGTGTGTGCATATACCTTTGCTTGAAGAGCTTACAAGAATTTTTCAGCAATAAATACCACAGATTTTCCATCTCTCGTGTATAAACAATTTATCATTACGTGGAATGAAGACTGCTTGAAGCTTATCTGATGATGTGTCTTGATGTCAGATACTGCTGCTTCGAAAGCCTAAATGCAGCTGTAATTCTCTTTGGAAACATGCACGTTGTTAAAGCTTCAATGTCATAGAAGTTACATCGCTTAACTTCTACTTCTCCAGGTACACTTCTTGGAACTGTGGCTGGAACGAACACTTCCAGAGAATCCTTGTGTATGCTCTAAACGCCTTAATTTCTAGTTAAAGAATATTTAAGAAGAAAATATTTGCTCTTTAAAAAAACTTCATTTTTATTGTTATTTCCAACTTCAGGTAAATACATTTTTTCGTAATTCCTGGAATTACGCTCAAAGAAAACTGCACTGAAATTTAGGTATAGGTAGGAAATATCTTGTTCACTCGTTTCTATTTTTTTTTTAAGTGAGTTTCGTTTCATAGCGTAGACTACGGTAGACTTCCAGATTTTACGAATCAAATACTCAAACTCGAAGTAGTTCATCTATGACTACTGGTTGCAACAGAGTAATAAGATCAAAGATAGAACATGCTCCTTGGACATAGAATCCATATCAAAACACCATTACTCGCTATGCCTTACTGTTTTACTTTGACGGTGGTAAAAGTTGAGACCGGAAATCGTTAATATGAATCACTTCCGGTTTGAATAGAGGGTTACTGAAAAAAGTGGAACCTATTCTTGATATATATCTTTGTGAAACGACTGAACTGTTAAACGCCTTCATAGAAACGTGATTTTACCAAGCAGAAGTAGTCATATTGGCAGATGTTAACGTTTTCCAGTAAGTTTTACGTTTTTCTAGCACATTTTACGTTATACGTTTTTATTTTCCCCTTAAAACGATTTTTTTCGTTTCCATTAAATAAAAGAAATCATAGTCCTGGGCATTCTAGATTTCCTTTTATGTGTTAATACCTTATTCATTTATTTATTTATATTTAAATGAGAGCAGTGTTTTCTCACATTATGTTAACAACCGAATCCAACGATGTAACTTACAGTTAGTGTTCAGAGGAAAAATACAACAGACAGGTTTTTATCAGCTATCTAGCAACCAGCACCCTAACCTTATGTATCAGAATGATTTGATTTTTAGCATTTTAGCCTTCATCTATCTCGATCATATCGCAGTTGCTATCGATCGTGATATGTCGACGTCAGGAACAGAAGCTGCTGTGAACCAATAAAAGTGGAATAAAAAGGTATATTTTAAAAGTGGAAATGGTCTACAAGGATTTTTTGAACTAGGATATGAGACTTTTAAGAGATGCAAAGTCGTCATTAAAATACAATTAAAAAGCAATAAAGATTTGAGTAATATTCTTGGTTGGTTGAATTTGAGATGAGTGTTCCTTCCAGCACAGAAGCTATATGAGACGAGGATCTACAATTAAAGTGGGATCCGAACCTCGTCGGGAATTGTAATATACCGTACTCTTTTTGTGTTGGAATTGTTTTTAGCGAAGGTAGCCTAGTTTCCAATTAAAATTCTTATAGGAGAGAGGGGCAAGAGTACGCAAATTTTAATTAAACTTATATATTTTGGTAAAAAAAAAATAGTTACAACGGAAAACTTTTACATGGAACACAAAACTTGAACTCTCCTTTACGAAATGTGAACTCAACTTTTATATACCTCTGTCCTTGGAGAAACTATAATGCATAAAATGAAAACATTCAAATTCGTACTCTTGCCCCTATATGTGGGGCAAGAGTACGAAATCAAAGAGGCAAGAGTACGCACCCAAAAAAGTATTAACAATTATCACAGATGAAGGTGCCTACTCCTTCATATGATGTGCATTGTTCATGCCACCATTCATGGCATCTTGCGCACTTGATCTTATCTTTTATTGGTGGAGCACTGTAGATGATATTGCATAATGAACACTCGTACACTACTCCCTCACTGACCTGAAGAGTTACCTTCGGTTGTAGCTTTCTTGGTGCAAGTTGATAGTTTGCCTTTGCTCTTTGGAGGGCGCCGTTTCAGAAGTAAGTTCTCTTGAAAGGAGAGGATGTCAGAATCTCTGATTGACCTCGAGAACATCAAGATTTTTGGTTGTGGGCTTGGTGGCAGTCGAGGCTAACAACCACTAACGGAGCGCATTATGTGGACGGTCTACATGGGCCCCTGCTTACCTCCAGTGAAGATCCAGTTTTACTGGCTGGAGGTTTGGTAACAGATGAATGAGAACGAGCAACCGGCTGAAGAGTGTTCGAAATGGACAGTCCGCATGACCTCTTGCTTGTTTCTAGTGAGGATCTAGCGTTACTGGTTGGAGGTTTGGTAACAGATGAATGAGAACGAACAACCGGCAGAAGAGTGTTTGAAGTGGACAGTCTGCATGAGCTCTTGCTTGTTTCTAGTGAGGATCTAGTGTTACTGGTTGAAGATTTGGTAACAGATGAATGAGAACGAGCAACCGGCAGAAGAGTGTTTGAAGTGGAAAGTCTGCATGAGCTCTTGCTTGCTTCTAGTGAGGATCTAGCGTTACTGGTTGAAGATTTGGTAACAGATGAATGAGAACGAGGAACCGGCAGAAGAGTGTTTGAAGTGGACAGTCCGCATGAGCTCTTGCTTGTTTCTAGTGAGGATCTAGCGTTACTGTTTGAAGGTTTGGTAACAGATGGAGGAGGACGAGCAACTGGTAAAGGAGTGCTTGATCTGGATGCGCCGCATGGCCCCTTTTTACTTCCAGTGAATCATCCGATGAACGATTTTGGGCTCTATTCAGGTCTGATGCTTGATTTGTTGCTTCAGGAATGCTTCCATCTTCAGAGCTGGCTTCTACATTTAAGTCTACCACATGCACAATAGAGAGAAGAAAATCTTCTTCAGTGAACACATCTTTATTCAGTGGGACAACTCCAGATTCTTGAAGGCTGGATACCAATGATTGCAGCTTTGTAGTAAGCCTCAGTAAACAAACTCGCAACTTGGAATTAGGCGGGATGGATGATTCCTCATCCATTTATCACACACTGTTGAATACCAGGATTTCAGCGGACAATAACAGGAGCGATCTATTGATTTCAAATTATGGCTGGTATGGGGTGGTAAACTCAACATCACTATCCCATTTTGCCTGGAGAAATCAATCGCCTCGATTGAAATGTGAGAGGTGTGATTGTCAACAAACCGTTTTCGTAACCGAATTTGATCGCACATATTGGTGTAAATAATATAACCATTCTACGAAAAGTTGTGAGTTGATGAACCAGAATCAGATATCATTCCCACAGAACCCGGCGACGAGCCATCGATTAATTCTTGTTTCATTCGTTTTCTGGGAAATATCTGGGAATGAAGGAACCAAATGCACTCACCAGGAAAGAGCTGTTATGTTAACTCCAAAATCACTAGATACAGTTTTATTCACAACTGATTTTTAGTCGACATTTGGAACTTTATGAGGAACCGTATTTATGCCAGTTTCGTACATGTTGTAGATATCCCGTAGAGAAAAGCCGTTTTCTCTTACAACATCTTTTACACAATTAAAAAAGCGTTCAACTTGTGGCTTGCTAAAACCACGAGCTCTCCCCAGACCAGTCTTTGAACGCTGTCGCAAAACAATAGTCATATGTCTACGACGGAAAGACTCTGTCCAATCTCTTCCTGCCATTCGATTCGCATTGCTAAAGGATATGGGGCAACTAGTTACGTTCAGCAAAATTGTATGCCATTCTTCTTAGATCTTTTAAAGTTAAGCCATAGAAGAATTGATCCAGTAATGTGATATATTCCACTAATTCGTTCTCCATTTCTTCGGTAAATAGGCCTACTGGCTTTATTGTACCTAAAGACGTTGCAGATTCTCATTTAAAAAAAAGAAAAGAAAAATCCTTAACTCCTTATATTAGTAATGGGAATGCATAGGATACAAAAAATCAGATATTATTTAGACCCTTTACAAAAATACATTTCCAAATTTGGCTTATTCCATCAGATACAGAGTGTTTGTCACCTACGAGGGTAACTTGAAAACTTCTCGACCTATCTTTGATGAAGCCACATATTGTCAAATGTTAGGTTAGGTTAGCTTCATATATCTTTATAGGATCCCATACCAATCATTGGTCTGATACCGTCTCATGCATAGTCATTTTATCGTATGATTACTAAAGGACTGACTACTACAGGAAACATATGGTAGTCGAACTTTTTAGTATGGCACTAATCACGCGTCAGAACGACTCTGGATAAGGCCCATTAAAATTTATTACTGAAAACTACTGACATTTAAGATAAAAGAGGACAAAGCGTAGCATTTCTGAAACCTGAATAAAATAAGCAAGCGTAATGTTATTCAATAACTGCAGATTTAACTATCTCACACGTTTATCTGTTTCGAAAACTCAAACACCATCTTAGATATTTTATGTAAGGAGTGGTATTTAGAATAACAATTTTATCCCTCGTACATAAGAAAATATCAGGATTCTTTAGAATTCTTAACGTTAGAGGCTACATATGGGAACTAGTATTCGTAAAGTTTGCCGTCACTCTCTATTACAACGGAATCTACATTCTTTTTTGATTGTTAGATCTAAATCAAATTGGATTCTTTTTCATAGAACAGAAGGGGCAAGAGTACGCACGCGTACCCTTGCCCCGTAGGTATCTGCGTACCCTTGCCCCGTAGGTATCTGCGTACCCTTGCCCCCTCACTAATCAATTGACTTTCCCGTGATGTTGTACAGCCAACTGTTGGAAGAAAGTCAATTTACTCCATCCTGTCAAACAATGGATATGTTAGAAACTAACGCTTTATAGTACTTTGAAATCGTTAAAAAATTGTGTAAGTTATTCATTAACTACTTATGTCCCAATATTACATCAAACTATTAGAAAAACATAAATAATTACCTAGATAGCTTGTAGTTTGCCGCAGCACACTCAAACCTGTTTAGGTTCTAGACGCCATTAACATCAAACTCCACGTGACGCATTATTGCCATACGCGAATATATTCACCTGATTTTAGGGAATCATATCCTTACCCCCCACGTACTCTTGCCCCCCTCTACTCTATATGATAACTGTGTGAAACCAAAACATATGTTTGTTATATGTAAATTCAGAATATCGCATATCTCTTGTCCATATTTCCTCTAAGAATCGTAAGATCTTCCTTATAATTCTCTGAAATATCTGGCAACCCTAAGTTGTCATCTATCAAGGATTTTTACAAAGCCTAAAAACTTTTTTGATTCTTTTTCTATTAGATCTATCTTTTTATACTCTGTAATCGTTTATTAATGAAGAATCAAATAAGTTTAGGTAACTTTTTAAAATGTAATTGGGCCTATGTTTTATAAGAAAGTTTTGTTCATTTTGAAATTTTGTATATCCTTACTGTATAATGTACAGTGTATGGTGTAAGGAACAGGAAGCGAGCAATTTTATAGAACTTCGGCCTATCCGACCTGTTCTTCTACTATATTAAACTGGATAGTCAAAGTGTACTGTATTATTATTATTATTTAGGAAAAGTTCATAGAATAGTGGAACAGGTTTCAAGATTGTAAATAAGACATTTTTCATTATTGAAATTATGTTCGTGTATAATCTCTATTTGTAAGTTCTTTTTTTAAAATTGAAAAAAAATCCTTTTTTAGATTTGAAAAAGAAAAATCACTATGTAAATCCAGATCCTCAATTATAATGCTATCGCGTAAAAGAATCCATCGAAATGACGCAATGGAAGAAAATCACAAAAAGAATGAATCAGAGACAGGGATCAAGGCCAGAATGTCCAAAAGTGTAGGAGGACTTTCACTGACACAAGGAGGAAAACCAGATTTTCGTTTGACGTCAGACGTAAAAGCAACCAAATCACTTCTAAGAACCTTTTTTTCTGTTAAAGGACCGGTTCCGTTGGAAATATCATCCACAGAATATACTTGACTTGTTGTTGATCGCTTGTTTGACGACACGCCCAATGATGTTAAATTTCATGGAACCAATTTGTTGCCAACACTGTTACGTAGGATTGCATTCTTATGTGTGCTACATAACATTGCAGATAATGAACGTTATACGTGTTCAACGAATGCCGCAGAGGAGAAACATGAAGGAGAGGAACTCCGGAGATTGATGACAGATAGGCACAAAGATCCTGCTCTCTCAAGGTTCTTTGAGTTACTTGATAGCAGTGAACGATCAAGAAAACAAACATTCCATACAACTACTGTCGAGAATGGTGACATCATCAATGTAACTACCGTATTTCCAGTCCTGCCAAATCTTGTAATGAGGGTTTCAGTGTTTCAGCATAAATGCGTAACATTAGGGGATAACGAAAAAAAACATACCTGAAAATGATACATAATCTAATCTATAGATTGCATTGAGCTGAACAAAATGGTATGGGCGACTGAAAATCTTCATGCGTAGTTTTTGAGAAAAAACAATTTGTTTGCGGACCTAAAAATTGATGCTATACAATAACCACGCATCCTATTAAAATGAAACTGATACTGATGTTGTATACAGTGCCATGCCATGAGGGCGACGGCCCCGGGCGCCGAAGTAAGGGGCGGTAAATTCGGGAGCAAAATAGAAAAGATTTATATAAAACGGAAGGAAAAAGTAATAAAAAGTTTTCAAAATCACGAAAAAGCAGGGTTTATTTTTGAAATTTTTCTTACGATTCGTGCCAACCATGACGGCGCTTCTCAATTGGTTTGTCGACCTCACTAATATGTACCGAGGCGCCATCGTGCACTCTCGACCCGAACGCTAATTTTCCACGGCACGGCACTACCTGCAATAGCCTCTTCATTATGACGTTAGTAAGTCGACAGTACTCTGTATGCTCAAGGATTAAGGACAGAATGTCCAAAAGTGTAGAATGCCCAAGACTATGACTAACACTTTAAACTGTAAATTTTGTTTGCTCATAACTAGAGATACAAAAGAGCCGGGTTTTTTGGGGGTGGTGGAAGATTTTCCTCCGAAAAATACAGCTTTTTGGGGGGATGGACGGGAAAGGAAATTTTCACTTTTTAGACTTTATATAATTTTATTATTCAAATATCACTTGTCTTTCCTGTAGTGAATGCTACAATTAAAAAAAAAATGCTTTTAAACATTTACTTATGAGCACTATTCTCAGTCCGGGTCTGGCAATATTGGTTTTCGAACTGGTAATTCATTGGTCAGCTATTGTAAGTTATGCAACTCAGCATCCATGAGGGTCATGTGGGTTGCCTCCCACCTTATCGATTTCCTGAAAGCTATACATCTTTGTCATGTGTGTTGTACAGGTTATCTAAATTCAAATTTGCAGACAAGAAAAAAGTGTCCTAAGCCAAGAAACAGATACAATCCATGTTTATTTTGGTATAGAATTTATTTTATATATCTTGTTCTCCGTTCGAGAAACACTTAATTGTGAGCTTCAGATATTCTTTTAGAACCTAAAATAACCACAATTTACAAAATGAAAGCCAGAAACGGCCATTTTGAGTATGATGTTAGTTTAACGGTAATAAAAGTTCATTATGCATTAAGATTTTTTCTTTATATCGTGTCAATATCAAGGCCGAATTTCTATGTTTTGCGCCCATGGGTCCTAGCAAAATTGCCGCTAACCACACCAATCACATCGCTCTCTAAAACTTTCATTCTCCAGGATCCACTTCTTAAAATATTACTTTTACGTTTGCTACTAAATTATAATTATTACTATTACTAATTATTATTACTACTAGTTATTACTGTTCTTACTTCTTATTACTCCTTTTATGTAATATATTTTAATTCCTATATCTGGCCAGTATTTGGAGTAGATTCATAAAAACTTACCTGGCTTTTGCCTAGCCTATTCAACATTACATGGTGTAAAAGACGGCAAAATACGGACTACATAACTGTTTCACCACGTTCAAAAATGTCTTCTTTTTTTTAAAGAGATGTGATTTAAATAAAAATTACTGAATTTTCTTTGCGAAGCAAAAACGGTGATAACGTAGGCCATACTGCTTCAAACTGAACGAAATAGCTCTGTTAGTTGAGCGTTGGGTTCGCATTCCAAAGGTCGTAGGTTCGATCGTCCCCGCCGACTATCCTAACTGAGGTTTTCTCTATTTATTTCCCTTGTTGTTTTATATCCAGCGTAAAATGGCCTCCGGGCTGTATCCGGTATATACTGAATAAATAAATAAATACACGCCAATTTGTGAAAGTACGAGTGTCGAGCTGCCTACTGCCGCCTTTTTCAGCAGATCCACCGACAACTGATCAAATCACCATAATAACCAACTGACTTACGACAATATTTGCTATGACTATTCTGTTACAATATTATCGTAGTCACGACCATTAAAAAATGGCTTTCGCTTATTTTATTCAGTCATTGGTGAAATGTGTATTTTCAATAGTTTTACCGTTTTTAAATTTAATAAAATTCTACCCTTCAAAATTTGCCGCCCTGGTCCCGGGCTCATGTGGCCCATGCTTAAATCCGGCCTTTGTCAATGTACTTGAAATAGCAAACTTGAGTGTAACACTTTTAACCTTTTCCCGTTCAAATTTTAACTGCTTACTTAAATGCTATGTATGCAGACAGGTGTACACTCACGTCCAAAATTATTGTCGCATGTCTATAAATATGTTGTTGTAGGAATATAATTTGATAACGAATTCGCCCGGTATTTCTTATAATGTTAGTATGTGTATAATCGGCAAAGACATGTATGTAGCAAATTTCATGTCAAAAGAGCAGTAAATAAGAACAATAAAACGAAAATAAAACTTTATTGTCCATTTAGCAACATTTTGTTTTACTCATTCTAATTTTCGTATTCATAATTCTTTTCCTATGAATTTTACCATAAATATACATTTCCCGATTATACACATAGTATCAGTATTAAAAGTAACCTGCAAAATCATTAACAAATTATATTCTTACAAGAAGACAGTTTATAGATATGCGACAATCATTTTGGACATGAGTGTACTTGTTGCACTTAACCTCCTACTTAAAAGATATCCAAAAAAAGCTTTTAAAAAACCCTCCTAAGAAGCTGAAGTTTTAGTTTGTGCATAAATTCTATATTATAATTTTGTTCCACTAATAAGTATAACTACTACCTTACTACATTTTGTGAACAGATTGCTCATGCAATTATAGGCGTATTTATATTAAAACACTTTTGTCGTAGAACAGTTACTCTAATAGCTCCTCAAGCAACTTGGTTGGACTAGAAAATCCATTGCATTCATCAGTTGCGCCTTTTCTTTCCTATACAGGTACCAATCCCTTGATTAGTGAACTCATTTTTTTTTCTCTCTTCAGAATACAGTAATTAAATGTTTTTTCGTGTTATAATGGGAAAAGAAAAGTTTAACTATCATTTCTTCATTAAAATTGAAATGTTAAGAAAAAAAGAGTCCAAAATTTCAGGCAAAGAAAGACGTGAAAAAAAATTCGCTTTCTATTTTAAAATATTCGTTTTTTTTTTTTTTTGGATCTCATGATCTTTAGGAATAACATTGTTCAAAGATGATACATATTCTATATCAATTGATAGATCACATCGAGCTGAACAAAATTACATCTTTGAGGGTAATTTTTCATGCGTAATTTTTGAGAAAATCGAGAAAAACGAATTTTTATGGCGCTAGAACGTACATCGTTTGTTCCCAACAATAGTTGATAGCTTTTATTCTGAAGAACAATTTATTTATTAATTTATTTATTTATTTGTGTACTGTTTATGTAACAAATACGTAGGTCTATAGCTGATTGTATATATATATATATATATATATATATATATATATATATATATATATATATATATATATATATATATATATATATATATATATATATTTAATTGATTTCTTCAAGTGGTACCACGCTTAATTCTAACTGTGTCTTTTAAATTTACGTGATGTAAGTACGTGAAAATATCTGTCTGAATGATTTGTAATATCAATTTATTTGTGAGTCCTGTTTAAATGAAACAGCTATTCAATCAGTTAGATAATAAAACTTCACTCTTCCTTCCCGCTTCCTAAGATATATCTGCCTTGAAAGATTTCCTGTTGTGTAACATCCAGATTATGAATAATGCTAAGTATGTATGTGTGTTAATGCTACTATTGTACCAACTGGTTGATTCCCACGTAAAGAGTTATCTTCTCTCACCAGATCAACACTTCAGCGCAGCCATCAGACAGTGTTTTCAAGGTTAACGAATCTTAATGGCTTATAATAAAAATCCTCCTTAAGATTTTACAAATAAAATAAGCGTGCATCTTCGTGCTTAACGACGGAATACTAAGAACAAAGGCGGGGAAAGAAACAGCCAATTAAATACCACGAATAACTTATGCCCTTGAGTATTAGTAAACATTAGTTCTTTTTCATTAATATCGTTATGTAGTTCTTAACTTGTGAGATCATAGTTGATCAAGGGCATAAATTCTTCTGAATATTAATAATTTGAACATATATTTTATTTCGCCACTTTGTACAGAATATATATCTCTTGAGTCAGGTCAAGAAGGTATCTTGTAAATCTTTCAGTTTAACGTCTCTCGATTATAACCTTTAGGCTAAGGGAGACGGATGATTTAAGCAAGTGAATGATGATGGAAAAATTGGCGGAATAAGAATGTGGAAGGAAACGGGAGTATCCCGAATAAACACATGGGCACGATGTTGTCTATCACAGATTTACCTGGCCGGGGATCGAACCAAGGGCCCCACTCAAAGAGGTAAGCGCTCTACCACTGAGCCACCGCGGCCCCCAGATGAAGCAAATGACATGCTTTAGATAACATATAGAAGTAGTACAGTACTTCAAACAAAAAGTGTAAAAATAACTACGTTTTCCAAGTTAAAGGAACATACTCTTGATACCTGATGTGTGTACGCTATTTGAGAAGAAACTAGCCAAGAACAAATTACGATTGTTTACGGTGACGGAACCTATAGATGTAAACGGATTCTACTAGGTTTTGCAACCAACCCCAACCAGGGTAAAAGTGGATCTGAAAAGGTAGGGGAACGGGAATGACGTCGCGCCCTCCCCCTGCCTATCTTTACCCATTATAATTTTTTTATGAACTGGGGAGACGCTGTATGTATTTTTGGAGGTGAGGGGACAACGTTTCTCGTGTTCCCTCTCACTTTTACCCCTGATCCCAACCCAAAAATAAATTGCTTCCGGTCGCGGAACCAAGTTGATTACATAAGAAAATCGGTTCTGGTTCTGGAACCGAGACCAATATTGAAGTACAAAGGGGAGAGAAATTAGTTGTACTGAGATTACTGAGGGGAGAGAAATTAGTTGTAACAAAACCGCTGGAGGTAAGAGTTTCCTCCGGTTATCATTTTACATGCTCAACATCATTTGTAGCTTGAAACGGTATTCAGGTAATGAAGTTTGCAAATGATGGTGTCAAACTTATTTCGGTTCTCTGCTCGAAACACGACGAATTATATTTTTCGCTTTTGTAAAATGTATTTCGGTATTCTTCCCGAGGCATCCTGAGTTAAAAGTTTACTTTTTGCGTTCATTTCCGTTTTGTTACTATTTACAACCCTAGAAGAAACTTTTCCAATTGACAATGGTTGGCTCGCTGGTGTATTTTCAATATTTTGTTTGGTTCGAATTAGAATTAGGAATTAAATTTCTGGCCTTTGTTTGGTTTAGAGCTTAATGCCCCTTCCCAAAACGGAGGCTATCAAGAGACGTGAGATCTACAACTTAACATGGGATCAGAATCACATAAGATCCCACTGGAAAACTGTTTCCAAGCCACGTGCATGGAGTGATAAGCACGAATTAAGTCTTGTTTTCACTGTGGTTTGATAATTTTCGAAGAATACCGTAAGGATTCTTGTTTTCGAAAGACCTGTTTTTAAACCAGGACTGTACAACAATTAGGCTTCAAAGGAAATGACTTGCTCTTCTCGGATCAACTTCTGCTATTCCTGTCAGAGATATTGTAAACTAGAGATGGCTTCCTGCTTCTACATGCATCGTAGGAAGAGACAAATTGTGAGTGTGAGTGAGGTATGCTTGACACTGGAACGTCACGGACTAATATGGAAGCAAGAAGCACTCCCACCTTGGTGTCCTTGTATAATCAATATTCTTTAAGAGTTGCTTTCAGACAAACAACACCTTCCCTTTCACGTGACAAGAGTGCATAAGAAAAAAAAAAACTTTAAAAATGTATGTAATAGTAAAAAAGAAAACATGAGAAAGAAAGACCGAAATTATTTTTTAACATTCTTAGCGTTTTACTTAACAGATAACAAGTAGCGATCTTCTCACTAAACACATGAATCCGCATGCTAAATAAATTCTATTCTGATCGTGTATACGAGAGATCCGGAGGAGATATGGTTCGAGATCTCACTTAAAGTTCTAAGCCATGTCTCATACAACTTCGGCGCTGAAAAATGACGTTAAACAAAAACAAGTAAATAAATGTCGGTTTAAAGCAGAGCATGAGGGACATGCTAGGAGTGATGGAGGGAAAATGAGGGAGGGAGCAGGGGCGTCATTTAGGGGGGCAGGGAGGGGCATTTGCCCCCCCCCCCCTGAGTTTCAGATCTATATAGATTTTATCAGTATAATAGTAGTAAATCAGTGAAAAACGCGAAATTCTACGTATATCAAGGGTCTTGCCCCCCCCCCAAGCAAAATCTGAAATGACGCTCTTGGGAGGGAGTGAAAGAGGCTGCAGTTGATGGATAGTATTAAAACAGTAAATTGCTATTTGAAGACAAAGAGGTTGGCTGAAGACCGTCGTGTATGGAAGATTCTCAGTTGCGCCAAGTGGTTTGCCAATGACGGGAGAATACCATGGATGATGATAAGATACAGTGGACGTTTACTTAATTATTCTCTAGTCAATACAATCATTTAAATTTAATTCTTATAAAAATGATGTTATTTATTTGGAAAATATAAATAAAAATTTGAATACTGAATTGTCAAGGAATAAAACACCGAATTATACTTAGCGGGTAGATAAATGTACCAGTACCACTGAACAAACTACGGAAAACCCAAAACAATTATATAAATTGCACTTTAATTGCGCTTCCACAATTGCCATGATTTCATTTTTTAAAGGCGTGAACAGTGAGCAGTTAATGTAATGGTTAGCCCAATCTAGATTTACTCCCGTGACTTTTTCTTTTGTATGTTTGCGAAGGTCACTCTCTACGTGCCTACACTTCCCGCTTATCTTTGCAAGCATATAACCACTGCTGTGGTTCTCATGATGTTATTAACATGTCAGACAAAAATGGATTGTGTAGAAATGTGTCGCATTATCATAAGCGGATATATTGAACATCAGTGAAATTTGTAACAGGGACTTGTGGTTGCGCTTCTATTCAGGGATTCTCATTCTCTCCAAGGGCTGGGTTACGACCCTGCAAATTTACTATTTTTCCTTCAAATTTAATATTGTGCCCCACAAATTTGCCATTTCCCAGTTTCATTGTAGCATTTTCAATAAAATATTAAGTGTCTCAAATATTTTCATGAGCGCAGTCTGCTCCTTAAAATCCATTTGTGGGCATCCCTGCCTCTATTATCTATGATAAAATTTGGTATGCGTAAAGTATGATAGTTAATTTGTTCTGATTTTTGTAACGAAAACGTTTCATTGATTTATAAATAACTAGTTATAGCATGTTGCATTTGCTTCTTACGTGGTCATAACAAGTATACCCTATACATTTGGATGCCGATTTAACACCTCGTTGTACTCCCAATCGCAATTTTGCTTCTTTTGTAATGGTTTTAATGACAAATGCTCAGCAAAGCGGCCAGTTAGAAAGTGGGGCCAACATTGACAGTCGGTTAGCCCACCTTTTACCACTGTCGAGGCAACTGACTATGCTCCTAAGGCTGCTCTACTTTTTGCACTTTCCTTATTCACTGCCATTATTATACTTTTAAATTATGCTATGCATAAGTGTCAAAACTCTTATAAAACGGCTATGTCTGTCCGTCTGTCTGTGTGTCGACAGGTATCAGAGCAAAAACGATAAAAGATATCGAAAAGCAGTTTCACCACTGGAGACCGTGGCAGCTAATGTTAGGGTTGCAGTGTTGCGCAACAACCAAGGTATTTCAAATAATAATAATAATAATAATAATAATAATAATAATAATAATAATAATAATAATAATAATAATAATAATAATAGTAAAAACAGGAAAAAATACTTTCTAATAAATACTCCCGTAATTTAAATAACATTTTTTTTTACTTCTATAACGGTAAAATCCATTAATCCGTTTTAAAAAGCGAAAAACAATCCCTCACTGAGTCTCTAACTTATATTGCGTTGCAGAGAGCATACAACGACAAAATTTCTTCAGCGCGGCAATTGGAGCGAATGTTAAATTTCCTTTTCCTTATCTCAGAAGTTAAAGGCTCTGGTCGTTGCAGTGCTTCTGCAACAACGCGGCACGGTTTCCAGTGAACGAGGTTTCTCACACAAAATAATATTTATAAATTTTATTTCACTACCAATTACAAATGGAATTTATTTTTATGCATTCATTTAAATTACGGGAATATACTGAAGCAATCCAATATAATGAAAATTTAAAAAAAACAAAGTGATTGCAGGATTACAAAATAAGAAAGAAAGGATGCAATAGAGTAGGAAACAAATGAAAGTAAATACGCGTTTACAACTTAATTCTTAGCTTATATAGATAATGAAAGTTCCTTGTATAGCAATTTGTGAACCAAATATCAGTAAGTCAAAATATAGAATCACTCCTCTGTGGATAGTAGGTATACTTATATATAGGCCTATTTGTTTTATGAAATAAATATATTTTATACTCTTGATAACTTTCCATATAAAACTGTATGATGGGAAACGCCACACTGAATTTGGGAGTAATTAGCAATGCTTAGGGACAGCAGCCAGGAGGGAGGGGTCCACCGGGTCTGGACCTCCCAAAAATTTCCAAACTCGACTAACATTTGTGGACTTTCTTAACGAACTATACTTGTTTAACAGAGAAATAATTTATGTAGGCTAAATATTTTATTTTATGCCTCATCATCTACTCTTTCTTTTCTTATAAAAGTAATCGTTCTATCATTTTTTTTAAAATGTAAGTGACAGTAATTAACTACTTATGTTTTCGGGTGCAGAATAAGACAGGCTCGATATTACATAGACGTATTGGACCCCCTCAAATACTTTGGACCCTTTCCAGCAAACATTTCTTGGTGTAGAACTGGCAGCGCCGTTTGTTTAGACGTTCTTTGACTTTTGACTTCTGTTACATGCTGATCCTGCATCTGTTTCAAAGTATGCTTTCCAAAACGTATCACATTAATGAGCATTGTTTCGTCTCCTGTGGAAATATATATTGTGTTCATCGTGCATTGCTTACAAATGATTTGGAATGTAGTTTTTCTTTTACGCATGTGTGTGGGTTGGTGTATATGTGACATCCGCGATTCATATTCCTCTTTTGTATCTGCTGTCTTTTCTGAATCAGCTGTTTTGGGTTTTAGTTATTAGATTTATTTCAGTTGTGTATGCTGTAATCAGGGTTGATATGTTTAAAACAAAATGTTTAAAACAAGTGTTTAAAACATGTTTAAAACGAGGGTTGTTGTTTCATTGTTTGTTTTAAACGTTTTAAACAAATTGTTTTAAACATGTTTTTTTTTCGATGCTGGTTGGACATGTTTAAAACAACTAAAATATCAGATTGAAGAAACTAATTTAATTTTCTAACAAACAACCCATCCTCCGCAGGATTTATGCATAGAGTAAATTACAAGCAGAGTTCTATTCTTATTATAACAGCAATTACTGAACGAAATTCTGTGCGTATAACTAAACCAACAGAAATCCAAGTGAAGTATTTGAACATTTCTTAATTTCCAAGAATAACGGAGGTTAAACACACTATACACTATTCTAAGATCCAAATTCACAAATTCAAAACTTGGGTATTTTTTTTATCACTATCATTTCCATAATAATGAACAGTTCTTACATCATAAGCTAGAAGAAATGCTGTGACAAATACAATACAACTCATAGAAAAGAGCTTACAAGGAGCAAATGACATTTTAACAAAACAGTTTTCAAGATACATCTCTATCTGCAACATGGGTAGCTAATAATGATTAGTGTCTACGGCATAACAACACAATTAACTCTAGACATCCGCCAGGGACTTTAACAAAATGGTAGACTCTCACGTTCGGGGCTCTGGTGACCCCCCTAATTATCACAGTGGCATGAGTTATACACCATTGGATAGCTTATAGACCACAAATTCCAACGAGGTGATATTCGTGAAATTCCCGCCGTATTCGTAGAAAAAGAACAGACATAAAAATCATTAAAAATATGAAAATATTGATTTTGCGGGGCCTTGGCAACCCTTGCAGTCACCCTACGCTGACAAAATGATGCTAATGTGTAGGCCACATACTTGTGACAATAATATAAGAAATGGTAGCCATTGCTGCCATTGCGTAATGAATTCGTTTCATGTAGGAAATGTTTTTTAAAAAAATATGCGCAGAAAAACATTCATTGAATTAGACATTCTCTCCACTCCCCCACTATAGTACCACATCCATATGCAAATCATTTTTGCTGTACACATAACGTGTACGAACAAGAATTGTGCTTCTAGACCACTTCAGTGAAATATATCTTGTATTATATGGGACCGTCCCGAAAATAAATGTAAATTAACCAAATTTGACCCTCTCTTCCTCTATAAACAACAAGTACACATATAGGTTACTATCATGTAGGGGACTACTTCATTGCTTCACATACCAATTTTTATGGATGTACCATAAAGGGGAGAGGAATACCCGTCAAAACCTGATGAAAAATTAAAATAAAACAACTTTATCCTCCCTCTCTCGGCCGTACATATGTACCCCCTATATACATAAAATGCAACTGACGGAAAGCTTTATCCCTCAAAAATACTTTGGTACCAAATCATCTTTCTAGCTTAATTAAGGACTGAACTATTGATGTTTGTTGTAAAAATAAATGTAATTTACGTCAAAAAACTTAAACTCCAAAAATTGGCTAACTTTGCCCCCTCCCTCTTCCCCCATATAAGCAAGAAGTACTAATACACGTTATTACCATGTAGTGGCCTACTTCATTGCTTCACGTAACAATTATTATGAATCTATCCCCCCAGAGAGGAATGGCCCCCAAAAAGCTTGTTGGAAAAAAAAAAACAATATTTACCCTCCTCCCATATACATAAAATGCACACCAGCAAAGCTGCATCTTTCAGGAATAAATTGGTACCAAAACCATCTTCCAGCTTTAATTTGAGATTTAAGACTGAGCCATTGAGGTTTAAAGTCCCTGACACAGCAGTTGCGTCAATGGGCGTTTAAAGATTAAGAATGCAGACGACCAGTAGAACGTAACACAAAGAAACTAAGCTACATATTCTGTGGCTTTCATTCATTAATATAATGTACTTAATGACGAACCATCATATTTAGTACAAAATGAACCTTGAAACTTCCTTTATATTCCTTATGAGGAAGAACTTCCAAACAGCAATCAATTTACCAATATTCGAATTAATTTCAAAGAAAAAGTTACTAATAGTGACGTATATATGTATTCAAGTAGCGTTTAGAAAAGAATCATCATAATTTCTGGAATTAAATTTATCATCTGCATCCGTAGATTAGAATGACTATTCAATCTAATCTTCGAACCTTCATTCAACGGCCTGCATTCATATTACTTATTGGCTGTTTAATCCATAATCTCCGAAACTTAACGTATTAACTCTCTAAGTAATAATTCTACAATTAGTGTTTAACAAAAAAAAAAAAATAAATAAAAATAAAAAATAATAATAATAATAATAATAATAATAATAATAATAATAATAATAATAATAATAATAATAATAATAATAATAATAATAATAGAAAGTCCAAAAAATGAGACAACATATACCAATAAACACATTTCATTGAGTGGCAAAATTATATGGATGAGTATAAAATTTCATGCGTAGGTTTTGAGAAAATGCAGAAAAACGAACTTGTTTGTAAATCTCAAAATTGATGTTATTACAAAGGCCACGCCTAGGGTTGCCAACCGTTTGGTATTTCACCGGACACTTCGGTTTTTGACCTCCTTGTCCGGTGTCCGGTTCAAGGACGTTCAATGTCCGGTAATTTTTCCTCTTACTAGTCCTGTTCTCTGTTCTATTCAGATTATTTTAGAGTGACGAAAGGAATTGTTTGTCGATGAATATGATTAAAACAGAGCTTATAATTCACTTTGATATCCACTTGTCGTGCGCTGAATTTGCTGAAGAATTGAAGATAAGAAAATTTATTGAACTTATCAAAACTGCTGAAGGTCAACAAAAGTATATTTTCAAAAGCGCAGCCAGTATTGCTTCATCCTCAGCTACATCTTCCAATTAAATACGAGTAATGCATTCAGATCTAGTAAAAGCAGTAGGCATTATGAGACATAATCAGCCCCAGCAAAGCTTGTAAAACTTATTTTTCAAATATATTTTGTGCATGCCATAATTATATTTGCCAATTATATTTGCTTTTCTGTTTTAAATATGATGCATGATTGATGATAAACTACAAAAATTATATGTGCCGACTCAACCAAAAATGGAATAAGTAAATTTAGTAAAGCTTCAGAAGTAACTAAGGTTATTAAATTCGAACTCCGAATCGCTCAATTTTATGTGAAGTAACCACTATCTGGTTGTTCACATTTCTGACGAGCGGTGATCTCACAATCTTAAGAATATACATACTGCAGGAGGGTGTCTGGTATTTCCATTTTCAAAACTTGGCAAGCTTAGCCACGCGACCCATTGAGATGAGACTAATTGCTGAAGAATACAATCATTAAAAATATGACAAAACAATAGTATGGCTCAGAATACAACCCAAAAGTTATTATTATTATTAACTCTTAAACTTTAATTTTTGTTTAACTAAAATAATGTCCAAAGTTGATAGTCATAGTTGGTATTAGTCATAGATGCATTCAGCTGAACATAATGATATTGTTGAGAGTAAATTCCCATTCGCAGGCTTCGAGAAAATCGCAGAAAACTAATTTTTATGGTGCTAAAAAAGAAAGTACAGTATATTGTTTCGTTGTCAATAATAAACGGTAGTTTTTATACCGCTAGAAGAGATGGCTTATTTCTTTATGGACTGTACATAAAAAAGTACGCTATTAACTAACAAGTTATAATAATTTTTTTGTTTTATTTCCTAACAATGACACAGATACTCCTAACAGTTACGCATATACTACTTGTAACTAGGTATGCAATAATTACAAATTTGGAAAGAAGCAATCGACCTTTATTGATTCCATAGAATTTTTACTGCATCCATTGTTTTAGTGAACAAGCACGACATGCAAATAGCTGAATTTAACATATCAGCTAAAAGCATAATGGTTTTGAAAATTTGTGTTCGCAGAACAAAACGAAAAGGATTTCGCCCTATTTCTAATGCTGAAAATTCTAATTCCCATTGTTTACAATGAGAAATCGCGAGTCAAATGCTTAGGCATCCTGTTTTTTGGTGATTATTCCTCAATGGTATGTCTGATCAGGACCTGCGACCCCTTATGGCACTCAGGGCTACGCTATAAGCCCCAATACACAGGTTCAAACCTTGTTTTGCAGCTTTGCGTAGCGTAGTCGCTAACGCTCTCAACTTGGTGCGAGCGATCCTGGGTTAGATTCCCAGGGGGGGGGATTCTCGTTCGAAAAGGCGTAAGACCTTTTTCACGCCAGCTACCCCGAGTGAGGTTTTTCCTGGGTATTTCTCATTCATACTAGCCAAATGCAGAGATGGTACCTATCATACAGGATTCAGGCACCTTCCTTATCCTTCTCCATTCCCCTTCCTTTCCATATAGTGTTCTTACCGAGGGACGTCATTTCTCGTACGTGACGGGCTTAAGATCATAGATGCCGGTAATACCCAGAAATATATATAAATAATAAAACCCTGGTTTAAGTACTAAGCATTGAATTTATACAAAGATGATGGTGGAATGACTGGTTCGTATGATACTTTAATACCAGATTGTGTACATAATTTCAATATACGTAAAAACCTAAAACAAAATCATTATAATTTCGAAGTTTTATCAAAATAATAAATTGTTTGTTGTTTATAATGTGTATTTATAAGAATTTTTTTTTCTTGTGCCATAGTGAATTTCTTTTAGTTACAAAAAGTGAATAATGAGTTACGATATTGTTTGCAAGAAAGTTAAAAGTTTTTATGGAGGAATACAATGAAACTAACGTTGATTTTATTATTGGTTACCATTTTATTCCCCCATGTCCTTCGGCTAAGAGATTCTGATGACATGGAAGATGATGGTGGAATGACGAAAATACGATGAAACGGGAAAACCGCGAGAAAACCCACGCACAAGGTATTCATGCACCACAAAGCTCACTCGGCGAGAGGTGGATTCGAAGAAGGGATCCCATGTGCCAGAGGTGAACCCCCTACCACTAAGCCAGCTCTGCCCTATTTATAGTACTTGAGTAGCCATGACGTACTACATAACTGTTGAATATATAAAGGTGTATCAACTCTTCCTTACTGTATTAAATATGTTATAATATCGACTTATAGAAGCCTTTTAAGGCAAACATTCCAAACTTAAAGGAGATTAGAGAACCTGGAATGTGTGTTAGCTATATGCATTGTTATGTCATACGTATTTGGTGGAGACATGATAAAAAGAACATAATAGACAGCAATGTATTAACATTCTTTTGCCGTACCGTAGAATTATAAACTAAAAAGTGATTTCAACAAAACTAAACTAGTAAGTGTATTGATGTAAATGATTGAGGCACATTTACTTTTTATAACATTTATTTCCATTTTGTTCTTTGTAAAAACTGTATATTTTCATTAACTTATCTGATAAAGGTTCAACCTTACTTAAACACGTAGAAAATGATAGGATGGAGTGGACTAGTAAAGAAATAACACTATTGTATTCGTTTAAAACTTACACCTTCAAGGTTTTTTTCTTCGCCTACACTTGCCTACACTAAGATTATAAAACTAATGGGTAGAGTATGCCATATGTATGCATGCATATGTATACGAGGGGGATCCAAAAAGTTACAAGTCTTAAACCGAAGTGGGTGGTGTAACGTAGGGACTCATTGTCGGAAGAGAGTCTAGGATCACAGCAGACCGCACAGACAGCCGTGCTGTGGTAGCCGTTAGAAGTGTATCATAATGCGATGGTGAATTGGCGTGACAACTGCAAACATACTCCAAATTGGAAGTGTGCGGAATAGTACTTTTTTCGTGAGCAGAGCGGTTAAATTGCATAGATATTGACCATAAATTGTCGGTGATGATTGAATCAAACGCAATGTCGCGTCCAATCATAGTAAAATGTCAGTAACTTGAACAAAGCTGCACAGACCTAAAAGATGCTGGTTGGAAAGAGACTCGTCCTTGTCGACCACAGACGAAAACATCAGGAAATGATTTGCTCCAATCAAAGAGCGACTATCGAAGAAACTGCAAGGGAGATGTGTATCTCAGTAGAAAGTGCTCATTCTATTGTTCAGTAGCACTTACTGTATCGGAAATTGTGCACACATTGAGTTCCGCGATTGTTGACATCTGAATACAAAAACGCAAGGTTTACAGCTTCTATGGACTTCTTGCAGCTCATTTGGAAGAGAATGAGTTCTTGTGTGGGGTGAAACATAGGTACGTTATTTCACCTGGAAACAAAAAGGACCTCTATGAAATGGAGACAACATCTTTACTTATGCAGAAAAAATGTAAAGTCGAACTATCAACACAGAAGGTCATGACCATTGTTTTATTTGACTGTTAAGAGATGATTTACATACAGTTTACAATTCGTACTGAAAACATTGCGATTGTTGCGTACTGCCGTGAAGAACACGAGTTGAATAAAGGGTTGTTCTTCATGACAATGCCACATGTGGCACAGACAACAAAGATTTTGCTTCAACAGATTGGATTAGAGCAGGCCCGTGCTGGCCCACCGGGACATGTCCCGGTGCGCCCTCCGAAACATCACATTATATATAAAGGTTCATTTGCATATAATGAATTCTTACAGTTGTTGTTGGTAAATAACCCATGGTAAGTACAGTGAACCTTTGCATAAGGCTTCCTTGCGAAACCATATCAAAGATAAACGGTTTTATTTTTCTGTATGGTACAGTTCTGTACAATTAATACATACTGTTTCTGTTGGTAAAGAACTCGCGAAGGGTACAGTGCGCTCTATGCATAAGGCGCCCTTGTGAAACCAGATCAAAGATAAACGGTTTTATTCTTCTATATGGCAGTTCTACACAATAAATACGTACTGTTACTGTTGGTAAAGAACCCGCGAAGCGTACAGTGCGCCCATTGCATAAGGCGCCCTTGCGAAACCACATCAAAGAGAAACGGTTTTATTCTTCTGTATGGCACAGTTCTGTACAATGAATACATACTGTTACTATTGGTAAAGAACCCGTAAGGGTACAGTGCGCCCATTGCATAAGGCGCTGTTGCGAAACCACATCAAAGATAAATAATTTTATTCTTCTCTATGGCACAGTTCTGTACAATGAATACATACTGTTACTGTTGTTAAAGAAACTCGTGAAGGGCACAGTGCACTCTTTGCATAAGGCGCCCTTGCGGAACCACATCAAAGAGAAACGGTTTTATTTTTCTCTATGGCACAGTTGTGTATAATGAATACATACTATAACTGTTGGTAAAGAACCCTTGAAGGGCACAGTGCGCCCTTTACGCAAGGCGCCCTTGTCTTGTGATTGTTCCTGTGTGTTTTAGAGAAGTATTGGAATAATCAGTGCCTGTTGTATTTCTAAAATGTAGCTATATTGATTTATTGGTATATATTTAGCTTCATTTTGATGGACTAAAATTCTTACAAGGACTAAAATTGTTTCTCTACCAAAGAAATGTTCACAGTTTAGCTATTGACGTTATTAAACAAACCTTGGGTTTTAATACATAAAATGGCGTCCGTATATATATAGAGTGTAACTTAACTAACATGAAACTTCAGGAGGTGACTCCTGACACGGATATAAAACGAAAAGTATACACCAATGTGAGAGAAAAAAATACCTCCTTTCGGCGCCTTGATCAGACGAAAATTTATCGGAAGGAAAGTAAAAACAGCCATAACTGAAGAACAGAACATCGGATCAAAGTCTGGTAAAAGAGAATGCCAATTATTTTAGTCGTAGATCCCATTAGTGTACAATCGGATATATTGCAATGGCAACGCAAAGGTGCCTCCCAAAGAAACTGGAGTATTCCTTCGAGTATTTTATCAAACGTTGAATGAGGAAAACGAACAACAATCAAGTACAAGATTTCAACAATCAAAAATAATAGCACATCTTTCAAGTTAGAAGAAAACTTCGAAAGACAGAGGAATATACACGTGTGATTGATCTCTGTCTCAGCACAGAATAAACTCTCGGGAGAAGAATTTAAATGAAGTCTTTAACGTATCACAGGTAAATCTTCTAGACTAATGGTGATGGATGTCAAATGAACGGCTTTCTGTCCAAGTTACGAGTGTGTGAAAATGGAAAAATAACTTTGACCAAAAATTAGGTTTAAAACGACTGTGTATTGGACAGTCAGGCGGCATGTAAAGAAACAACATGTAGTATCCAAAAGTGCAAAGATCATATATGATGAACGAGTGTACAAGAGATTCTTCATATGACACAGGGATTCCCATATATTGCATGAATAGGCCTAAATATTGGGCAAAAGTAAGCTGCAGTAAAATGTTTCCTTCTCGTAATATGCTATTTCGTGGAATTTGATACTCACAGAAGCTACAAAAATGGACGAAACACAAGATGTTGTATATGTTGCATAACGATACAAAGAAATGCGTTGGGACAGTATACTTAATTTATCCGTTAGGTAAATCTTCTTCCAGGGATACTTTCGAGGGGCTTTTCCCTTCTCTTGGAGTTGGCAAACCGCCCCTTAATCCTGAGCTACGGAAAACCACTCCTATTGTGAACATACCAAAATAGTGTAGCCCACTTATATTTTGATTTTTTCACTGCTTGAAAAAATTTTCTAGAAGAAAACACTTGCAACAAATGGTGGAAGATCTTTTTCGAAGTTTTCTATGTACTTTGGATCTGGATGAAATACCTACACGGAGGAAAGAAAATATGGCACTTTTGCTTAGCCGTAGCAGCAGTTACGGAATTATCGTCCCTTGTGTGCCACTTGCGAGTGGCTCACAGAAGGCTGTATAGCATTTTGATGTGGAAGGCATAAATTAGCGTGGCCGTGTTGTAGTGGGCATCCGACACAACTTGTGAGTGATATATAGTGTCCAATGCTTTGGTATTACGTAAGGAATTGCTGTATAACAGGATAGAAAGTGTTGCTTACAACGGTTGAGTGTTGTGTCCAGGTATCCATGGTCGTGTAAAACTGTAGACGTTGGTGTTTAAGTAAAATTGATTATATTAATCTGTACGTGCCTGCGTAATGGTAGATTACCCTATCCACGAGCAGGCAGATATACACCTCATTTATGGAGATGCAAGGAAAATACCCCAGAGGCGAGGCGTTTATATCGTGGCCGTCGCCCTCAAAAGAGAGTAACTGTCCTATTTTTTCCACGCCTCCATATTCGCCTTCAGGAGATAGGGTCTCTTCAATTTCCCCTACTTGAAATCGGAGGAAATCGCACTATGTGGACAGTTGAATTTGAAGACAGCGTACTGGGAATGATCAGAGACCGTTCTGAAACTAGCACTAGCCATGTGTAGGGCGTAAAAATCCACATGCAACTCTAGTGAACGATCAGCAGCGAGATTTAGTGTGAGCGCGCGGTGCGGTATGGTGGATAATTTTGTGGTAGGACCTTATTTATTACTGGCCTACCTGTTTAAGAGTATGTATGTCTTATTTTTAAGTAATGTTCTCCCAAAATGGTTAGAACATGTGCCCTTGAACTTAAGACAGCAGATGTGATCCCAGCTTGACAGTGCACCTGCACATTTTGACAGGAATATGCAGACCTAGCTACATGAAACATTCCCAGATAGTTGGATTTTGAGAGATTGACCTGTGTTATGACCACCTCGGTCACCCTACCTCACGCCCCCTTATTTCGGGGGTTATGAAACGCCTTTTGTATGCAACACCAGGCGAAAAACTTGTTGCTCGAGTTAATATAGCTGCGAAAATCATCCCCGAAATTTCAGGTGTGTTTGACGGCACGCGGAAAAATTTGCTTCGCCGACGTCATCTTTGCAAAGCGGCCAACGGTTGACAATATCAGAAAGTGAGCTGTTATTCTTCACAGCTGTCTCGTGTACACATACTGCGTTGCACAAACACTGTACAAATACCTCACAGTTATCCTACTTTGTACGAAACAATAAATCGGTAGTTCGTATTTCTTTGTATCATTGTGCAACAGGCGCAACAGCTTGTATTTCGTCGAGTTCCATTGCTTCTGTGCTCGAAATTATAATCTTCCACGGAATTATGTATTACGAGGAAACCTTTTAATGCAGCTTACTTTTGTCTAAATTGTATTCACATAATTTGTGGAAATCACTGTTATCATGTCAAAAATCACTTGTACTCTCTTTCATCATACATGATCTTTGCCGCCTGACTGTCGTTATAAACCTAATCTGGTTCAAAGTTATCTTTTCCATTTTCACACACTCGTAACTTGGACAGAAAGCCGTTCATTTGACATCCATTACCATTAGTCTAGAAGATTCACCTGTGATACGTTAAAGACTTCATTTAAATTCTTCTCCCGAAAGTTTATTCTGTGCTGAGACAAAGAGATCAATCACACATGTATATTCCTCTGTCTTTCGAATTCGAAGTTTTCTTCTAACTTGAAAGATGTGCTATTATTTTTGATTGTTGAAATATTGTACTTGATTGTTGTTCGTTTTCCTCATTCAACGTTTGATAAAATACTCGAAGAAATACTCCAGTTTCTTTGGGAGACACCCTTGCGTCACCATTGCACTACATCTGATTGTACACTAATGGAATCTACGACTAAAAATAATGGACATTCCCTTTTACACAATTTCGATCCGACAATTTGTTCTCGAGTATAGCTGCTGTTGCATTTTCTCGAAAATTTTCGGGTGGACATAGCTTAGAGGGATTTCTACACCCAGGTTGATCTACACTTTTTGTTTCATCTCGGTACTAGGAATCACCTCCCGACGTTTCGTATATTAATTAACTTTGACTTTGACTTTGAGTTTTACGTCCTGTTCAGCAGCGAGGCTATATGAGACGTGGACCTACTGATTAACGTGGAATCCGAACCACATGAGCTCCCGGGTCTCCCACGCCAAAGGCGCGTACGCTAACCGCTTAGCCACGAATGAGCTCTCCCGTATATTAATTAAGTTACTATATATGTATATTAATTAAGTTACTATATATGTATATTAATTAAGTTACTATATATACAGGGTGTTTCTAAACAACACCGACAACGTTTAGGAGGTGATTGCTGACACCAAGATAAGAAAAAGTATAGACCAACCTGGGTGCACAAATGCTTCCTTTCGCAGTTCTAGGCTGCTAAAAACATGAAAAAGTGAACTTTGAGAGCCCATAGCTCCAAAACTATGGGACCTAACGTAGTCAGGTCAAGACTTCACTTAGGAACTAGTATGTGCCGTATCCAAATATCCAAGTTTCAGAATCCTGTGATACTTCTGCAACAGTTTTTGTAGAGGTAGTTGGTGAGTACTTGCAATTAAATGTCTGTAACCAAACTCCCTCTAAAAAATTGTTTCTTGAGTACCTTAGGATTCTGAAACATTTATTTTTGGGTAGAACACATATTAGTTCCTAAGTGAAGTCTTGGGCCCGACTACTGTAGATCTCATAGTTTTGGAGCTAAACCATTCAAGTTCATTTTTGTCAGCCTATAACTCCGAAAGGAAGCATTTGTGCACCCAAGTTAGTCTATACTTTTTGTCTTATCTTGGTGTGGGAATCACCTCCCAAATGTTGTCGGTGTTGTTATATATATATATATATATATATATATATATATATATATATATATACACGTATTCACCTTTCTATGGGCGCCCTTTTGGTAGACTTGTCCACCGCCCTCCTTAGCATCCCAGCACGGTCCTGGATGAGAGGTATACCAGCATCCGTAGGTTTCCAACATACAGAGGTGAATTTAAGATAAACTTTCAATCAATGTGGCCATCTTAACAGGTGGCCACCTTCAGAATAATAAATAATTCAAGTCTTATACGAAAATTTAGTTTTCTCTGAGAATCGAGAAAAGTTATGCAGATGGTCAACATAGAGAGGTGACCAAGTTAATAGGTTTCACTATATCTCATTCACTTGTAGGGAGTTATAATTTCATCCAGAAGGAGTAAAAACGAACTAAATATGGCTTATTCTGGTGAACACAAGGTTTTCTAAGCAGTTGGATATAAAGCCACGAAATTATTTATGTGGAGTCTTTTTTGACACAAATTCACAAAATTTTAAGTGGAAGGGGATCGTATTTAACTTGTATTAATCGTATACGTTCTAAACTGTAAGGTATGAAAACACAAAGTTGATATGGGAGTTTTTGATGCATATAAAATGAATGTCTGATTCATTTCTACAAATTCATTACGGTGGACGGATATCAGTGGCGGATCTAGCCCGGGGTCGGGGGCCTAGGTCCCCTAGTTTTTTGAATGACATAAAATATTGAAGCTATTAGCTATTATTTATATATTTTTGAAAGTTTATAAATTCATGATATACCTATCATAGTTTGGGTTTTAGCTGTCCCCCAGTTTTTACCTTCTAGATCCGCCACTGACGGAGATGAGTGGGAGAATTTACTTTAATCACTTGATTAAGCATTTGGTTTGAGATAGGGGATTTCCGCAACTAACGTGAATTTGAACTCCAATTAAGCTTCTCAAGATACTGTTCGAAAGCTTGAATTTTCTATTTACCTTATCTCCTATTGGGCAAAGGATAGGTACACAGAGAAAAATCCGTTCTCCGGACAGCGGTATATTGTACAAATATATGGTATTCTCTTGTTTACTATAGAAATCAGTACGGAGCATACGTTATCCGTATGCTACATAGGCGCTGCCCTTAGATGTTACATCATGTCGTTGCAGGATGTCTGACATCTAACAGTTTTCCGTATATCACATGCATATACTTACGTTACCTTCGTCAGCTATATGTTATATACGTCCATTTTTATGTGAAATCCTGACCGCCTACATTGTTTCATACGGAAAGTACGTATAGATGGAACACTTATACAGAAAGTATTATAAAACATGCGTTTTCAGTTATACGTCTGCTGTACGTTGTCCAAAAACTACAGTCTGTGTCACTCGAACCATCCACTGATAAACTCCAATATAATGTTACTTTCTTTCTTCTGTAGATTCCATGTCAATAGCACAGAAACATATAAGTAGAAAGGAAATGTCCGTGAATACATGACTAATTCGTCAAACTTTCTCCATATTACAGAAACCAGCATAAACGTTTGGAGCTGGGACATTTGGCAAAACTTCATTATGGAGATTATGCATGTGTACTATTCTAGTTGTAAAATGTGAAGTAGACATACAGTAAAAGTAATTCGTAAATATCCCCGTTTCCTTTCTTATCTCCTTAGTGATCTTATCTGTAATTAGTCTTATTTTATAAAGTTGTTAAACTTTTGATTTTGGTAAGTCTACAAAAAGATTAGTACCTTTGTGAAATAGCTCAATAATAATAGGTTTGTATCATATTCTTACTTTGAATATACTCTACTTGTTCAATTACTTTTTATAAGGTTTAACGAGTGGAACAGCCCGAGGCTGAAATGCGTTCCTTTAAATAAAGACATCTCAATTTCAGCAAGAATACTCATCGTCACATACAAACTTCATTTAACTTTCCTTCAAAACGATTGTGAACAGCGTAACATAATCACGATTCCTTATCTAGTAACATATGTGGATTTGATGTTTATGCTGAATGTTATACTTGGGCCGCGTTGCCATGTTACATGAATCTTATAACTGTCATAAAAAAATCTTGAAACCCTATATTATTTCTCCATGTAAACATTGTCTTGAAAGGGACATACAACTTTTTTTCATCTTGCAAGGAGTTAAACCATGTGCAGCTTTCTGGGTCGTCTTGCTTGCTACCTGCTATCGCCCTTCCGCTGATAGAAAGGAAAAAACAGTTTTGATGCTTCCAAAACGACGGATTCTTTTGGGCAGGGAGGGGAATCGCACCAAAATACATGTTTTTTTTTTTTTTTTTAAATGAGGAGGTTCACTATTTGTCAACTAGAGTGCAATGCTGCATGGGTGGAGATATCTTTCTTGCTCTCAGAAAGTTGTAATGTGTAAATAGTAAGTAGAAAGATCGGGTTACAAGATTTTTTTATGGCAGCTACAGGATTCTTGTAAAATGGCAACGCGGTCTTACAGATACTTAATTTAATTAAGTACAGATACTTACAATTTAATTAAAACATCTGAAAACATGCAACTTACCAGATTAGTATGACGTTGGACTACTTACATCCTCAGAACTGCACTAATACGATGTGGAATGTAGTCGTAGAAGTCGTGAATGATACCAAATGGAATCATACACCATTTCGCTTGCAATGGATTACACAGTTGAGTGAAAGAGAATATAGGCGGAAATCTGCGCCACATTCGTGTTTCCCAAATGAAGCACAGATGTTCAGATCCTGAAATTGAGTAAGCCAGAGGAAGTATTCAACTTTATACTGACGTTCATCAAACCATGTCTGAATAGCTCCATCTGTCTGAATTGGCACATTATCATGCTGGAATATTGCGTGATTGCCTGAAAACATCTGGACCGTAGGACACAGATACATACTAGGGATGGCCATTTCCGGAAAAAGAGTTTTCCGGTTTCCGGAAATCACATTTTCCGTTTTCCGTTTTTCCGGAAAATTTTCCGTCTTCCGATTT
Organism: Thermobia domestica; assembly: GCF_964235325.1. Classification (NCBI taxonomy): domain Eukaryota; kingdom Metazoa; phylum Arthropoda; class Insecta; order Zygentoma; family Lepismatidae; genus Thermobia; species Thermobia domestica. Next base: position 170,190,755 of record NC_137466.1, on the reverse strand, counting down.
TCCGGAAAATTTTCCGTTTTCCGATTTTCCGGAAAATTTTCCGTTTCCGTTTTTCCGGAAAATTTTCCGTTTTCCGATTTTCCGGAAAATTTTCCGTTTCCGTTTTTCCGGAAATTTTTCCGTTTTCCGATTTTCCGGAAAATTTTCCGTTTCCGTTTTTCCGGAAAATTTTCCGTCTTCCGTTTTCCGAAAATTTTCCGTTTCCGTTTTTCCGGAAAATTTTCCGTTTCCGTTTTTCCGGAAAATTTTCCGTCTTTCTAATTTTCCAGTTTCCGGAAGAATTATATTCCGTTTTCCGTTTTCCCTGAAAATGTAGTCATCCCTAGTCTGTAGGAAGTTTAACCTTTTAAAGAGTTCTGGTATATTTATATACCATGGTGTACTATCGTCTTTGACCGCTTATTTAGGTTCTATAACAGGTATTTAAGCCGGGATTTTTTTTATTTTTCAAGTTATGGATGGACCAAAGAACACCGCAGATGCGTTTTGGAACCGGATAGTCAACTTGGCGGCGCCAAGTGGTGCGAAGGGACGTGACTTTTTTCTTAAGGCAAATTTCAAAACTTTTTCACGCCTTTAGTTTTCAAGATATCAGATTGAAACTTGCATAAGGATTATGTGTAGACATACCTTTGGGTATTTATCAATTTTTTTTAGATTCCTACGTGAAACCGAGGACGGGCCCGAGGGGCGCAAGTGTTACGAAGGGGTGATTTTTTTTAGAAAAAATCAGTTTTTTTTTCGATTTTCCGGTTAAGGTTTATGATACCGACAAGTGGTACCGTTGGTAAGTATGCTCTATCGTGAGAAAAACGAGGTATGAACCATGATCCTACGATAAATAGTAAGGAAGCAGTAGCTGTTTGAGTGAAAGTCTAAAATTTTGGACATCCTTAAAGGGTTAAATTTCTTGCAATCTGACGTCTTTGTTACATTTCTATCTGATAATTCATTGTTAAGAGCTCTTCTTTGTTCTATCAATCTCTCAAGCATTTCATGTATGCTGTTCCACCGAGTTTTAACTTGCTGTATAAGGAAATGTACTTCCAATTCTAATAACCTTTACTGTTTTTCCAGTTCTGACGTTGCCAACGTACTATATTTAAAGTGGGAAACAATCCGACTAACAACACTTACCTAACATTTTCTCGATTTTCTCTATTGCAAGTCCCTTCATTATAGAGAGTTTAGGGTCTGAGCAAAACAACATATGCTTGCATACGGAAGTTCTCGTACCGCACTTGTGATATTACTAGCATTGTCATAGACAATAGCATGTATTTTATCTAAAATATTCCACTACTCTGCAACATGGGCTAAGTGCTGAGTTAGGTTTACCCTTGTGTGCCTCACTTCTATTTCAATTATTTGAAGGACTGAACTTATTGAACTTAGATGGAAGCATATAGTGGGTTGTGATTGTAATATAACTTTCCGTAGCCTGCGAAGCCCAGCTATCTGTTGTCAAATCAATCGATTCCGCAGCCACACTTCTCCTTTGAAAACAAGGCCTCAATACGGCGAGTTACAGTTTGCCTGGATGGTGAGTGGTAACTTGGTTCTACTTCATTCATAAATTCAAGAAACCGAATTGCTTCAACGAAAGACAAAGGAAGAAGAATCAGAGGCGTCATTTAGGGGGGGGGCAGGAGGGGCAATTGCCCCCCCCCCCAAGAGTTTGAGGAATACATATACTTCTATCGATTGTCTACTGATATACTAGTACAAAAAGTGAAAGTCTTATGTCAGTGGTGATCTTGCCCCCCTCAAGCAAAGTCTGAAATGACGCCCCTGAGAAGAATCCTTTGGTACCGTATTACTTATTTTACTATCAAGCACCTCTGCTCTTGCGGAAGAACAAGGTTTAGGGTCTCTGAGATCAGACAGAATTCTTTTCTGTTTCTTACGTACTACTATGTTCCCTTATTTGTAAAACATTTTTTCTGGGATCTTTCTGTTACTTTAGATGCATTTGAGCGTGCGCCAGGTGAAGCGATAATCTGAGATATAGAAGTAGCAGCACCTAGATTATCATCTACGTTTATGAAATAATAATAATAATAATAATAATAATAATAATAATAATAATAATAATAATAATAATAATAAAACACTTTGATTACATTAGGAGTTCACAATTTAGTAACAAAACATGAATGTAGAATAATAAGTAGAGCAACCCACATTATGCTTTATTTTTTTTCCAAATTATGCTTTATTATGCTTTATTATTAATTTCAATCATTGTTTTACATCAATCGTGTATAACGTATAATATTTACTATACATTAAATATTCTAAATATCTTGATCTATTTATTAATATTTTATGCAACCAGTTTCTTTCATATTTAATGAACTTTCTACCTAATGCACTGTAAAGAGAAGCTTTACTCGAGTAAGTTTTTTTTTAATCACTTGTGTGCGCCTTAGAGGTGCATATATACAGAAAGGGAAAGTAAAAGATGCCACCAATAAGTACAGAAAGTGCTCAACTTCAAGAGGTACACATAACATTATAGTGTGGAGCTCTTGTGTACTATTCATTGTTGGTGGAAGTTTTCTTCTTTTTGTCCTTTATTCTTTTCTCCACGTCAAAAGATTAGACCAAAAAGTTTACAAAAATAAAAATAAGCTTTTCATTGTTGCATTGTTATGTTCTCAATGATTTTGCACTGTAAATATTGTTTCTTAAAAATATTAATACAATATGTTAAATTTGAAGTTAAAGAGATTTTTTAAAGAATTGTGCTATATCTTTTAAATTATGTTTTATGCTTTATTTTCTAAAATTATACTTTTAAAATTAGTTTCTTCTGGACCCTTAGACAGCCACAACCATGTTCAAGGTACCAACCATATGTGTAAATAGCTATTATGCTTTTTATGCTTTTGGGTTGCTCTAATAATAAGTAAAACTTTCAAATGCATACAGAATCATAGATAATAAGTCAGCATTGAGAACTGAATTGATGTATCGATAACTAGGTGGAATCGTCCTTCAGTTTAAGAGAAAGTAGCGGAAAAAGTTACGAAGAGAATTATGTGGAATAGATCATTATATGAATAGCTGGCGCTAGTTTCAAGTAGTGCTACATAGTATGGTATTTATCTCAATAGTACCGGTATTTGGAATTTGTGACGCTTATAGTTGCAAGATGGTAACACTAGGGTAAAGTGTAAAATTGAATTACATCAGTAGAATTGAATTTATCTTAGGGTTAAAAAGTCTATGGCACAGGTCGGATGTAACTGAGTAACAAACTTACAGAAAAAAAAAACATCGGGACAATACTGTGCTCGAATCGAACATCGGCCTTCTGAATGTTAATCCGATGTTCTAACGCCTGAGCTCAGTTGGAATACGTAGTGTACTCCCGCCAATACTACTGCGTGTGGATTCTATAGTTTCAATCTAGGGCGCCAATTTCTCTGTAACTTTGGGGATCCATTCAGATGCAGAAGATATATATGAGGGTTTTAAGACAAACTGAACTCAAATTGTGCAAAATATTGTCTATTTATAAATAGAATGCGAGGTCCACATGAACTTTGAGGGGGCTGCCCCCGGCCCCCCAGGATCTGTGACCTTGACAGATCACCGGGATCACGATAAGCAATGAAGAAATGGTTGGAATATAAACATACCAGTTGTATTAATAACACACTGCCAGCTCTACTGCCAGAGTTCTGCCCTCAGGTACACGCATAATCGGGGATTCCCCGAAACACACGCATGATGGGAATTTCCCGGTGCAAACGAATGATCTGCAAGCCCTCACGCAAACAAAAAAAGTACATGATTAAGCAAGTGTACAAATAGATGTAGGAGGAAGGAATGTTTCGTCGCTGATTTACTCAACCTTTTCTCTCCTGTCCAGTGTTAAGTTTGAGTTGCGTTTCTTTAGCACTATATGGTGAAGAGCATTGCCTCATTTACAGGTTGTTTTCGCGTAGCATTTTTCGTTATATTTCTTAATGTAAGACGACCAATGTCACTATTCCAAGTGAACATTTTCATTTTCCGAAAAATTTTCCGTCTTCCGGAAAATTTCCGTTTTTCCGAAAAAATTTCCGTTTCCGATTTTCCGGAAAATTTTCCGCCTTCCGATTTTCCGGAAAATTTTCCGTTTCCGATTTTCCGGAAAATTTTCCGTTTCCGTTTTTCCGGAAAATTTTCCGTTTCCGTTTTTCCGGAAAATTTTCCGTTTCCGTTTTTCCGGAAAATTTTCCGCCTTCCGATTTTCCGGAAAATTTTCCGTTTCCGATTTTCCGGAAAATTTTCCGCCTTCCGATTTTCCGGAATATTTTCCGTTTTCCGATTTTCCGGAAAATTTTCCGTTTTCCGTTTTCAATTTTCCGGTTTCCGGAAAAAATATTTTCCGTTTTCCGTTTTTCCGGAAAATGTGGCCATCCCTAATACATACATAGTCCTAGAATGGCGATATAATCACGAGCAGCGACGCAATCGGTTAAGTGTCAACCTACTGAAAGCCAGGATGTTGCGGGCCACGGCATTACAAAGACGCCGTTATATTTCAAGGCTGGGCGGAGACATTGTGGATCATGCGCTTCTTTGGGTGTCCACCACATACAAACATGGTCTCTGTTTTGAAATAAGGTAAACGTTGATTTATCCTACTATATCACACGTTCCCAGTCATCAGCGGTCCATGTTTCATGTTCGCTGCCCATTGGCGTCATACCAAAGTATGAAGGTCCCTTTTCAACGGTTTTATCCGTGTAACTTGAACCCGTATGCCCATGTCATGTATAATACCCGTCGGAAGCATTGCATGAGTTTTTTCCCGTCAATTGTACCGCAGTCAAACGAAGATTCTGAAAATCAATGCATTTTTATGCTCAGCGAGACTTGTCATTGAGGGGTTTCTTCCAACCATTTTGCTTCTTCGTCGATGTCGTTTTGCCGTAAGTTAGACCCACTATCTCTTCGGATACTATCCTTCACGGTACATCCAATATACTTACCATTTTCGTCACACACGCACTATATAACGGGGCGTCAACATTTTTTCTCTTTGAAAATCAGAGAGGCCGTACATTTTATATTATCATCTCGTCAGAGTTCACTGTACACTGCCGTTCTACTGCTCCTCACGTAGTATGGAGCTTGTCCTAACACACCACATTGCGTTTGCCGCCTGAGCGTTGCCAACCAAGTCCAGGTGTTTCAATTAAGTGATAAATATCTGTATATCTCAAGTAAATGATTGATTAAGTGGATTTCCGAAAAATAAATAGGTATTTCTGAAAATGTACGAACATATTTCAATCGAACAAGCTGTTAGTGTACTCCCGTTTGCTAAAGATATGCCACATTGACTTGATCCCTAGTCTTCTGTAGCAAGCGCTGCTATCGGCTGAAGGAATTCCACTCGCTTTTTCTCTCTTAGCAACAGCTGAATCCTTATTGGCTCATCGCGTGGGTGTGAGCTTTAGTTCGCATTTTTGCCACGGCTCAAGACATTTTGGCAGCACAATAGTATAACATATTATAACATTCCTTAGAGCAGCCATTTTCAAACGGGTACCAGGAGAAAGTTAGGACATTATGGAATATAATGCACACTTAAAAAAAAAAAAAAAAAAAAAAAAGTTTATTAATTCTTGATCAAGATGATAACAGTAACTATTTTTCGCTATTTGATAGCTAGCAGGGCCGGATCTTGAATCCTGCGAACTACGCGTTCGTAGGAGGTGCCAGATGAAGAGGGCGCCGAACTGAATAATGGCTTTTGCGTTTTAAGTGTGAATATTTTTAGCGGAAACTTATGATGAAAAATTTTCCAAATAACTTCAAATAAATATATGTAGAAACTAAAATATAGATAAAATAAATCAAAAGGACAATAAAGTCCAATCTTTGTGTGGTTGGTTGTAACGCACCCCTTTAGAATTGAAATGGACTCGTACATCAATTGGTGACAATGCCATACTCACAAGTGATGCTACTTCGAGGAAAATTTCCCACGGCGCAGGGAGAATTAGGAAAGATTTTAAAGAGGGGGAAAAGATAGATTTTACGAACATGAGATAAAATGTAGAAAAATTTAGCTTTTCAAAAGATGTTACATTAAGCACTACGGCAGTACGACATAGGTCGGCAACATTCTTTTCACAATCCCACCATATACAGAAAATACAAATATAATAGACTCTTTATTCCTTTCCCAGCAACCCGTCCGCGACATTGCTAGAGAATATCATTGCCAAATATGTGTTTGAAATGGGAATGAATCAACAAACAACAGAAAGTCAACTGCACGTGTTGCTTATGGATTGGGTGGCATTATCAAAGTAGAAAGAAATGTCTGCAAGGGTTCTCCCCTTTTCATAAACAGTGTTCGCACATAGTGCTTCGATTCAATTACCACAATTTAGTGTTGAAAAAGGTCAGCGTAAATAAAATGCACACTATTGAAGTTCCAGCGACTAGGCTTTTGTTGTCCATTAATCCAGGGAGGGGGGCGAACACTAAGAAAAGACGGGTGGTACAATGACGGGTTAAATTTCTGAGGGAAATTTTACTTAAGTTCCTAACATCAGTGGCTCACAATTGCTACCCACTGTTTAATGCTCACTTTGTTAATGTCTACTAGTCAATTTGTTATTCGTCAGCATTTTCGTTTCTATCCTGAATCTTTCTTTTTATTAAAAAAAATCTAATGATGTGTTTTTTCACTTTTCAATAACACTTTGTTTTTCATGTAATAATAAATGGCCAACGATAAAAAAAAAACTAATTGTGAGCATTTTAACGGAAAAGAACGCTAGGAAATTTGAAAGAAGATGAGAGGCATGTGAAAGCTCTAAAAAAATGTTTTTTCGACATCTAGACTAAATTTCGAAAGTGATAATCATACAAATGTTGAGGTAGGGGGATGTGTCAATACCAGTTACTGTTAACGAAGCATTTGCAAGCCGACAAACTTTTGAAACTGTAAGTTTATTTTACTTGATAACCGTAATTTACAGGGTTGAATTAACGGGAGGATAGGGGAGATTCCTACCCCCCTCGTCTCAACTTATTCCCGGCTTGTGACAAGTAAATGTCTTCCTTGCTAGGGACATATTTCTCTCCTGTATAAATATGTGAAGATAATTTCTAATATTGCAATTTAATTACTGCAAACACACTCTTGAAATAGTTCTTTAATGAAATTTCTAATGTGTTAACACATGTAAATTTAAAACATTTTATTTCAACGAGTACTATCACCGTTAACTTTAGTATTGTGTTACTGTGTAGACAAGTATATAATTCGTACACTGGTAATTTAATTGTTAAATTAAAATGGAATGGATATAGACTCTTCGGTTACGGATGAGTTAAATTTTATGTATTTAATTTTTTTTTGAATACAATTAGTTTTCACGCAGTATATGCGTATATAACTCGAGAGTATATAACTGCAATCAACATCGAAACTGTAATCGAAAAGTCATCTGGATAAAAGTGACTCATTTTTTTTAGAACTCCAACTGTCAATCACAGATGCATATGCATATGCTCGTTGTGTTATAACAGTTATATATAATCATTATCAATGCATTCTCTAGTATTAAATTCAGATGGAGCGATAAATTTTAAACATTTGGTAATAGTCCTAATGCAAAGTAGAGTTTTGATCATTAGTTACTTGTGTTCAGGGATGCACCGACAGATGTGTTTCGAGAGTCCAGATCCCCCAGAACTTTTAATTAAGAAAATTAGGACAATTTCAGGAGACAAATGCACAAAATTATTTGCATTTTGTAGGCTATACTCCGAAAAATCTTCGGAACCAAAAGAGAAATCTCGGATGGGCCACTGTTTGTGTCTACATTATGTTACTCATTGCCTGATTTTGAACATCTATGTTGGAAAGAGACATGAAAGGACTGAATTGTTATATAGGCTTAAGGGGCCCTGAAAAGAATTTTTTCAGGAGGACTTGAATTTGAAGTTCCGCCACTGGATTGAAGACAAATTAAATATCGATTAAGACACACACTTTTGTCATTTGTTGTGTATTAAATAAGTTCTAAAATTATAAAACAATATTTGAGATCAAATATATCCTAAGAACGGTTAAATGAACTAGCTTTGGGCCATTAAAAATGACATTCTTAATGAAACGGATACGAATGCAATAATAAAAGGTTTTGCGAAATTGAAAGCCTAAAGAGCGACTCTACAACATGAACTTTTCAGAAACCGAGAAAACGAGAAATTAAGCGAATTACCATAATCGTATCACTAGAAAATACTATTTAAATATGTTTTTAATGAAGCATGAGATGATACCTCTTTATCAAAATCAAACCTGTATTTAGTCTTGAAACTCATGAGTTTTGTTGTTTCGACTTTTATGTTTCAATTGAATACTTATCAAAATATATCTTAGGTTTTAGTTGTGTATTGTGTTCATTTAATAATAATAATAATAATAATAATAATAATAATAATAATAATAATAATAATAATAATAATAATAATAATAATAATAATAATAATAATAATAATAATAATAACAAAGCTATTATTGAAATTGAAACTTTGTTCAGTATTCAAACACAGTAATTAGTTAATTTTTTTCCATTTTTTGTTAATATTCACAGCGAAACTACAGATATTGAACAAAAAAATTGTAATTGTAACAAATTATTTGAAGAATTTTCGTCCATTACAACTTTCTCTTCTTTTATTAGCATTTAGGAGGGGGGCGCCTAAATATTGTTTACATACATTTAGGAAATGTCTAGAACCGGCCCTGATAGCTAGCCAATTACAGTTCCTTAGAAAATGGCTCTTTATGATCAACTTGTGGCTCCAGGGAGGATACGATGGTATGCCTATAGTTCTTGTTTCACAGATGCCTTGGTGATATGAATGCAGAACATAACCGGAAATGTTAATATGTTCAGAAATGTTAAAATTCTTTGATAAATTCAAATTGCACGGATCTCAAGGGTTCTTTTCTAAACTCAATTGTTATCGTTAGTATCTTTAACACGCACAAACGTTTCGGTACAACTACCAATAGAAGAAAAGTAAATAAACCTTATGAACACCAGCGTCACAAGAGAAAGGTAGATTTCTTCTGTTTAGAGCAACGTTTCCCAACCGGTGTGCCGCGGCACACTGGTGTGTCTTGAATGGGCCGCTAGTGTGCCGCGAGGAATCGAAACAAAATTATTAATTTTATAGCAATCAAATTGCAAAACGTAGGGGAAAATGTAGGCTTATATTTGTATTTCACATTACTGTGAAATTCTACTATGAACCTACAATTTTAAGTTTCATTCAGGGTTACTATTCTGTACATTTCTAATGTTGAAAAAAGTATTTATCATTGTTATGACCATTATTGCTTCTTTATTGTTGCAGATTATTTCGTAACTTGAAAATTTAAAATATCATTCAATCGTTTCGACAAATTACCTACCGGTACATTTATGTTTTAAAAGTAAAAGAGATGTGATTGTTCGTTCGTTATTTAGTGAACTTCCTTCTTAGTAAAAGGTTGGACACAGTTTTTAAAAAGAAAGCGTATTTTTAAATACCTGAGTCCAATATTTCATTGCAATTGTTTTCTATTTTTAAATTAGAATAAAAAAATAAGCATAATGATTTACCATGGGGAAAAACCAGTGATAGATCTTTCTTCTCTGTGAGAAGATCAATAATCACAGAAAAAATACCACTGTGTTTTATATTTACAAATAATAATACAGTATCTGTAAATGTGCCGCGAGAATCCAGGTAACACCCGTAGTGGGCCGTAAGTTGAAAAAGGTTGGGAACTGCTGGTTTAGAGTATAAGATGTATGGACATATTTGAGAAAGGAGGAGAATATTTTACCAATGATTTAGGTGTAATACTCGGTAATAAGTTAACTGAATTGTTTCGAAACACATATTAGAGAAAAAATATAGTATGTAATAAATTGTATCGTATACTGTGTCCTATTATAACAAATACAAAAGAAATTAACAATATAATAGCACTAATAGTTTTCGTTAGAAGGATTCTTTTTACTAGTGCTATTCATACACACAAGCTACAATTAAAAATGTTCTTATGTTAATTATACTGTGTTAATGAACTAATAAAAAAAAATTCACATAAGGATACAGATACTACATATAAATTTATTAGAAAAAATAGTATAATACATTATCCACTAGAAGAGAAATCCATAACCAAATTTTATTATACAAACTATTAATGGAGCAACGGAAATACAGGGAATTTGAAAATTATTGGATTTCAATGTAAACAAAAATAGGTTACGCATTTACGCAAAAATAATTTTGCTTTTGCACTTACTTTTTGCCGTGGAAATAAATTATAATTACATTAGTCACTTCATTCGGTAAAGGTATTGTAATACTATAAAAGACTACGTGAAACTGTAATCGATTTTCATTCTGTATAATGTTTGAGGGGGAAGCTATTTCATGTGTCGTACCCTTTGTTCACAAATTCTAAAACCGTCGGTTATAATAAAAAAGACATAGTAACTTGAAAGAAAACTTCTGTCCGTTGCCATAGAAACTGCAGTTTCTAGGGCAACGGATCCTGTCACGGTTAGCCAAAATTGAAAGAATACGTTAAAAAAAAATTAATGAAGATAAAAAAGCTAATGTAATAGTTGGAGAGGAGTCGCTAAAATTAATTCTCTTTAACGAGGACGATTACGAAAGATCACTTACTGATTGAAATCCAGATTATTTTCCAATAGAGTAACTTCCAATAAACCTTTTGTTATTGTTAATTATTCCATATCGGACTCCCGAAGAAAACTCATCGAAACAACTTATTGACCGTGCCAATAGCGACTACTCTCAATCATGACTCCGTTTTCTTTCATTTAGAAATAGGAAAGAAAGGGAAGAAAGTAGAAGGGTAAAAGAAGGAGGTAGGTAAAGAAGAAAGAAAAGAGATAGGGTATTTTAATGAGAAACAGATTACTGGATAATTCCGGAAATATAGTAAAAGGTCGGGAAAGTCGTTGAAAGATGAATCATTCTAAATGTTATTAACAACTAATCAGTTTTGGAATGCTTCGGAATAGACACATGTTCCCTCATACCACCCAGACCTAGCTCCAGGCACCACGATCATGGGGTTGCCCAGACCTAGACCTGGAAATGAGAAAAGTGAAATTTAATTCTTTGTAAAGTTATTCCAACCGGTGATTGATAACTATCCAGCATCTGAACTCTGTCCTCTAGGATCGACCACACATATGAATTAGCCGAGGAAAAAAAAAAATCACACTTATCAACTCAATATAAATTTATGTATCGCATCAATAAAAGTCTCAACTTCCTGGAAGAAAGATGTCGTATTTAGGCTTATCCTGCTATTTTTGCTTCACTCCTCGAGCCGATTTAAACCATTAGTGACGGTCCTTCATGACCTAGGTTATTTACCTTAACACATATATTAAAACATGACACATATATTACAGATGTTAATATGACAAATGATATCACTAAAATTACTTATATTAAATCTATCATGCATTCACACGCTCACTCACTCAGGACAGTGTATATATGTTTAAAGGAAACCAACTAACTACAAAGGTATAAATAGTTTATTACATTCATAGTGAAAAAAAAAAGGACAAAACAAATAATTATGAAGAAAATATTAAAAGCACAAGTTCTTGGTTATATATTAATAGAGTACATAGTGTTATATTTTAGTAATTTTTTATATATTCAATCATATTGACAAACGAAAAGAAAGGAAAACAAAATAATTACACGTATCATATCTTAGGCATGCTAAAGCAAAATGATGATTTGCGACATACGCAAAAGAAAAAAACTTATTTCACTTAAAAAAAAATTGGACAAAGAGGAAAGAAAAAAAAACTTTTTGGTGTATTAGAACTTATATGAGTCTCTACCTCACGTCGAGATATTAAAATATTAATAATTTCGAGCGTCCAAATCACAACTCACGCACTAGTCGTAGTGTCCAAAACGTTTCGCTCCATTTAACTTAGTTTGTGGTCATTTATATATATCTCTATATGTATATATATATATCTATTGGTTTACAAAACCATTCGTCGTCTATATTTGGTTTGTAACTGGTAACAGTTTATATCTGCAATCGCACACTGCTACGTCTATACCCATCTAGGGATTTCGAGAAAATAACTTTCACTAGAGGAAGTTTCTCCTCTTAGACGGTCTATTTCCAAATTTATTAATCGAATAATTTCAAGTTATTTATCCAACACTGGGACACTTCACGAGACCTTTCATTAGGATCACTTTCGTATATGTTTATACATGGTTCGGATTTAAAAAAAAATGATCTTCCACAGGTGTACGGAGTATGATGGTTCAAATTGAGGATAAAAAAAAAACTGGTCAAGTCACAGGATACACATGTAGGTGAGAAGGATTCAAGGTGCACTTTCCACAATGGTTTTAGGTTAATTGTTCAGGGATAATATTTGTTATGATGGGGGTTACGTTTAGACCTGCCGATATTTTTTCAATGCATGCCATTATATAATTACAGAGGTTATCACTTACATTGATTCAGAAGAAAAGGAAAATTACTTAAGTGCACGGCGGTATTCTTAACAAAATCTACATTCTTAAATTCGTCGGAAGACTTCTGGTAAACTATAGCAACCAATACACGTCTAGGGGGACAGACACGAGCGCTCTTACATATATTCATAATACATTTAATATCATACTTTTACTTTAACATCATATTCACATACTAATTACACATACATTTCGAAGTATTTATTTCTCTCTATATATATATTTATAATAAATGCGCACACATTTAAATTAATCACCCCAATAATAAAATTTTTACAAGGTTGCAAACATTGTCCAAAACAAATGACTTCCGACATTACATATGGAGAAGAAAATCGATTTTTACTTGATACCGCGCATCTATAAATTTTAGCTTTCATATATTCAATTAGTGCTTAAATCATGAAGGAAAAAAAAACTTTGTGAGGCAGGCACGTAACACAGAGCATTTCTAGATATAACTAGGTAAATCAAAATACAATTTCTGGGCCCAGGTTAACTACAAGGTAATTGAAAACCAAAACAGAAAGGAAAGTGACCAACGGATTAAAAAAAACTTAAGACGAACGATGGTGAAAGAACGTAATCGAAGTGTCGTCAAATACTAAGTCTTTGTTCATTTCAGCGATAGGTCAAAATGTGATGGAGGACCCAATCATTATCTACTCCATTCATGAATCGTGTCTTGCAACGTCTCAGCTGGTAATTTCAGATCAGAGTTGTACGTTAAATAAATCGTAAGTAACAAGTTCAAAATCTCGGGGGGGGGAAGGTTGAAAAAAATTTAAAAAAAACTTGAAGAAATGAAGAGAGAGAGAGAGATAGAGAAGAAGGAAGACGAAGAATAGGGGCGCCAAAGACTTAAGTGAGAAATAACTAACGCTACAAAGTTAGAAGTCGAATTTCGCTCTCAACAAAATCCATAGCCAAAATATTCTTAACATGCCAGAAAGGGTGGTCTACTCAAATACGTAGACTCAAGGGGCGTCCTGCTGCCAAGGATGCAAGTTCTGTGTCCATCAGATCCCAATCCCACAAGAGTTGGCTTGTAAGATTGAAATCCGATCCCCGTATCCGGCCCAGACCAGCAGGAAAAAAGGAGAGGGGGAAAGGGACCAGGTAACTGCGTCCCCAATTTTGAAATCTCTAAGTAAAAAAAAAATATTCGACCCCTTAGAAAAACTAAGAAGGTTCGAGGACAGTAATGAAACTAGAATAGAAGTATTATCTAAGATATCCCTAACTAATGATTTGCCGAAATAAAAAAAAATTAAATAAACTGAATTTTGGATCGGTGATTTCTATGCCAAACCTCACCGATAGCTACCCCGCGCAGACACGCCACGGTCTGGGATGTCGTTAATTTCCCTCGTCTAATTAAACTAAGAAAAGAAATGAAAATACTTAAAGGGACTAGGGGTCGACATCCGGGTACGCGAAAATAAATTTCAATAACTAATTGTTTTGATTCTGTACCCAGTCAGAGCTGTCGCCTCCATGAACATTGTAAGCTAGCCTGAGTAGGTAACGTGAAGAAAAAAAAAATCTCACGGAGTGGTACATTCTATTTTTAAAACCGACCAGAAGATATGATTCACTACAGCCCTGTTGTATAACTGCTACTGTCTTTTCATAATTTATTATTCAATATGTCTAGTCTGCGATTATATGATGCTACCCCTTCTATCAGATGGTATTACTATGGTTGATTACTATTATGACACATAAACTACAAAGTATTACCGTAGTCCGACTATATATCGCCCTCCGGTCCGCGTGATATTATGGTGCAGGGGTCAGAACCTGAGATGTTTGTAGTTACACGTATCTATTCAATATCTATATATCAACACGCGGCGAAGTATTCACTGGGCTACTATATATTTAACTATATGGGTGTCCTATATTCTATATTCATTTACTACAATATTCATATACTTATTAATATTCATATTCACATTAATATTCATTTGCCACGACGCTATATTCTACAAACACCCTGTTTCCTCTATCTACGCCCAGCCTATTTACACATTTCATCATAATACTTTAAAATCTATAATCACTACAAACATTTTCCCATTCCGATCACCGCACGACAACCTCACTCGAACCCAAGACTCTTTTACCACACACACAATACTATGTAATACTTGGTAGCTTTATTAAGAACGAAAGAAAAAAAATCCTATGTATGTTCACTGAAAATAGAATTATCTGCGATAATGTCTAATGTTTATAAAATTCTGCATCAACAATGAAATTCTACAGCCACGAAGAAAAATGGACATTTAATATATTTTCAAAGCGAAGAACTAGCATCATATCGCCCGACTTCTGTTAAAAATTTACGTATTGTTTATTTATTTAAATATTTAGATTTCTAGACTATGCAGAATGTTGAAACTTTCAGAATATATTAATTTTGGGTCACTTGACCTAACTGTACATTCATATGGGCTGTGAATTATACCTTCTAGGTTTTATTTCGGAAAGAAAGGTCAATTTCATGAAAACTAAATCACTAAGCACCTCGACGGAAGAATGGCGGTTAGTACTGACTTTTGACACTAGGGCTAGCGACGATATAATGAACCCTTGAACAACTGAATGTGACCTTGTACACGGAATTATTATACTATATTACGTTCACTTAATGACGGAGTAATAAAAATTTATCGCATAGTAAATACTACACTGTCCAACACACTCTTTCATCACTTAATTATCACTATCACTGATACTACATTACAAATATACACATACTACTCGAACTACAAGACACATCATGCCACATTCATACTACACACTACATTAATACATGTTATACTAATAAATATACACAGAAATCATTCAGATTTTACCATGTTAAATCGGCTCTATGAAAGGTAACGAAAGGAAAGAAATGAACAGGGCCAACTGGCCCTTATATTTACCAAATCATATTCTTTACTCGACCTATTTAATCGATGCCCTGAGGGGACATATCGGAGTATTAGCTAGCAATAGGACCCCTGCCCTGAAGGGGCAGGAACCCGGAACAAACTACATATTTAACTCATCCCGCTGGAAGCCGTACTCCCAATTTGGGAGTCAGATAGGAGCCCTTACTGAAATTTACACGTGCATTGTGATTACTGGACTGACTACCACAAAATTAAATACCGCCATGTTACTAATAAATAAATACAAAAAGAAATCACATCCACTACATACACGAACACAAACGGTAGTGAGGCAGGCCTTACGTAACTAGAAAAGGAATAATTTTAAGGATAAGAATATTTTAAGGGAGAAAACACCACTCCTCCGAAACTGTTTATAGATTCCTAATAAAACTCGCAAACTGATGCACTTTACAAAGCCTGTCCATAACTAACAATATCTGCACAACATGGCGTCATCTATTTTTTATTTCTTCAGTCCGGTTTTTACTAGGAAAAACTAACAAATTATGGCTCCGTAGCTTCCTGCTTGGTAGTTATTCGACTATTATATTAGTTTTACCTTTTACTGCAGTTTTTCTCACTCCGTTGCGACCTTTTTAGCTCGACGATCGAAATCTGGCTGTTGTCAGCAAGATTTTCCGGCTTGGAATGGAATAATTGCGCCCTAATATCATAGCGTGGGTTTATCAGCCAATCAAAACTAAGCATTTTGGCGGTGGGGCTTTGAAACGAATAAAATTTGGTAGAATCTGGATTAAACTAGATTTTAGAAGGACCTAGGTATCTAAAAGAGAGGTGAAGGGTGGTCCTGAAAATTCTGTCGAATTTTAGATTGGTTATTTGATCTGGAAAGTTCCGTCCAATAGTGGATCTATATTTTCGGATAGCACTGACACCGTAAGAATTGTAATAATCCATTTACATATACATATGCAAGACTTATAACTAATTTAAAATATAAATAAAGATATTGATTCCCAAAACTATCATTCCCAATGAATTTTTTACAGTTTTTTCCATGTTAATTTGAAATAGAATAACAAATAAAATTACGAATTATATGAACAGCCAGAAATTTTTTGTTAAACATCAAGTACAGTCGGTGCAAAAAATTTCGGGCACCCTCCTATTAAAAACATAATTTCATTAGACTGTAATGGCATATTACAGTTCCCCGGCGTCGTTAAAAAAAAATTTTGTTTGAATAACAAAATTTTGTTGAATAGAATTAACATGTATTAATACTAATAAACTAACTACTCACTCATACACTCATACACTCATACACTCAAATGAGACAGTGTAACATTCACTTTGGGTATTGAGATAGAAGTTCACATTTTTTGTCCTCGGTACAGTTGAAAAGTTTAAGATTTTGGAAATTGTGAGTTCCGATACTTTCACCTTTTAGATTGTGTAATACAGCGCAATTTTTCAATAATTTAACTGCTAAAATGTTCACAAAGGAACAGAACTGACAGGAGTTCCAGCTGAGATATTGAAAGAGACAACTCATATAACTATCCTTCCTCATTTCACCAGGTAGTTGCGGAATTAGTTCGTCGATTTGACAGCGGTCTCGCGACTATCAATCCCTCGAGTGGCTAGAATTCCATTTCCGCCATTAGTTTGTATTTGCGAAGGGGCAGAATTCTGAAGTCTACTTGCACAGTTATTGTTAATATTGCCGTTTTGACCAGTACCGTTTTCTCTTCTCCGGTACGCCCCGTTAAAGTTCCTCCTATTATCGTCCCTATTCGGGTTCGATTCCCCCATTGTGCGGTCATAGGGGCGATAACCCCGGCGATTGTTAAACATCGGTCGATTACGGAACAGACGTCGACCGTTATATTGATTGCTTTCTGAGCCACTCCCACTCGGATAGCGAGATCCAGCTTGGGTGTAACTCAGAAAATCCGTTTGGCAACTTGCCGTTGCCTTGCTTTTCACGGGTTTCACAACTTTTGCTTGTCGGGCGAAATACCTCTTTGGTGGGCCTCCAGTTTCTTTCCCACACAGGGCAGCTAGGCGTGACGTAACTTCTCGCACCGTTTGGCATAAGTGGGAAGCAATAGCCCGCGACTCATCTGGTGGAAGAGCGTTCACTATGATGTCTACTAGTTCGGCTTGCGATGGATTCTCTGCAATCTGGTAGTACAGTTCTATGATCTTCCAAGCATAGTCCAGAAGGGACCCATACTTGGCTCGATCATATCTTAAAGATTGGAGGTTGCGTTTCTGAAGCCTCTCTATATGTTCATTGCAGTATTCTTCCTTGAAAAGGATCAGGAAATCGTCAAACGTATGGATTCTATATTTAATAGAAGCAAACCACGCGCCTGATGCTGCAATTAAAAGTTTTTCGACTATTTGTAAACGTTCTCTATCGGTCAGCCGATACATTTCTAAACACTGCTGCAATCTACGCAGAAAAACACGAGGCTGTCCATTGGTAATATTCCCGTCAAAAGTGGGAAAACGTTCGATGTCCCTCAGCGAAACCTTGGAACCCATACTAACATAAGCAGGGGAATAGTTACTGGGAATTAACATATTATCCTGCACAATCGGAGTCGTCACCGGATTTACCACCGACGACGTAGTAGCGGTGTTATAACTAGCCATGTAAGGGAAAGGGATTTTGTTGGTCGTATTGAACATGTTGGGCTCCATCCCCGGACCAATCGCACCCATGAACAACGACTCAGAATGGCACCCATCTCCTTTTCCCGGCAACACGCTATGTGATTGTATACCTCCATGTAAGGAGGAAGCACTCACGCTAGTGACCGTAGTCGTCACAACACTCGACTGATTCGGCACACTATTAGAATTGAACCACGACTTGGGTTCTGACCGATGCATGGGGTAGTGCGTCGCAATATCCCGTGCATCAACCGACATTAAATTTTCTTTTCCTGCGCCACGGGTAGTTGTAGCGGGTAATATTCCTGAGGAATCGCTACCGGGGAAAGGATAGGTTACCTCTGATTTTTCGCGACTAGATTTTGTCATTTCTTTTCGAATATTTACTATGTCGTTCTGAATTTTCGAAACTTTCTGGTCAGTTACTTCCAGTTCGGTTTTCAATGATAAGTCTGACAAGGTTGACTTTAAACTATCAATTTCGGCCTGCTGTGTTTCCAGTTTATTGTCGATTTTATGTAATTTTGTGTCCATTTCTTCAATTTCAGAATTTACATGATCTAATTTACTTTCAGTCTCCTGCTGAAGTTGCTTTATGGACTGTTGAGCCTCGCATCTGACCAAATCGATGTCAGTAGAGGTTTGCTCTCTCAATTTGTTTATTGAGGAAGCAAAGTCCAAACATATGTTGTCTATTTTGTGAGTTAATACTTCGAATCGAGATTCGGTTTCTCGGTTCGAGGCATCTATTTTTTCATTCATTTCCCGGCTATTCTTATTCATTTCGCGTCTCATCTCTCGGCTATTATTATCTATATTTTCATTTATTTCGCGTCTCATCTCCTGTAGCATTTGTTGCAATGAAAGGAGGAGAGCATCATTATTAGACGACCCAGTCTTCCTTTTCTTTTCTTTGGGTTTATCACCAACTGGATCCCAATCTCTTTCATCATCATCGAGGTCAGATATCTCCACTGGAGATATTTGGCCTCGGTTCTTCGGGGTACTATACCCTCGTTCACCGTCCGAATCGGGATGCTCATTTTCTTTTTCAGAGGATAAACTCATGGGTTCACGCGACTGGTGGAGCTTCCCCTCACATTCTTTACAATATTTGACTATCTCACCAGCCCGGACCTTTTCTGCATTTTCCGCAGTATCCTCTAAATTAATACAACTGAAATGTATCCATTTCAGCCCACATTCGTGACACCTCACTAGCCTACGGGAGACGCGAGCTCTTTTCTCTTTACTTTCTAATGTACATTGTGTACATGAGACTTCCGCGTTCTCGTGTGATACAACTTCTCTATTGGTTGCCATAGCTTCCATACAAAAAAGACACAATATAAACACATGCAATTATATACTTACAGACTAACAAAACTTATTATTCAGGTACTATTCATAAATTAAGGACTCCTATCTAATTCCCTCCTTGGGTCAACTTCCAGCATTTTCAATTTTTAGAATTTATTTTGACAAATTCCTTCATTTCCCCCTTTCTACAGAGAGAGACAAAGATAGCAGAACAGCCAATGACTATAATTATTTAATCTCACTGTAACTTTTAATTATGCACCTTTTGTGGCCAAGTCAATATGTGCTCGATCCTAAACAGTGTTTAATAAATAATTTCAGATCCGTTACCAGGGAAAACAATTGTTTCCATGGTAACTGTCCGATGTCAACGGTCGCCAATATTGAAAGAAAAAGTTAAAAAAAATTAACGAAGATAAAAAAGCTAATGTAATAGTTGGAGAGGAGTCGCTAAAATTAATTCTCTTTAACGAGGACGATTACGAAAGATCACTTACTGATTGAAATCCAGATTATTTTCCAATAGAGTAACTTCCAATAAACCTTTTGTTATTGTTAATTATTCCATATCGGACTCCCGAAGAAAACTCATCGAAACAACTTATTGACCGTGCCAATAGCGACTACTCTCAATCATGACTCCGTTTTCTTTCATTTAGAAATAGGAAAGAAAGGGAAGAAAGTAGAAGGGTAAAAGAAGGAGGTAGGTAAAGAAGAAAGAAAAGAGATAGGGTATTTTAATGAGAAACAGATTACTGGATAATTCCGGAAATATAGTAAAAGGTCGGGAAAGTCGTTGAAAGATGAATCATTCTAAATGTTATTAACAACTAATCAGTTTTGGAATGCTTCGGAATAGACACATGTTCCCTCATACCACCCAGACCTAGCTCCAGGCACCACGATCATGGGGTTGCCCAGACCTAGACCTGGAAATGAGAAAAGTGAAATTTAATTCTTTGTAAAGTTATTCCAACCGGTGATTGATAACTATCCAGCATCTGAACTCTGTCCTCTAGGATCGACCACACATATGAATTAGCCGAGGAAAAAAAAAATCACACTTATCAACTCAATATAAATTTATGTATCGCATCAATAAAAGTCTCAACTTCCTGGAAGAAAGATGTCGTATTTAGGCTTATCCTGCTATTTTTGCTTCACTCCTCGAGCCGATTTAAACCATTAGTGACGGTCCTTCATGACCTAGGTTATTTACCTTAACACATATATTAAAACATGACACATATATTACAGATGTTAATATGACAAATGATATCACTAAAATTACTTATATTAAATCTATCATGCATTCACACGCTCACTCACTCAGGACAGTGTATATATGTTTAAAGGAAACCAACTAACTACAAAGGTATAAATAGTTTATTACATTCATAGTGAAAAAAAAGGACAAAACAAATAATTATGAAGAAAATATTAAAAGCACAAGTTCTTGGTTATATATTAATAGAGTACATAGTGTTATATTTTAGTAATTTTTTATATATTCAATCATATTGACAAACGAAAAGAAAGGAAAACAAAATAATTACACGTATCATATCTTAGGCATGCTAAAGCAAAATGATGATTTGCGACATACGCAAAAGAAAAAAACTTATTTCACTTAAAAAAAAATTGGACAAAGAGGAAAGAAAAAAAACTTTTTGGTGTATTAGAACTTATATGAGTCTCTACCTCACGTCGAGATATTAAAATATTAATAATTTCGAGCGTCCAAATCACAACTCACGCACTAGTCGTAGTGTCCAAAACGTTTCGCTCCATTTAACTTAGTTTGTGGTCATTTATATATATCTCTATATGTATATATATATATCTATTGGTTTACAAAACCATTCGTCGTCTATATTTGGTTTGTAACTGGTAACAGTTTATATCTGCAATCGCACACTGCTACGTCTATACCCATCTAGGGATTTCGAGAAAATAACTTTCACTAGAGGAAGTTTCTCCTCTTAGACGGTCTATTTCCAAATTTATTAATCGAATAATTTCAAGTTATTTATCCAACACTGGGACACTTCACGAGACCTTTCATTAGGATCACTTTCGTATATGTTTATACATGGTTCGGATTTAAAAAAAAAATGATCTTCCACAGGTGTACGGAGTATGATGGTTCAAATTGAGGATAAAAAAAAACTGGTCAAGTCACAGGATACACATGTAGGTGAGAAGGATTCAAGGTGCACTTTCCACAATGGTTTTAGGTTAATTGTTCAGGGATAATATTTGTTATGATGGGGGTTACGTTTAGACCTGCCGATATTTTTTCAATGCATGCCATTATATAATTACAGAGGTTATCACTTACATTGATTCAGAAGAAAAGGAAAATTACTTAAGTGCACGGCGGTATTCTTAACAAAATCTACATTCTTAAATTCGTCGGAAGACTTCTGGTAAACTATAGCAACCAATACACGTCTAGGGGGACAGACACGAGCGCTCTTACATATATTCATAATACATTTAATATCATACTTTTACTTTAACATCATATTCACATACTAATTACACATACATTTCGAAGTATTTATTTCTCTCTATATATATATTTATAATAAATGCGCACACATTTAAATTAATCACCCCAATAATAAAATTTTTACAAGGTTGCAAACATTGTCCAAAACAAATGACTTCCGACATTACATATGGAGAAGAAAATCGATTTTTACTTGATACCGCGCATCTATAAATTTTAGCTTTCATATATTCAATTAGTGCTTAAATCATGAAGGAAAAAAAAACTTTGTGAGGCAGGCACGTAACACAGAGCATTTCTAGATATAACTAGGTAAATCAAAATACAATTTCTGGGCCCAGGTTAACTACAAGGTAATTGAAAACCAAAACAGAAAGGAAAGTGACCAACGGATTAAAAAAAACTTAAGACGAACGATGGTGAAAGAACGTAATCGAAGTGTCGTCAAATACTAAGTCTTTGTTCATTTCAGCGATAGGTCAAAATGTGATGGAGGACCCAATCATTATCTACTCCATTCATGAATCGTGTCTTGCAACGTCTCAGCTGGTAATTTCAGATCAGAGTTGTACGTTAAATAAATCGTAAGTAACAAGTTCAAAATCTCGGGGGGGGGAAGGTTGAAAAAAATTTAAAAAAAACTTGAAGAAATGAAGAGAGAGAGAGAGATAGAGAAGAAGGAAGACGAAGAATAGGGGCGCCAAAGACTTAAGTGAGAAATAACTAACGCTACAAAGTTAGAAGTCGAATTTCGCTCTCAACAAAATCCATAGCAAAAATATTCTTAACATGCCAGAAAGGGTGGTCTACTCAAATACGTAGACTCAAGGGGCGTCCTGCTGCCAAGGATGCAAGTTCTGTGTCCATCAGATCCCAATCCCACAAGAGTTGGCTTGTAAGATTGAAATCCGATCCCCGTATCCGGCCCAGACCAGCAGGAAAAAAGGAGAGGGGGAAAGGGACCAGGTAACTGCGTCCCCAATTTTGAAATCTCTAAGTAAAAAAAAAATATTCGACCCCTTAGAAAAACTAAGAAGGTTCGAGGACAGTAATGAAACTAGAATAGAAGTATTATCTAAGATATCCCTAACTAATGATTTGCCGAAATAAAAAAAAAATTAAATAAACTGAATTTTGGATCGGTGATTTCTATGCCAAACCTCACCGATAGCTACCCCGCGCAGACACGCCACGGTCTGGGATGTCGTTAATTTCCCTCGTCTAATTAAACTAAGAAAAGAAATGAAAATACTTAAAGGGACTAGGGGTCGACATCCGGGTACGCGAAAATAAATTTCAATAACTAATTGTTTTGATTCTGTACCCAGTCAGAGCTGTCGCCTCCATGAACATTGTAAGCTAGCCTGAGTAGGTAACGTGAAGAAAAAAAAATCTCACGGAGTGGTACATTCTATTTTTAAAACCGACCAGAAGATATGATTCACTACAGCCCTGTTGTATAACTGCTACTGTCTTTTCATAATTTATTATTCAATATGTCTAGTCTGCGATTATATGATGCTACCCCTTCTATCAGATGGTATTACTATGGTTGATTACTATTATGACACATAAACTACAAAGTATTACCGTAGTCCGACTATATATCGCCCTCCGGTCCGCGTGATATTATGGTGCAGGGGTCAGAACCTGAGATGTTTGTAGTTACACGTATCTATTCAATATCTATATATCAACACGCGGCGAAGTATTCACTGGGCTACTATATATTTAACTATATGGGTGTCCTATATTCTATATTCATTTACTACAATATTCATATACTTATTAATATTCATATTCACATTAATATTCATTTGCCACGACGCTATATTCTACAAACACCCTGTTTCCTCTATCTACGCCCAGCCTATTTACACATTTCATCATAATACTTTAAAATCTATAATCACTACAAACATTTTCCCATTCCGATCACCGCACGACAACCTCACTCGAACCCAAGACTCTTTTACCACACACACAATACTATGTAATACTTGGTAGCTTTATTAAGAACGAAAGAAAAAAAAATCCTATGTATGTTCACTGAAAATAGAATTATCTGCGATAATGTCTAATGTTTATAAAATTCTGCATCAACAATGAAATTCTACAGCCACGAAGAAAAATGGACATTTAATATATTTTCAAAGCGAAGAACTAGCATCATATCGCCCGACTTCTGTTAAAAATTTACGTATTGTTTATTTATTTAAATATTTAGATTTCTAGACTATGCAGAATGTTGAAACTTTCAGAATATATTAATTTTGGGTCACTTGACCTAACTGTACATTCATATGGGCTGTGAATTATACCTTCTAGGTTTTATTTCGGAAAGAAAGGTCAATTTCATGAAAACTAAATCACTAAGCACCTCGACGGAAGAATGGCGGTTAGTACTGACTTTTGACACTAGGGCTAGCGACGATATAATGAACCCTTGAACAACTGAATGTGACCTTGTACACGGAATTATTATACTATATTACGTTCACTTAATGACGGAGTAATAAAAATTTATCGCATAGTAAATACTACACTGTCCAACACACTCTTTCATCACTTAATTATCACTATCACTGATACTACATTACAAATATACACATACTACTCGAACTACAAGACACATCATGCCACATTCATACTACACACTACATTAATACATGTTATACTAATAAATATACACAGAAATCATTCAGATTTTACCATGTTAAATCGGCTCTATGAAAGGTAACGAAAGGAAAGAAATGAACAGGGCCAACTGGCCCTTATATTTACCAAATCATATTCTTTACTCGACCTATTTAATCGATGCCCTGAGGGGACATATCGGAGTATTAGCTAGCAATAGGACCCCTGCCCTGAAGGGGCAGGAACCCGGAACAAACTACATATTTAACTCATCCCGCTGGAAGCCGTACTCCCAATTTGGGAGTCAGATAGGAGCCCTTACTGAAATTTACACGTGCATTGTGATTACTGGACTGACTACCACAAAATTAAATACCGCCATGTTACTAATAAATAAATACAAAAAGAAATCACATCCACTACATACACGAACACAAACGGTAGTGAGGCAGGCCTTACGTAACTAGAAAAGGAATAATTTTAAGGATAAGAATATTTTAAGGGAGAAAACACCACTCCTCCGAAACTGTTTATAGATTCCTAATAAAACTCGCAAACTGATGCACTTTACAAAGCCTGTCCATAACTAACAATATCTGCACAACATGGCGTCATCTATTTTTTATTTCTTCAGTCCGGTTTTTACTAGGAAAAACTAACAAATTATGGCTCCGTAGCTTCCTGCTTGGTAGTTATTCGACTATTATATTAGTTTTACCTTTTACTGCAGTTTTTCTCACTCCGTTGCGACCTTTTTAGCTCGACGATCGAAATCTGGCTGTTGTCAGCAAGATTTTCCGGCTTGGAATGGAATAATTGCGCCCTAATATCATAGCGTGGGTTTATCAGCCAATCAAAACTAAGCATTTTGGCGGTGGGGCTTTGAAACGAATAAAATTTGGTAGAATCTGGATTAAACTAGATTTTAGAAGGACCTAGGTATCTAAAAGAGAGGTGAAGGGTGGTCCTGAAAATTCTGTCGAATTTTAGATTGGTTATTTGATCTGGAAAGTTCCGTCCAATAGTGGATCTATATTTTCGGATAGCACTGACACCGTAAGAATTGTAATAATCCATTTACATATACATATGCAAGACTTATAACTAATTTAAAATATAAATAAAGATATTGATTCCCAAAACTATCATTCCCAATGAATTTTTTACAGTTTTTTCCATGTTAATTTGAAATAGAATAACAAATAAAATTACGAATTATATGAACAGCCAGAAATTTTTTGTTAAACATCAAGTACAGTCGGTGCAAAAAATTTCGGGCACCCTCCTATTAAAAACATAATTTCATTAGACTGTAATGGCATATTACAAACTTGACATTACATATGAAAAAAAATGCCGCCGGATTTTAATATACACAGTTAGTGTGCGAAAAACTGACTAGAGCACAAGTAAAAAATCTATACTTTCCAGGGTTGAAAAAAACACGTTCCCCTCTTGGGGGATACATTCATAAAAATTGGTACGTGAAGCAATGAAGTAGGCCACTACATGGTAATATTGTGTATTTGTACTTCTTGCTTATATGGGGGAGCAGGGAGGGGGCAAAGTTAGCCAATTTTTGAAGTTTCAGTTTTTTGACGTAAATTACATTTATTTTTACAACAAACATTAATAGCTCAGCCCCTAATTAAGCTAGAAAGATGATTTGGTACCAAAGAATTCCTGAGGAATGAAGCCTTCCGCTAGTATGTATTTTATTAGGGATGGGCACGAGTCAAGCTAAAACTCGACTCGACTCGAAACTCAAAGCAAATTCGAGTCGAGTCAAAGGTAATATTCTCGAGTCGAGTTTAGAGCCAAGTCACTGTTTTGAGGTCGAGTTTCGAGTCGAGTCGAGTTTTATAAACTGCTCTCTCGTTTAGCTCGTTTTAACTCGTTTTGAAATCATGGCCTGATTAGACTGGAAAGCGAAAGTCATAAGAAATGTAAGCAGTAATATGGAACATTTTTAGTGTTGCTCAGAAGATGGGACACTGCTCGCATCTCGTCTCGTCTCGATTAACAAGACGACTATGGATTTTTATAATAAGACAGCCTCAAATGTGAGCACCAAGGGTATCAAACACCGGTATATGCTGTAGTCCTTACCACCAAGGCTGAGACCTGCACGATCTAACTTTTGAGTCGAAGCAGAAGCCCAACCCAGGTAGTAATGTTAACTGGCTCAGTTCGGTTCGGTTCGGTTCGGTTGTTTGTTAGAAAATTAAATTAGCTTCTTCAATCTTGATATTTTAGTTGTTTTAAACGTGTCAACCACCATCGAAAAAAAAAACACGTTTAAAACAATTTGTTTAAAACGTTTAAAACAAACTGAATAAAAAGAACAGCCTTCGTTTAAAACATGTTTTAAACATATCAACTCTGATATTTTCTATTTTTGCCACCCTGACATACTGTAGCTTGTAGCTCCGAGAGACAGTACGTTTGATTGTCCTTAGCCCTTGACTACTACTGTGCGTAAAGTTTACATGTATCCGTCATATTTTTGCTTACTCGCTCTCCCATTACTCCCATATAGTATCTTATTTGCTGGCTAATTTAATTTTAGTACAATGAATTAAAATTAATTAATTATGACAGCAAATAAGAGGCTACATGGAGAGTAATGATGAAAAGGGGGAGCAAGAACAGGACAGTTGTACGTAAATTTTACGCACGGTAGTAACCTAGGATTATGCAACCTTTCCTTCTAACGGTTTTAGGTATTTCTAAAATATTACCAAGTATTTTATAAATCGTTCCCATCCCTTGTGATTCCTCAATTTGAGGTCATTTAACACGTCAGTAAAGTCAAAAGTGTGTTCTGCATGTGTGACCAATATTACTTGAACACACTTGTCGAATTAAAAAAAAAATAATCTAAAATATTGGTTTAATAATGTTCACAAAGATATTTGTGTGTGTATATGTTGCACAGTGTAGTTGTTCCATGATGTAATATTCTTATAAAAGTTGTTCTGGTTTCCTCCTTCACATAAACTTTAACAAAAGATTCCACTGTAAAATGTACTATATAAGAAAATACATGTAATATACCGCTATTCACGTAGTTCGTTCTCTTTCCCAGAATCAAGTGGAATTTCCATTCCCACCGAAAGGTGTAATTAAAGTCACTTCACAAAAGAAGTTATCGTTCTTAAAGAGCACAATTGGTGTATCCTCAAACAATACCGTAGTTTGTTCATATGTTTTTTTGTGCAGTACTCTAAGGTAAATGTCATTTTCTAATAGAATTTGACTCTTTTTAAGCTTCCAATTCTCTGTTTAACTTGTTTGAAAGGTAAGTCAGAGTACTAGCGTCCCTCTCCCACCCCCAAAAAAACCTAACAAAAACGGGCAAAAAACCTACATATGGGAAACTCACGCAACCTCAGCGAACCATTAAGTCTCAAACATTAATCACAATAATAGCTTAAGAAACACAATTAAGAATACTTAATATGAAACGTATATTATAAATCAAAGATCATTTAAAAAAAATGTTTTTCACTTAGTATATTACTAACTTAAACAGTATTTTAATATTTACTCTGCTGTTATAATAGAACTTTATTTTATAAGTGCTATTTACTGTGTTACAAACAAGAACAAAGAAAATGTTATTGAAATGGAAAATTTTAATTTGAAACTTGTCCAAATGGAGATTTTGTTTTGTGAACAAAAAAATTTGTGAACTTTGGCCTCATATAGATCGCACGTACACGGTATGATTAAAAATAATTGAACAAAATTTGTACAAATTTTATACCATATTACAAAAATATGTTTTTAATCCACAGTGCTGAAGGTGGGTCTCGTAGGGCTGAACTAAGATATAACTGAATTCTCATTTAAGAGATGTTTGTATCCTAAGCTATGAGTTACTGGTTATTCCCTAAACGTGAATAAGATTGATTCGGCGTTTGGGGTTCTTTATATTGCCTTCCAACATCCCTTCATAACAGTGATGATTTCAGATTTCCACTCAATGAACGGGGAGTGATTCGATTCGAGTTGAGTTTAGTGTGTCGTTCATTAGCGAGGCTATATGAGACGTGAGCCTACAATTTAATGTGGGATCCTAACCACATAAGCTTCCGCCGGAAATCGAACCCAAGTCTTCCACACCAAAGGCGCTTACACTATCTACATAGCCACGAGGGAACTTACGAGGGGTAAAAGCAGTATTGTAAAAATACTGGTAACTCAGGTTGAGCACAATAGGAGAAAAGCTCCCGAAATAGAGAGAAATTTCGTAGCTCCCGAGCTAAATCCCTTCCCGGGCCACCCTCTCAAATCATCACTGCTCTATAGTTGATTTCTCAACAACTTCGCATTATAATCTAAACAATGTGTCAAGGTAAGAAACAACTCTGTATAAAAGCATTTACTGTTTGTTGGTGGATTTGGGTTTCGCAACTCTTTGCAGCACTAAGGCAGTGTTAGACGAGATCTATTGTCTAAAGTGGGATTCAGAAACAGTATTTGAGTTTATCACAGACAGGTGCATTCATTGAGTCAAGCCTTGGACCACGTGTACATGACACATGCTTTAGCCACTCGATCACGAATAAACTCGTTTGAGAGCACTCAAACTGAATTTAAAGAGTATAAATCACTGTATCTAATCCAGAACTTTGTCACATCAGAAAGGTTGTATCGTTGACGATTTGGCGTCATCAGTTCTTCTAATGATACAAATCAATCTCAAACGTTCCTTGCTGAATTATTCAGAGATCAGTAAGAAATCTAATCAACATCAATTTGGTCGTGACGTTAACTTGTCATTCAAATCGTTCGACGCTGGTGATTAATAATAGCTTGATACTATTAATACAATTAGTAGTAACTAAATATTTAAGAAAGTTATATAGGTCATGCTTTAATTACTTCATACATAAATAGCATGAACTTTTGTGAATGAAGTCCATTACTTAGTATTGATTGATCCTGGTTGTCTCTTATTTATATCCGTTAATGACGCATAAAGCTGCATTCTGAAAATTTTCATACGACGGATTGCTTATATAATGATAGGATTTCGCTCATTTTCAAAATTTACAGTCCGGAAAGTCAGCTCTTCTGAATAGTCACACAGTCATTTAAAGTAATAAGCCCACTTGCACTGATCACCAGTAGTGATGACTGGAAAATTTCGGATACAGGTTAACCGTTCCAAAAATATTCACTTTCGGATAAAGTGAGAGTAGGTTCTTGGTTCCAGAATCTAGAATCAGGTACCCGATCTCAGAATCAAGAATCAGTTATCCGGATCCAGAACCGAGAAACGAGTACCCAGTTTCAGAACCGAGTATCGGGTACCCAATTCCAGATCTGAGAATCGGGCACCTGAATCCATTATTACCCGAGACCTGAGTATTTCGGGAACCAGGTTCTAGTCATCCCTAATCACAGGTCTCTGAAATCGCGTGACCTAGGAACTTAAGACTTTGTATTGATTCAAATATTTCCCTTAAGAGGGAGCAGGAATGAATATAAATGGTATGGATCGAGAGCTTGGATTAAACATGAGCCTTAAACACCTTTCCTTATATGTTTCAAATCTATGAAGTTTTTTAAATGCAAATAGCTCAATGGAAACGTAGATACGTTAATGTATCTGTGCCGAAAGAGCTTCATGAACATATTAAAGTTGTAACTTTGCAGATTTAAACAACAAACAATGCTACTAAATTTGATTTTAAGTAGCTGTGCTGTACTATCTCGAAATTAAGTAATGCTATACTGTGTTGGAGGAATTTAACATTTTATGATATTCATATTGAATGCATAAAGTTTATTTACATTTTTAGTTTAATGTAAATTATAATGTAAAACACAGTACATTCATCAATAATATTTAAGTAACGACAGTTTAAAATTATATTCCTTTCCTATTGAGGAGATAATAATTAACTCGTGATTCTTTAGAAGCTATTCTATTTTCATATTATAGGAATTTTTGGCTTATTCAAGTCATATTTAGGAGTGAATTATATCAATTCGTTATTTTCTCTATATACTCTATAGATAGGTATTTCTTATCGTGTGCTATTTGAAAACTTAGTAAAGTTAGGTTTAATATTTGCACTTTTAATATAACACAAGTAAGTCAATAAAATCAATGGTACCCGGAAATGTCAACCTTTAGTTCGAATATCTTCATGAAATAAAAATAAAGATGATGGACAACAGTTTGATCTTTTTAGTAGCATTAAACCAACAATTTAATACAATTGTGTTCTTTTATTGAAATAAGTCTGGAATTAACTTTTCTTTAAGCAAATTTTAATCTATATATATAAAAGAGAACGTACAAATCCTTTGTGAACTCATCACGCTAATACGGCTGAACCGATTTCTTTCATTTTTGGGGGGTTGTTAGGATTTGGACCCTAGATGGTTTTTATCATATCACTTTAATTTTTAATTACCAGTGTCTTGAGATAATGGACCATTCAAATCTCCATAGTTCATCATAGGTAAAAATAAACGTATGTATATGCAACCCGCATGACCACGTGACTCGGCGGGTTAACATAAATGACAGGCGCTTGCAATTTGAAAGCGAAAAAGTAAAAATTATCTAAGTAACAAAGTTTATTGCGTTCCGGGGTGACCGCAGCGAAGCGGGGTGAACGCTGCTAGTTACATTATATTAGATTTATGAACGAAATTGTTATATCAGAAAGAAAATAAAATTCAAATTGTCATCTTGTCCCGGAGAAAACTTTTCAAACTTTACTAATATAAATATTCATTTTTAAAATTTAGGAGATTTAAACAAGTTGGAATATATTGAGCCAAAGCCTTTACAAAAGTTTTCAGCGAAGTAGTTACTTCATAATAGAGTACTTCATAATAGTTTTTCTTATGAGTAAACTTTTCTAAACAGTGTTTCTACAAAACCAATTTAACACTAATATGATGAGGAGCTCCCTCGTGGCTAAGCGGCTAGCGTACGCGTCTTTGGGGTGGGAGACCTGGATTTGACTCCTTGCGCGAGGGAACTCATGTGGTTTCTATCCCACGTTAAGCTGAAGGTCCACGTCTTATATAGCCTCGCTGCTGAAAGGTATGCTAAACTCAAGATCAAAGCAAATCAAATCAACTAATATGATAAGCAGTTCTCGTTTTATACAGTGAGAGAACTCGTAAGCGCGAACGAAAAAGTAAAGAAAGAGTATAACAGATTACACTCACTTTGCTTGCTGAATTGAAAAAATAAATCAAATATTTTAGCACGCAACATTTCCAGGCCACAAATACATACAACGAAATATATAAAGTCACCGAACTGATCTAAACAAATGAAAATTGACCTGTTTTGTCGGCCAGGTTAACGTTGCCCTCCAGTATGACTATATACGTAAACTAACTACGTCACGCGAATCTTGTTTTCCATGCGTCATTATAATGTCCTCTCCAGAATAATTTCTTTTATTTTTCTTTTCGTCTTTTTTTAATGGTACAAGGAAGTTGTTTCACATTCACAAATTAAATACATTCAAGGTAATTCTAGAGTAACAATTTTAGTAACAAATGATATTTGATTGTCGTTCAACGATTTTAAAAGAATTTAATTGCATAGGTAGACTACTCTAAAGGAGCATAGTATTAATCAATTTTGTTTGTGAATGTTCAATTTAGTAAACACATTGTCTTTATAACTGAGCACCAATCACGATATTAAAAATTACTATTTATCGTAGTCCGAAATTACTATTTATTCATTTTCAGTTTTAATTTTTATCTCCAGAGTAAATGTCTTTATGACCAGACTAATTCTTATTCTTGTAAGTCTTTTTCCCAATAGCTGGGATTGGCTTTCCAGATCACTGTTCTCCACTTGTTTCTATCTTGTGTCATTCACTGTGACAGCTCACTGCACATATCGTTCTTAACACACTTCGTCTTTGGACGGCCTCGGGATCGTTCCCTATTCAGTTCTATAACATCCATTTGGTGAGCTACATATTCCAAAGATCTTACGCGCCTAAACCATCTCAGTCTATTTCTTGTCGTTTTCCCATTATTGGTTTCGTTTTAACTGTTCTCTGAATCATTTCATTCTTGATTCTGTCCTTCCGCATCACTCCACATATTCATTGCAACATCCTCATCTCAGCAACATGCAACTTCTTTGCCTCTCTCTTTTTCGTCGGCCAACATTCCGCTCCATATAATATGGCAGGTCTTATTACTGTTTTGTAAATTTTTCCTTTAAGACGTATTGGTACCTTACAGTCACACAATGCTACTGCCGGGGGGCGCGGTGGCTCAGTGGTAGAGCGTTCACCTCCGGTGCTTGGGGTCCCTGGTTCGATCCCAGCTCGCGCCGTGTGAACTTTGTGGTGGACAAACACCGTGCTCGTGGGTTTTCTCGGGGTTCTCCCGTTTCCTCCCACTTTCTTCATTCCACCATTTCACTCATCTCTCATTATCACCGTCTCCTTTAGCCTAACCGGCATAACCGTGGGACGTAAAACTTAAAGATTTCATTTTTACAATACTACTGCCGCTTATCTCTATTTTATCCAAACCCCTGCAGCAAAGTATGAAATTCTGGAAATTTGGGGAGAATTCTCCTACATTGTTCTGGAAGAAATTTCTCTCCCCACACTAAGAGGGACATTATTGTTGTAAGTTTGCAAATTAATTGCAGTAATTAATATTATTTTATTATATATATACGTAGTTAATGGATGAACTATAGTAGTTAACAGAATCCCTAATCTTACATAGTTTGATAACCATGAATGCTCAAATATGTGAACTTGATCAAAACATTCCAGTGTGAAGAGTTTTTTTTTTTTCACTTCTGTCCCCCTCTCCCAAACATACACACATATTTCAACCGTTATAATTTCGCAATCTGCTCTGCACATCGTACTGTAACATGAACAAAGTAGCAGGAGAGAGGCATGTATGAATGCTGAATCCATTCTCAACGACAATTTGGTCGTTATAATTTGCAACATAAGAACTGCATTTTGTGTGGAGGAAGGGGATACGGAAATATAGTGTAGGACGCCAAGTGTGTTAATTCGACCCTGATTTCTACCAAAGAGTTCAATAAGAATCACACTTTCTATCACTCTGCATTTACTTATTGTATATTATAGGATATGATTCGTGTTAATAAATTATGAAAAGCTTAATATAAGCTAACTATTTCTGTATAATATTGTATTGAATAATAATTGAAATATATTATGTTCCCTCTAAAATTATTATACAAATGTGAAATGTTAATCTAGTGTTATTATTAATGAAGTGTTTTAAATAGAATATACAGGAAAGTGCTTTAATGAAGGAATTCTAAAACTTTTATTGCATCTATGCATTATTGTACCGAAAGCCTCACAATACACCAGAATTGTTTATAGGGAAATCTGATCCCTCCCAGCTCTATGCTACTGGTATCTAGTGTTGCACATTTTACAAATCCCATAGTCATGACTGAGTAACAAACTTCCTGTCTTGTCCTACTAATTACTTCTATTAACTTAAGTGTTGAGGCAGGCAAGATACAATATCATTTGTATGTCAAAACTTACAATGTACAAAGAGATTTATGCTTGCCCGATTTCGCGTCAAAGAAACCAAGTGGTAATTTACACTTTGCCACTGGCATCTCTGGCATGTAAAATTTGGGGGACATCAAAGAAAGTGATTTAAATGGTTCTACCTAGCCCAATCTGTTTATTAGCTTCGATTCCATTTGTTACCTTTTTGCTTACCTTCACGGACACCCTGAGGTATATCAAGAACTCTGTTATAATCATTTCACAGCCTGATTATTATATTCCAAATAAATATAATAATTATTATTTGCATTTACTTTGTCGTTAGTAAATAAATTAAATTAGATCGAAATACTGAATAGTTTGTACTTCAAAATATTGGGGGTACGCGTTCCCCTCGTTCCCCCACCAAATATGCCCGTGCACTTTGCAACCTAAAAGTCCCAGATTCGCATCCCGAGACCTGCCTTCCTGATTAGAGTTTTTCTTCAGCTATCTTCGTTCGTTTCAGCTGAATTTTGGGGTCATATTCATACTTTTAAGATATAAGCTCTGGTTGCCTTTTCCCCCCTTCTTGTTAACTTTGTAAAAATTTAAGTGTCAAATAATGGCCTTTCAGTTGAATCTGAAACTTTCTTAATAAATAAATAAATCTATACGAAAATCAAGGAATATCTGTTGTTGGAGCATTGCAAGCATATATTCAATACCTATGGAATGTAAATTCCATCTCACCACCTTCTTAGGAGTATTAAGGGCATGTTACAATATCTGTCATGGCATCTCTAATTCCGTAATGTTCCTTCTGGAATCATTCATTTACTAAAGCGTGTCGTTATTTTAATAATATTTCTTTCTAACACAAATAATCCAATAGTAACCATTTTTCCTTTCGAGATGCACTCCTTAATTTCTCGAAAATATATCACTTTGGGTCAATATGGTATTATCTATTCTCTCTAATCAGTCACTCTATAGTAGCCTGGCTATACTGTACTGCGGGGTTTCTCAACCTGGGAGGTCGCGAAGGGAAGTGTAAAAGATAGATATAACTAAAATCTACTAGTGGAAAACGTTTTTTTCAAAGATTGTTTAGAAGTTTTTATTTTCCTAAGCATTATATTTTTCCATACTCATTACCCAAATATAGCAAAGAATATTAAACAATTTAAGAAAGTAGCAATAATTATCAGGAAGCTTATTACAAACCAAAAATTACTTATGAAGGGTTGCTGGTAAGAGGATGTGAAAAAAGGAATTATGATACGAAATATGTTGAGAAAGCCTGCATTATTGTACGAGATATGCTCACTTATCTTTGGTGCGGGAGACCAGAGTTTGATTCCCGGTGGGAGATCATATGGTTCAGATCCCACATTAAGCTGTAGGTCCACGTCCCGTATAGCCTCGATGCTGAAGGGGATCTAAATTGTAATCAATCAATCAACCTATCTGATTAAGGCCAGTTTATTTTATTTTCTTCAAGTTCCTGTGTGGTATGGTAATTTGTTAGTGACCTTTGGTGACTCACTACTTTTGCTTCCTCCCCTAGCTTACCAGTAATTTAAATTACTTCTAGGAGCATATAGCGTAATTTATTTAATGTCATACGATTACTGTTACTATTCCTATTTTCAACCTTTTAAAACTTACATTTACCTTCTTTGACTTGAGATCGTGACCAATTCGAAACAAACCTTGCAGCCCATCTATAAAGCTATCAATTTGTATTCAATTTTGGTCCAAAAAGCCGTTCCTGACTAATAGAAAGAAGTTCAAACGACTAACAGACGATAAAAGCATGCGAGTCACCGTGGAAATCACAATATCGTTAGCTTGCCACTCTTCAAAGACTTCGCATTTTCACTGTCTGTTATATTTCCACTGTTTATCTCCTAAAAGAAATATATACGTAATGGCCTTTCAACACTAAGACCTTCTAATTGATTTTCTTTGATAGAGAATGTTATATCCTTTGTCGACCTCTGAAAGTGTCACACACCCTCAGGAAGACATTGAGACAGAAGATGACCATGGATTTTAAGATTAACGGTACATGATATTTTAATTTTTGCATGATAATCAAGAAAGAAAAATAATTATTACGAAATCTCTGGCTTCTGCTCCAACTTAACAAAATATAAAAGTTTAACGTTAACATGTACCGAAGTATTAATCCATTGAAGCTTGATGTAAGAGGTGATTAAGCTACTCTTACTTCAACAGAGGGTAATTAATCACCTTTCGTAGACGTCGAATTGGCATAGAAGTTTCGTAAGATGACTGACTAAGTGGTGAGTGGCGAATGGTTACGGATGGCAGCACTAAGGAAAACAAAATTTCAAGGTCTGGCAACAATGCGGAGTAAGGCCTTGCTTGCGCGATGTCGAATGTGTGTTGTTGGTGTTTCTGTGCAACTGGTCAAAGAAACTCAACGAAAGTAAATTGATTTTAAGTGACAAACTACAGAAAATAATTTTGATTAACAATTACAGTGTCAATAGTGGTTGATAATCCAAGATGGCCGCACATGTTTGGATTGCCATAGCAACAGTTATTGCCCTTGTTACTCCATTCTCAGGTAAGTAGTTGACCGGAATTTGATGTTTGTCGTGAGCTAAGCAGAAGAAAAATTACTGCCGGAAGCTCTGTAATGATGAGGGAAAAGCTTTCAAACTGGTTTATAATCACGCACCTTGGCGACAATAGTTGGGCGGAAATTTTGAGTCCTATTTATTAAATATGAGAGTTATTTTGTTTGAACATAATTAATCTCAAAATTAATGTAAACTCATTGGTAATCAGGATAAAAGTTGTGTAAAAAATTGCCCCAAAATATTTATAAGGTTTTCTAATATTTTTTCTTTAAGTTTAGAAATCAGTTCATTTTTGTTCTTCTGATCTCTCTCTATATAAAAGAACAAATCCTAACCAACTGACTGATCAATAACGAGGCAAAACTGCTTAAGCTAAAAACTTGAAATTTGGACTATATTGGATTTGTTAGAAGATACCATTAAGAAAGGATTTTTGGAAATTAGACGTCGAAAAATGAGGATTGCAGCTATTATAATATGTCTATATCTCGGAATTCCTTAAGGTTAAAGACATGACATTTGGTATTAAGATTTTCATTTAAAATAAATAAACACATGTTTTAGTGTGTATTTTTTTTAAAGTATATATGATGTAAGAGAAAAAAGAGGCGAAAAAGGGATGTTTACATAATATTTTAGATTTATTTACTGTCGACTCTTTAGGCACGTAGCCAAGGAGGGGTCCGGAACCCCCTTCGAGACCAGAAGTAAAAAAAATTAAGGAAGGATGAAACAAAATGAAAGGAGAAAAAGAAGGATCAGCGTTAAAAATAAGAAGCTACAGGAAGCTTTTGGTTACTCTTTCTTATGAGGAGTTTTGCATTACTTGCAATACATGGTGGCGAGGTGAGCGAGATATCCTGGAAAAGTCAGGGAATTTCAAATTTCTAGAAAAGTTACGGAATTCTCAGAATTTCTGCTACTAGTCAGGTAGATTTCAAGCTTCCGAAAGTATAGTGATTTTGGGTAATAGCGTGGACATTTTTTATCATAATTTCTCGTCATCGCATCCTTGCA
This sequence comes from Thermobia domestica, assembly GCF_964235325.1. Classification (NCBI taxonomy): domain Eukaryota; kingdom Metazoa; phylum Arthropoda; class Insecta; order Zygentoma; family Lepismatidae; genus Thermobia; species Thermobia domestica. The sequence continues at coordinate 170,152,960 of NC_137466.1, read as the reverse complement.
GTATCAAACATGTTATTTCAAAAAGAATTTCTACTACTCCTTTAACCTGTCATTTGGAACAGACAGTAGTGACGGAAAAATAAAGACAAAAACTTATGTGGAAAGTAAGTTCTGTTAACATTTGATTCAACAGAGAAAGGGACGCAGATATTGTAAAATATTTTACAAGACATTATTGAGTATGTACTTTTCATAATAGTGAATATGTACTTTTTATAATAGTTGAGGTTATAATGAAAGGAAAATAGTTATATTTGAATGAACAGAGGAAGGACGTAAATATTGTAAAATCTTTTTCAATACGTTTTTTATTATTATTATTTTACTTGAGATTTCTTCATAGTTTGTTATTAAAATACTTACCAACATATCCTCATTTTATTGTCCTAACAAACCAATATATGTTGATAGTAAAGTAGTTTAGATTAATTGATCTCCTGGGCCTTCAGAATTTCGTCACGCTCCCCTCCCCCCCTAATCCTGGCTAAACAAACCAATATATGTTCCAGTAAAATAGTTTAGAATGATCGAGCCTCTGGTGTGATGACGACAATATTTCATGTCACGGACCCCCCCCCCCTTCACGAAATCCTGGCTACGTGCCTGGACTCTTTGATTCTTAAAATGAGTAAAATACATTTCATCAACGTTCCAGAAAATATTTGATTTAATAGTTATATTGACTGCCCTGTGCTGTTTTTCTTTTAACACTGGTGGAGATTTCTTTTTCCTTTTTTTTTACGATAGTTGTCAAAAATGGGTTCATTTTGGAAGTTTGGAGACGAATTATTGAATTCCTGTATAATCTTCAGTGCACGTTTTGTGTTTGATTGTTCTGCACAGGATATTTTACTTCACTTTCTTCCCACTCATAATATATCGATGTATCACCTTTACATTAAATTAGTAATACAAGTTACAGTATTACTATGCCTACCATAACGGGCGGGATTCACGTCCATGTAGCCTACCCAATTTGTATACGCAAATATGTCTCTGAATGCATTATACTTATTTTACTTTTTTTTTCAAAACTGACAGAAAACATTTGAACATTTTTTATGTATATTATTCGTGAAAATATCATTGTTTGTGGCAATTAATTCCTTTTTCATGAATTAAAATCCCTAAGTTTATTTGTAAAATTGAAATGGAGGAAGTTATATTACTCTTCTGTGCCTCTTTTGCTACAGTGTGACCGGCGTTCTTGTAAGAGAAGGGCAATTTTTCCTCGTAAAAGACTTCCTTACCTTATTGATGTAAATTGTTGTGTTTCACTTATCTGCCAAAGCCACCGGAATGAAATGTTGAGTAGGAAGAATGTATGTATCATTTCCTTAAACTTTAACTGTCTTTTAATTATCAACTAGATTTGAGCACATAGCAAAATTATATTAAAAACTGGCTTCATTCTCTAGTTCGAACGTTCAAAATATTGCATATTATTGATAATACTATAGCAATTTGATAAGGAATCAATTATAAAATACTAAATGCATAGTAAGACGTCATGTTGCAGTTGTTTGTTAAATGTTTCAGGAATATCAGCTAGAAACGCGTTTCTAAAATACATCGTCAGGGATAAAATAAAATGGAATAAATTTTTATATAATATTATTTATTGTAAAGAATTTGCAATAAGTATTTGTATGACTGCAAATTAATTTGTACAGTAACATAATAGACAATCAAACCAAATTCCCAGCAATAAGAAATGTTAATAAAATTTAATTTCAATTCTTTATTTTTTGTTTTCGACCTTAGGATGTAGGAAATGTACGAATGCTTTAATTATGCTTTATGGTTTAATGGATGGTTATGCTTTAATAAGGACGTCAGCAACAAGGCTATTTGTCCCCATCACGATAAGGCTAATGGGTAGGAAAAGTAGATAAATGTAATTGTTATAAGATCACAATATCATTATGCCTGAAAGAAATTAAGGAAAAATATGTAGAGTATCATAAAGAATATGGTTTATAGATTGGATTATGTATTAATCTCAACAATACTATATGTCATGAAGCTATGGAATATTCAAATATGGTAACACTGTTTTAGTTTATACAAACTCATTATAACAAAGCATATCTTATAGATACCTAATACTAACAGAATGACGCACCAAATATCTATTAATAATACTTGTGTAGGAGTTATGGCAATGTAACATCACCTTCAATCAGACACATCATAATTTTAAAAATGAAATGTTTGAGTTTAACGTCCCACGATTATGCCTGTTAAGCTAAGGGAAACGATGATTAAAGTAAGTGCATGATGGAAGAAATGGTGGAATAATAAAGTGGGAGGAAACGGGAGTACCCCTAGAAAACCCACGAGCACGATGTTGTCCACCACAAACTTACTTGGCCAGGGATCGAATCAAGAACCCTACGCACCAGAGGTAAGCGTTCTACCACTGACCCCTCCCCCCATCGTAATTTCAGAGTTGTAGGTATTATTTACTCAACACTAGACACTTTATTTCTTGCAGATAATAGTGACTAAGAAAGGTGTGAAGACTAAGGGCTTTGCTGTCGTGTGTAGCTAAAATTCTGCTTCGATTATTGAACAGAACGGAGCTGGACAAAACGGGGAGGAGAGTAACGTATTAGATCTAGAAGAATACATTTTAAAAATGTAATTGAAATATGTGCTTCAAAACAGAGCAACAATGATAATAATAACCGAGCAATTCTTTCCTTTTATTTCTTAGATTTTAAAATAGATGATCATACCTCGGTATTAATCTTGATGGCAAAATAATAATAATAATAATAATAATAATAATAATAATAATAATAATAATAATAATAATGTATCTGATGCATTGCCGAAAATAACAAGTTATTAAAATACAGGGTGTCCCAAAATAAGTGGAAAGTAAGGCAGACGCTTCTTTGAAGCCCAAGATGAAATATGTTCCTGAGAATTATAGGTAAAAAGTTGATAATTTGCGCGGTAGATAGCTCTGAGATTCCAATCCATGAACGAGATATGTGGAAGGTTTCTGGAAGTGAGAAGGAGAATGTATCAATATAGAATGTACCAGGACAATGATTCCCATTGGCTAATGCATCTGACGACATAATGATAGCAATTAATAACCTGCCTACGTTGCATGAATGCATTCAACGGCGTTCACACACGTCCAACACATGCCCGGTATATCGGACTGCATGCAGTGCCGTTTGTCTCCAGGCCAACGGTCAACACTTCGCGATCTCTGATGTGTTTCATTAACTGATACCAATACTGTTCCTCACCTTTCCTTGTGCTCCCTTACCGTCTGTAGTCCAACATTTTCAGAAGCACCTAGAAGGCAAGCTATCAACTTTTCATCTCACTTCTTAGGAACATATTTTCTCTGTTGGTCTCAAATAATTACCTCCTTTCTTACTTTCCACTTATTCGGGGACATCCTGTATATTTTGCTGTTTATTTTTAATTTCTAAAAAAATGTGGAATATTAAACCAGAAACAAATCCAACGCTTTATTTGTCACTGTGGCTGACAAACTTTGGAAGGTTACTTTTTTCTTATGGCTCTTTACTGACCAGGTCAAGAATCTCTCAGACATTTTTATTGCTCTTTTGCATGTTTAGTACGTACTGTCCATTGTATATGTCACGCACATTTCGCGAAGTTGACCTCGCGCTTATATACATTTATATATATGAATATATTGTATATAGACATAAATAAGAGGATTTCTTTTTCTTTCTCTCTTTTTCTCTTCTTTCTTTCTTTTCTTTTTAAAAAAGAAATTCGACCCGTAAATGGGAAAGGGGAGGCTTGAACCAGTTTTCGCCGATCAAAAGATTTCCGAAGCTCTTATAGGGATAGGATCTTAAATGTTTGAACAAACGTTTTCTTTGCAATCTAATTTGAGAATGAAAGAGAATTTAGGATATGCAACCCCTATGTTGAAAAACAGGATTTCTTTATTTTTTCAAAACGACGTTGACAGGACTCAGAAACTGATGGGCATAGAACTTGAAATTTAAAATCTTGTGCAGCTGTTCTCCTTGAATCTAACACTGATATTAATACTGATTGAAATGGAGTTCCTAAGAATGAAAGGCGGAAAAGGGTTAGAACTTTTTCACCGTTTCTTAGATCTACGAAAATTTCTTACATAGGAACCTTAAATTTTGTATCTACAACTGCTCTTCGGTTCTCCACGGGTTTGACTACATGCAAGGTGGAACTTTTTTGTTGTTAAATTCATCATCTAAGAGGTCGAAAAGGAAGAGGGTAAGCTTTTACTCTTCATATCTCGGAAACCATTCTGCGTAGGAAGTTGAAATTTGAACAAATTTTGATTTTACACATGTTGGTCAATTTCTATTCGAACAACTTGCAAACAGCGACACATGTCAAATCGTGTTTTACAGAGCAATTAACTGCACGTCGTTGTGTAGTAGTGCAAAATACTGCCAAGAAAATCGCTTATTGGAAAGGTACATCATGGCCCTTTTCATGTAAACTTTAACATTTTTCGCATATTGGAATAATATCGGAAAATGGTTTTGTGATAGGACGGGCCACTGTTGGTGTTAGAATTAAACATTATGCATAACAACTTTTTCCACAACCCACAGACATCACCATCGACGTAGTATTCAAAGATTTTGATAGAGTGATTGGGGGAATAATATAGACGTCAGCATCGTAATTATTTGCCCCCGTCACCATAGAGAGAGACTACTGACGAAGTGCATGGACTTCAAATTAAAGAAAAACGTTTAAACTCTAAAAATCATTAAAAAGATCAAAATTGCACAAAGGAGAAAAATCAAACGATGTTGGAGAAAGAATAAAGCAACGAGTAATAGTCAAAAGAATAAATAGAGAAGATAAAACATATAATAAATAACGATACATAAAATAAGATAAAATGAAATGGCAATATCTAAGACAATTGCTAAACAAAAAAGAGGCAACGATTATGAAGACACAGAGAACGCGAATAAGGTCAGCAGCACGAACTCTCTCCACATAAACTACATCATCCCCAAAGCATACCTAAGAGTACTAGGCAGTCCGATACGTTCTCTGGGATCTGAGTATTCAGGGCATTCAAGAAGAATATACCAAATATTCAGATGTACAATACACTCCTCACAATGCACACAGTTAGACAAAAGAAATGGTACAAACCCGGAATTTTACAATAACAAGCTGAAAATTGGTAGAGATGTTCACATTGTTGTTCTGAACAACACACTCAAAGTCCCAAAAAATCCCACTTAGGGAAACCAAGATATGACATCATCAAGATGGCCGACGACAGAATTTATCCCTTAAATTTTAAAACGTCGTATCTTCTTGACATTTCAACGTAGAAACTTCGTTCTTGCTTCATTTCACTCAGAAGAAATTTAAAATTATTATTTATAACGACTTCTTGTCATACACTATTGTTGTCTTTAAATATGGCGCCTTAAAGTGAAAGGAATGTGTATTTTCAATTTGTATTTCAAACTTTAACTGTGAATAACTTTGAAACGGAATTATATACGGGAAAATGTTCTGAAGTAATCGTTATTCACTGTTTTAAGATCTTTCTAACGAGCCCAAAACCATTGTTCCACCTTTAAAAATAACAGAGCTAGCCAGTTTAATGTAGAACTCGCAGTACCCAACTATCTTTAGAAATGAGCGCATCAAAATCATTTATGACGTTATAAACGGAAGTAAATGAAATTTATATTGCAAATAATAGTTGCAATATTCGGAACGACTTCTGTTAGTCTATATTTCTACCATAAATAAGTGTGAAACATACAACTTACGGAATGTTCTTAAGAGGCAGATGAAAGTTATAATTTTTCTAAAACTTAATTTTTCAATGCTGAAAAATATTTCTTTACTTAATGATTCAACTGATCCATATTGTTTTCTTTTGAGACAATTCCTTTTTATAATAAATATTCAAAGAATAAATTATATTTTCGGTTCAATATATATAGTCTTGTGAAACAAGATGTGTATGATTATAAAGTGAAAGAAGCAAACAATAATTGTTAGACAGAAGAATAATTAATGAGCGTGGAACTGCTTATGTCAATGAAATATGGAACTGCTCATGTCACTGCTTATAGTTCAAGCTCTTCGGTATCATCGTCCTCATCTAGAATGTGTGAACGGTTTTCACAGCCATGACCAACACATTGTCGAACAATTTAAGCCACTTCGGCATTCGCAATTTCGTTTCCACCAGACTTACAAGATATTTTTAGGTACATTTTTGCTTGGAATAGGTTTGTAACGACCGTCTATTAACATCCATTCCCAATCCGTTGGTGATAAATTCACGCGGTTCCACTGCTGAACCTAGTGTTAAACTCGGTAGGAATGATGCTTTGGTGCAGCTGCTGTTGGTGGAAGTGAAGATAAGTTAAATGCTGACCTAACAGACTGTATTGCCACAGCTCTCATGTATTGACGGTACCTTGCTTTATCCAGGTTACCATTTATATCGAAGCCATGTAAATCTAGAAGAAAAGATTCCCCAGCATTCACAATTTCTTCGTGAGTTGTGTCTGATCTGTTAAATACACTTACATGTTTTCTTAAAAGAGAGTTCTCTCGAAATTTCCTAAAAGCTATCGTTATTTTCCTCTCCTAAACGTATCACACCCAGTTGCGGCATGGAGGAAAAGAAATTAGAAAGAACTTCTCCGAGGCCAAAAGAAAGTTTCCTACTGCCAAACTTTGTGAGATCTGTCTCTTTATCCTGGTATTAGCATCCAAACTTCGAAATCTACATCAACATGTGCAGCCAAAAGAACTAACAAATCAGTGTCTTCTAATAAAAGAACTGAAGATACTGCTGTTCTTGGTACGGCAACTGATGTTGAAACCGCCAAGAAGCTTGCGTCGGTGGAAGCTTGAGGTACCTTAATATCCGCTGATTGAAGATACTTTGTTAAAAGTTCTATAAATCATCTTTTGTTGGAGACGTTTGCCAAAAACAGCTCTTGGGATACAATCGATGGTTTGAAATCACGATTATTGTCTCTTGCTGATTCTTTACACCTTCACCTCTCGTACTCTTCATCTTTCGTGCTTGGACCTGAGTAGCCATCAGAAACGACATTAACTCTGTATCCGTAGTGTTGCTGAATATATTTAACATACTGGAGACATATCTGACAGAAGTTGGCCGCGCGCATCCACGTTACACGATGCAATAGAAAACCTCCGTCGATTGTATATACGGGATCTGCTGGTAATACGTTCTCGGAAGGAGCAAGTTCCTCCAAAACAGCGATCAATGCTGACTTCTTGCCTTTTCGCATTGAAACACCATCAAAAAGAGCAGGTGGTCTTGCGGTAAACTCATACCTCAAGTATTAGACCAACTCCTCATCGCTACACACGACACATAGAATACGATGAAAAAGTTGGTTAGGGTTAACTTCAACATCTCTTTCTTTAAATTTCATAGTTTTGGCTACATTTCTTACGATAGAACTTTGTCTCATCACTTCAGATGAACGTCACTAAAGCGCTGACCCACAATTTATTTAATCTCAGCTACACCTCGATCTTCAGCTCAATCACAATTTACACTTTCATCGCACACTAAGACAGTAGATATGGAAACCAAAAGATTTGATGAGATTATAAAAGGTTTGTGCGAGTGAGGCAACTCATCATCTTCCGAAGATCCTTATTGTCCTGGCTTTCCAAGATTCACTCAGTTCCACGTCTTGTTTGGACGTTGTAATGAAAACATCGTTGAAGATTTCGACGGCGTCTATAACATGTGCTGATGTAGATATTGCACAGCCCCAGCGCCCAATCACATTTTCGGTCATTCCTCGACCATGTGTTAATCCATCTGCAGCCTTCATCGTACGCATTAACACTTGTTCGATTGTCATATCCGTCCATATTTCTGACCAAAATTTTTCTGTTCTTCTAATTGTGAAATAGTCATGCTTCACGAATTTGTCAAATCCTTCAGGTCTCATGATTGTTTCTAGTTTCAGTATTTGTTGCACGGTGTATGTGTGGGCAGACTTTGCATAATTGAAGTGGCCTGCAGCATGCTAGAAAGGGATCATACATTGGACGCTATAAAGGGGAAGGTTCCAATCACCTGAACGTTCTGTTCTAATAAAGAGACGCATAATATTAACCGTTTCGAAGTATTGCGCCCATAGTTTTCCGGTTCGATTTCAGACAGATACATTGTATAATGTTTCGTGTAACATTTTGAATGTCCAGTAGACATTGAGACGTGCTTATATTTTCCTGTAACAATGTACCTCGAAGTACATCTAAGTGCAAGCTTTTCAGTCTGTGAGTAAGATCTTCATTTCATTCATTTCATTTAGCAACAGCGTTGCAATCGAAACCTGAGTCAGAAAATGCGCACGAATAGCTCGAGCATATGCATACCCAATCATCATGTGGGTTACTGTGTTCTTTGCGTAGATGGTTTCCCATAACTCTTCCAAACCACTACCAGCCATAGTGTTTCCAACAGCACCGAGAAATGACATAAATAGGTGAAAACACCAAGGTGCACAATCACACACAAGAGAGGACTGTCTTTTTCTGCTGCTAGAACCATGTCTATGGTTTTAGCGTATAGTAGCTGATCAAATGTCACTACACAGGATTTTTTATTCATTTTCATGCATTGCTCCACTGCGTTCAGGAGACAAGTGTAAATTGTACTTGGGTTTCCTGGGGCAAGATTCACAAAAGGTAGAGGCAAAACGGCTGATGTTTCATATTCTTTCGGCCTTGCTTTGGTCATAGCGTCCATATATCCATTCCAACTAGAGCTTGACGTTTCTTCCATCATGTACCCCAACATCCAGCATAGATCAGCTAGTCGAGTTTTTTTAAATATATATATATATATATATACTTGATTCTGGGAGAGCTGTGCTGACATCTTCCACCTGAAGAAGGCACGTTCCTGCCTTCAAAGATCGTTTGTAAGTCATTACCGTACAAAAGCCTAACGATTCCAATTTGAAATCTACTTTTTTTCTTTTCTATTCGTAAGTAATAGAACCTCTATTAATTAGATTTCATGCCACTAAACGTTAATAATAATTTGAGCTGTAGCGCCATCTACTGATCAACTAATATAGCGTAATAACAAATTGTGGCATGCGATCACTGCTAGCTCAACGTAAAACTGAATAGCTGCGTTACTTTTAGAAATAGAACAATGGTTTAGGATCGTTGGAAAGATCTTGAAACAGCGAATAACAATTACTTCAGAACATTTTCCCGTATATAATTCCGTTTCAAAGTTATTCACAGTTAAAGATTAAAATCAAATTGAAAATGCACATTCCTTTCACTTTAAGGCTCCATATTTGAAGATAACAATAATGTATGATAAGAAGTCGTTATAAATAATAATTTTAAATCTATTCTGAATGAAATGAAGCAATAACGAAGTTTCTATGTTGAAATGTCGAGAAGATAATAGCTATAACAGCTCGTAATTAATAAGAATGTGTTAGAGTGTCCAATATGCAACCGCGCCAGAAACACATCATTGGCACGTGAGGATGTCTGCTCATGCCCCAAAACTGGCTTCACACTGTGAAGTCTATAGTCAATCGCCTGGTTCCAATCAGTTTGCTTTGCTGCTGATAGCCCATTGGATCTTTAAGACATTTACAAAGGTCGGAACGAGGAGAACTTCTCTAACGAAACCCGGCCAAGGTGGTGTGTTTGGTAGCTGTGCCGGCACGTTCATTTTCCCGAATGCCTACATATTCCGGCACCCAGAAGGCAACGACGACCAAACCCTGTTGCTAGCTGATAGCATCTCAGAAGAATGTCTTGAACGAGAATGTGCTTACTGAAAACATTCAGCAGTCTTAGAACGTTCTGAGAGTCTGTACAAACCAGCACACCGCGGAGGGTGTCAGGAAAACTCACAATGCCTGTGCTAAAGAAGATATGGGATATAGACCTGTGAAATCCATTAACACAACGTGTTATGACAAAACAACTACATGTGCCCCAATCAATAGTGAGTACATTACAAATTGAAATTACAAACTGTCCGCATGGCCAGTATGCATGCATTGACTCCACGGCGTATCACAGAGTAAAAGAGCAAGTACAGAAAGAAGCTTGTAAGAACGCCACCTAGCTGGTGGTCGCTCTAAATTTGTCCTTACAATGGGCGAAGCATGGATCTATGTAAGTGAGTGTAGAAAACTGGGTACTGATTTCATTGATGTTACTGGTTCTGGTACAAGATTCGAAAGATCGAAAAAATTGTCAAAATCACATACCGAGAACATGTCTCATCCTCAGTTTACATTGACGAAATACAGGCCAGCATTGTATACACATCGTGTGAAATTGTATCACGACAAAGCTTCAAGTCTGCCAAACACTGCTAGTCTATTGACGCATGAGAGCTGCAATTGGTATCGATTCTATTCGTTCGAGAATATTCCCATTATGATTCCAGATCTAGTCCTATGGATTCTACATTCTCAATCTGACAATATAATAATAACGGGGGAATTAACGTTCCTTCAGTATTAGATTCAAGCTAGAATCTCATAGAAGGAGACCACATATGTGCACTCTATTTTTTTTAGCTTTGTTTAATTTACAATAAGTGAATAACGTAAAAAATAAAACCAAGAACACATCCTCCATTATTGTTTGATTTACCTATTTCTATTAAAATACCACATGTTAGGTGTAACGCTATTTCTGTATATAATTATTGTAAGGCTGATTTCCGTAATTTGTACAAAAATTTACAGAATGTACGTTGGGAACAAATACCGTGTGGCTACGAAAATCCAAATGATGCTCTATGTTACTTTTATACAGTATTGAATGAGGCAATTAAAAATAATGTTCCTAAAAATTCTTACTGAAATTTGATGTGTATCTTTCTCCAACGTTACTCGCATCTCAAAGTGGCATATTTATCCAAATTCATACAAATTATTTTTAAAAAATTAGTCCATCCCAATCACCCAGAAATTAATTTTTATAGACACACATACATCATAGACCTTTTTTTCTTTGTACGAAGATTTTTTGTACTTCTTATAATGCAGATAGCATAAGAACTTTTGAACTCTCACGATTTTCTTGGCATAACATTGGTAAAAGGAGTTCCATACTACAGAAGCATACTCCACCTTACTTCTAATAAGTATATTAAATATTGTTATTAAAGTTCTGTAATTTTTTTGTTAGATAATTTGAATTCTTTAGTAAAAAATACTAGAGTTCTGAATAATTCATTAACATACTTTTCTATATGTGGTATGTAGTTACCGGTAAGTTTACTATCTAGTAATATGCCTAAGTCTTTTATAGTGATGAGCAAATGCAAGACCAAGACCAAGACCAGGATGGTCTTGGTCTTGGTCTTGCACTAGAACCTTTGATCTTGATCTTGGTCTTGGCCTTGCACACCCAGTCTTGGTCTTGGTCTTGGTCTTGGTCTTGCATGCAAGAGTCTTGCAAGTCTTGCATTTAAGAAATCTCAAGCTTTTCATAGGAAAATTTTACTATGGATATAAGGGATAATAAACTCTACAATGCACCAGTAGTAACGGAAATACAATGTATGTTTCTAAATGTAATATAATTCAACGTCGTGTAAGTATGATGATAGTGTATAACATAGCTGATGACCTTTATTTTTTATGGGTGCCCATGCTTCACTACTTATAAGATATGCGTAAATCACAACGTTTCGTAATATGTTTATATTTTTTAACAGATCCAACACTCCACGAGTTCCCAAACTGGGGAGGCTACCCCTGAGACGCATGAAAGAAAATCAGACGGCACAGTTTATTGAAATACCATGAATTGCAAAATTATTTTTACACTCTAAAGGCGTCAGGTTTTTCTTTTCAACCACGATTAGCTCATCTTTGTATTAAACAAACTTCCAATGAAATATTGAAACTTTGTTTTACTCATTCCAATATGTACTCTATGGGGCAGAAACATTCACATTACGCAAAAGCTATGAAACATTGCAGACTTTTGAAATATGGGCATGGAGAAAAAAGGAGATAATTAGCTGTGTTGAACGAACACGAATGAGAAGGTGTTAGAAATATTAGCAGTAGGAGCAAAAAAGAAGAATTCTAAATATTGTTAAGAGGAGGAAGAGGAACTGGTTAGGATATTGGCTGAGGAGGAACTCTATTATGAGGGACGTGCTAGAGAGTATTGTGGAAGGAAAGAGAGGGAGGGAGCGAAGCAGACTAGTTGAAGGAAGGTATAAAAACAGAAAATTGCTACGTCAAGACGAAGAGACTAGCTGAGGACCCCGAACGTCGAACCTTGTCTGTTGAAGCAAATAAACTGCCAATAATGGCAGAATAGCTATTATGAAGACGATGATATCTTTAACAATATTGACCAAAAAAGAGGGAGAGAAAATTAAAATAATTATTATTATAATCAAACCTCTTAATATTTTAGAATAATTTGAGTGAAAACTGAAAACGACTCAACTGTCTATGTCTTTTGTGTAAACTCAATTTATATAAATACTGTTGACCTGTATTAGAAATACAAAATAACGGCATCAAACTCCAAGTTATTTGAAGAATCACTTGTGAATATGGATTACTAGCGTCAAGTACCCACTTCGTTGGGTTAAACTAAAATAATAATAATAATAATAATAATAATAATAATAATAATAATAATAATAATAATAATAATAATAATAATAATAATATATTTCGTTAGTCAATCTCTTTTTTACTATTAGTAAAGCGCTCTTTAATATCGGTCATTTTCGATTATTTTTATGTTTCTGTCTTCTCCTCCTCCCCAAGTTGCGGGGCTGAATTTGGATTTAAACGTTATCACAAGTGTCACTGTTCGTGTCAGTGACCCCGAGAACTATGGATTCGGCACTAATATTTGTTCATTTTTGATCATTATTATGCATCTCCCACTTCCCCAAGTTACGAGGCTGAATTGGGTCGTAAACGGTGTAGAAAGTCTCAGTATTCAACTCAGCGCCCTCGAAAACTATGGATTCGACACTAATATTCGTCATTTTCGATCATTTTTATATATCTCCCCTCCCCTCCGCCAAACTACAGGAGTGAATTTTCATTTAAACAGCACCGGAAGTATCATTGTTTATCTCAGCGATCCCCAAAACTATAGATTTATTTTAATGTCGATCATTTTCGATCATTTTAAGATATCTTTCCTCTCCCTCCCCCCTAAACTGCACCGTCAAAGTGATATGACAGAAACCATCTCAGGTCCGATATTGTAAATAAGATCGAGTTCGGTTGGGTGGATCAAGAATTATTAAGTTTTATATAGTATATTAACCTATTACCAGCCAAACACTTGTATCGTTGTTAATGTCATAAAATGTGTTTATTCATAACTGTTTGAGATATAAAGTCGACTAAAAGCAGGGAATTTAATAGGTGAATTCTGTATCATGCAGAAGAGACTGTGAACAAATGAGAGGAAATGAAATATTGGAAGAATATCGTTCCAAACGCTTTCAAAAAATAGTGAAATAAACCGTCCCAAAAAAGGGACAATGGCTGATAATGGGTTAACTGAGATGGTTTCTTAGTATATCCCCTTCCCCCTTCCTCCCCTACGTTCTACCATCAAAGTGAAACAAATTCTAAGAAATTTTCCAGGAAATTTCCTCATACATGTTAAAAATTTGATTGAGATCGGTTCAAGAGTTATTGAGTCACAAACTTAGCCACTTTTATTTTTATTCATATTGATTTTTGTACATCTCTCACTCCCCTACGTTGCTCCGTCAAAGTGAACTGACATTATACCATTCCAGGCTTGAACCTCATCTATGTTAAAAATTTGATCGAGATTGCTCGTTTGGTTCCAGTTATTAAGTTTTATTTATTATTTTACAACTCCCCCTTCTCTCCTCCCCTAAGTTTTACCGTCAAAGTGAAATAACGAAAACAATCCCGGGCCCAAACTCCATCTATGTTAAAATTTGATCGAGATCGGTCGGGTGGTTCAAGAGATTAGGAGTCACAAAAATAGTCACTTTCTATTTTATAATATAGATTTATTGTTATAGTATAATGTTATATCGCTCAATCCTCGATGCGCCGTATACCTAAGGAGGCTAGAAGTTATATTGTTAAACAATTATTCAACGTATAAGCATCCACCCATGAAATCAAACTTGCGGTCACATGTACTAAGTTTTTGTCAATGTCATGAAAATGTTATTTCGATATTAATTTTATGGGCACACATTAAAAATTCCCAACGGATGCTTGAGTCTCGGAACCAAGGCCATACCCATGTAGTCAACACCTGTAGTGTACGGTATTACCAATGTTCAATACTACATTTCTCTTTAGTTTTGGAAGAAAAGTACCATTAATATGTTTGGAAACGAAACGAAATATCTAGTTTAATTTACCACGATTATGCATCGAGGCTAAGGGGGACGGTAATGATGAAAAGTAAATGAAATGGTGGAGTGAAGAAAGTACGAGGAAAGATCAAAACCCCGAGAAAACCCACGCACACGATGTTTGCCCACCAAATCTTTCCTATGGCGCAAGCTAGAATCCAACCAGGGACCCGTATAACCACACGTGACTGCTCTACCACCGAGCCGGTACTTGTGCAAGACTCTTGCGCAAAAGTCTTGGTCTTGCAGGTATGGTCTTGGTCTTGGTCTTGGTCTTGCATGCAAGACTTGCAAAAGCTGCAAGACCAAGACTCTTGTCCTCATCACTAGTCTTTTTACTAGCTGTTCCTGTAATTAATGTATTATTAATTGTATATTGGAAATTGACAGGAGTATGTTGCCTAGAATATGTAATTACTAGACTTCAGATCGGTATGCACTAAAAATCAGCAAATATACGCTAAAGATCACGAAAACATGCAGTAAAAATATGTGAATATGCACATAAAAGGATAAATATGCACCAATCAAAAGATGAAGTTAAATGAGAAATCTTATTACATCTTAGGGAAGAAAGTTGTATTATTTGAACTACATATACTTCAAGTATAACTATGATGCATTCATGTTACAATACGCTCGGTATTTTCTGGCAAAAACCTTCTGCGTTTGTCAGTCAAAACATTTCTGTACATCAAAAATGTTCCTTCCGCGTCACAGGTCGTTAAAGGACAGCATTTCACAGAAGCAATGTTACTTGGCGATAAATCTGGAAATTCGTTCATTGTTTCCAGGAACACTTTATTTACGTGAGAAAATAATTTTATTCCAGGATTTTTCGCTGGCATATTGATTGTGGCTTTCGAACAAATGCTTGACCGACTGGTCCTGGTGAAGTCTGTTTCGTTATTGATTCAAACAGCTCAAATGCACTACAAAGTCCTAATCCCCGCTTTTCTAACCTCGTTATGATCTTTGAAATTGAATTGAAATGAGCATTGATAAATGCAAGTTCGCTTTTAATGTTTTCAGCTCCGCAAGCGTCCACGGTTTCTTGAATATGTTTGGCTTCTTTGAGATTCAAACAGCTCAGTATTTGAAATTAACACAACTATCTATCTATATCAATATATTGTAATCTACAAATATTATACACAATTAAAAAAAATTAGAATGCGAAAAGTATCTGCAAATAAAGATTAAATATACTGAGAGAAGTTAATAAATATTTTTGGCATAAACATATGTACAGGGTGGTCCATAAGTCAGTACAGTGGATTATTTTGGAAACAAATATGAATAAAGCAAATTTGGTTAGCGGAGGGCTGACTTGGGTAAAGGAGCTACTGATTGATGCATGCGTGGTGAATGGCGGCCATCTTGATGGCCGCCATCTTGAATCTAGGTTATTTTTTTTTCAACTGAGAAGTTAGGCATGTGACACATCAATTAACACTGTTTTTTGCAGGGGAATACAGTCTCGGAAGCAGAAATGAATTATCATGTTCCGTTCCAAACTTATGACGCCCCAAAGTCCCACCTACAGGGTGCGCTTCACATGTTGCCCGTCCATTGCAACACACAACCGGAGTCTCTTAATCCAGTCCTCCTGAACCCGTAACAACACAGCGTATCACAGGCGTACTGAACACGTCCCTGTAGGTGTGCAACATCCCGAATCTTATCCTGATACACCAGGTGTTTTAAGTGTCCCATAAAAAAACAAGGAAGTGAGGTCCGGCGACCGGGCTGGCCACTCTTCAGGGCCTCGACGACCGATTCAACGTCCAGGAAAATGCAAATCCAAGCATTCCAGCACAGGCAACGCATGGTGCGGTAGGGCACTATCTTGCTGAAAATATCGCGGCAAGGTGGCATCAGGGCGGAGAAGCAACGGAAACACCAACTCCTGTAACATGTCTAGATATTGGACACCATTTAGGGTACCAGTAATGAATAAGGGTCCTATAATCGACGTGTTCCATATGCCACACCACACCATGATATGAGCAGGGGTAACCCTCTTGCGGGGATTGATCGCATGTGGGTTTGCATCCGACCAATATCTCATGTTCTGGCGATTCACTTCCCCATCCAAATAAAAGTTTTACGAGAGCTATCATAGAACAGGTAGACGCACAAATGTCGATAGAGTCAAATATAGACACTCGCTGCTTTCGCTTCAACTAGTGGGGAACTGTAGTGCGTGGAAGAATTTAAAGTAATTTGTCAGCGATGTCAGACTAAAGGTGACGATAACAAGAATGTTTTAAATCACAATACCTATTTTTCACTTTCTAATTATGAACATCGAAGACATATTTTGGTCATGATGAACATTTATTATATATGTTTTCCTTTTAATTATTATTTCAGCTATATTTCTTCCCAATCTGAACGACGCTTGCATGAGATGTTTGTGTGAAGCCGCAACTCCAGGATGCAATGTAAGCCATGGTTGTACGAAAGGTTATTGTGGTCCTTTCTATATTTCACGAATATATTGGGTGGATGCAGAAAAGCACGTTCTTCCCGAAGATGATCCTGAAAGAGAAGGAGGTAAAACTTCATTATATATATATTAGCTCGAGAAGTATCAGTAACTAAATAAAGCTATGTTTTAAGAGTAAAGTTAACTCTTTCTTACAGTTTATTTCCGTATTAATGTGGTAATTTGGTAATATATAAAAATATGCACACTGTATGTTTGTTCTCTATAGAAATCCATACTGTTGGCTTGGCATATTTCTGGATAACTGTATGGAAGATTCCGTGAGCTATTTAGAATTTAGAAACTGGAATAAAACCACTAAAAGATTAGAAAAAAAACATTCCATCCTCCTTTAACTGATTTTTTGTCCTTGAGCAAAACCAGTTCTTCGCAACGATGAGGAACAGCCACGGAGACAAGACGTTCGAATTTGGAATTACAATTATTTTTAAAGTTAATTTTGATATAAGCTTTCGAAATTGAAAGAGAAAAACCACATCTATCAATTATATGCTTAAATGAATAAATTTAAATCTTTTTAGAGTAATTTAATGTTTAATACAGAAATTCATTTCGATTTTTTAAAGCTATTAATTACAGGTTCTGCGATTATAGTTTTTAATTATTGTTTTTTTTTCTTGTACAGCTTATCAAGACTGTGCCAATGAGTACAACTGTGCTAAACACATTGTAGAGAACTACATGACAAAATATGGTAGGGTAAGTTAACTTTAATATTAACAATTGCAAGTAAGAAATTTTACTAGATAATTAAAATCCTAAATTTTATAGAATAGGAACAAATGGTAATAACTACGATTTTGTAAAATTTAGGAAAGAGTAACGACTAAAAACAATGCCAATAGCTTTAATTAACACATCGCTAAAATTAGCATGCGTAACAAGGAAATTACCTATATGGAAAAATTCAAGCTAACAGAACTTTAAAAATGCATTTGGAATTACGTATGTGTCTATTATGATTATAATTCATAGCAAAATAAACAAAGAACTTAAACGATCGAAAGTGTGCTAACACTCACCCATGAACATTCGTGCTCTTGAGTGATAACTTGAAGAAAATGCAAACTTATGGGCTACCACTCGTAAAATTAAATATCCTTTAAAAAAAAAATAATAATCACCCTTTATTGTTATGCCATTTAGGCCTTGCTATACATTCAATTTAATGACCCATTGTTATGCCATTTAAGCCTTGCTATACACTATGAGATAAGTCCTAAGAAATATCTTAGGATTTATCTGAGGAAAAATGTTACCATATATCTCGTAGGAAAGCCTACCCTTTTGTACCATACACGTAGCTACACTGCACATCCTACTGATATTGATACCAGGCGCTATATTGTTAAATTGCACACTTCTAAATAAAGCATAAAAATCAGAATATAAATTAGCAAAACACCTCATTAGTCCCTACACCACTCTTCAGTTTGTCGAGTATTTTTGTTCATTCACCCATATACGGCTGGCGGGCTGAAATTTGTTTGTACCCAAATTTGTTTTCACTTTTTCTCACCTGATGCCGATTAAATCGAAGTCTTACGAATTTTCTTGCCGAAATAGAGCGTGCTCTAAACAAGAGAAATCTCATAGAATCGTTCAGAACATAGGAAATGACATGCGATCTGATGCCATACATGTTTAGATTTTGACTCTAGGAAAAATAGCGAGAGACTTCCTAGAATCTATCTTATAGTGTATAGCAGGTTTTAGGTTCAGTGTTTCTTCCAGGTATCTTTCGGGGAAGCTTTGCACCCTGGAGTTAAAAAAAAAAAAAAAAAAATAAGTTGCCGTTGCCAATGTATCAAAATAGTGTCCTAGTGCAATCTCCTCATAATTTGAGTTTGTACTCCCTCTTACCCCGCCCGCGGACAAAATTTTCTGGAAGAAACCCCATTTAGGCTAAAGGAAACAGATAATTAATGAGAGTAGATGATTATGAAATAATTTGTGTAATTATTTATTTTCTTTAATTCTTGTTTTTCATTTGTCAAATTAAGAATCATGCCAGGCGGGAAAGAAACTTTTAGCGAGCCGTGATTTGCCATAACTGGCCTAGAGCAGTGGTTCTTAACCTAATTCTTATCACGACTCCCATTTTATCACATTCTCTTGCCAGCAACCCCCGTATAATTTCTGGTTCGTAATAAGCTTGTATGGGATTTTTAATATACCTATTGCGGAGATGTCACGATATCCATCTATTTTTATAATAGTAGAATCCATTTCTTGTTTATAGTAGATACAGTAACTTCCCTAAAAGCGAATGGATTAAAATCAAATTTGGTCAGTTCATTCATATTACAAATATCGAATTCTATCCGTCATACTGTTTCAAAATGGAGGCCGTTTGAAAATTTTAAAACTTCCTAACTCCCTTAATTTTGGGTCATGTGATAAAAAAATTAAGTGATTTCTTATTTTGGTTTTAAAAACTTGGACAGTTCTTAGAAAAGTTATTGAGTATTTTAAATGGCTTGATAATGTGCGTCACGAAGATTGAACCGGACATTGCCGCACTAGTGAAATCATAATATGCACAAGTATATCATTAGCTTTGTTTTAATTGTATTTCAATCCTATGCAGATTTTGTTCCATTTGTATTTTTCTGATATTTCAATATGTAGTTCTCATTAGTTTCATATAGTACCTCTTTCATGTAAATTAATTTTTAATCAACTCTGCACCTGTTGAAAATGTTTAGTAGATCTATATTTTGTTATTCTGAATAGTATGTAGAAAAATTAAAAAAGAAAGACCTATCAGAACAAGATTCAAAATAATATTTAAAAATATTTTCCGGTATTAGATTCTAATTATATTTATCTCTTCCTCTTATCTTCGTGACTCCCATGAAACCCTCTCGCAAACCCCTAGGAATCGCGATCCGCAGGTTGAGGAACACTGGCCTAGAGCATGTAACCCGTCTAGGTTGAAGATAGGATTGCAAGTAACAACTGTAGGCATAATAAAATACGAGTTAAGGTGGGCACCAGTAAGAACAAGGGAAAAGAAGGTGGCAGGGATACTTCAGTTGGTCTCTTTGAGGAGATCAAAATTATTGAAGGAGAAAACCCCTCTCATCCCAGGGGCGGATCCAGGGGCCCCCCAGAAGAGGAAACTTTCTTATTTTATATATATAAATAAAACCCATCAAAAAGTTTGGAGCCCTTAAAAGTAGCAGTATGACAACCCCCCCCCCCCAAAAAAAAAGTCGGTCCTGGATCCGCTCCTGTCTCATCCCCCAGTAATTCTCATCCTGGACATCAAAGTAATCACGTGGCTGCTATATGTTGAGGAATCAAGCTGATTTGTCCGGTAGTGTAACCTATTATTGTCACAAAAGTCACGAGTAGTAAAAAAAAAAAAAAAAAAAAAAGAAAGAAAAAGAAAAGAAAAGAAATCGAAAACGAAAACAAAAGAAAGAAAAATGGTTGTGGGTGGAAAACGTATAACTCATTTCTCTGGGATTTGGATTTCTGAGCCTTTCGGCATCTATAGCCATGCTAGCCCGTCACATATGAGGGATGACGTCCCTCGGTGATCACACGATCCGGGGAAAGGGAAGGATGATAGGATTGGGGGAGGTAGGAAGCGGTCAGGGACCTATTATGTTAGGTACCACCCCAATCAGGGTAATGAAAAAAAAAAACAGGAAAATCTCACTCAGGATGGCTGGCCTGAAAAAGAACTTAACACTTTTTCGACCGAGTGCTCCCACTAGGAATCGAACCCGGGACCGTTTGCACCGAGGGCGAGAGCGTTAGCGACTACTCTACGCGGGGCCATCAACTGCATAGTAGATCGCTTTCTTTTGCATTTCACACGTGATCCTAAAGTTTTCTTTACTTGACGAAAAGTGTAGAGAACTCTGCACAACGTTCTTCATCATCTGCGTCGAGAACCTCTCAATAGTTCCGCTTCATGATTTCAAGTTTTTGTCAGAGATTAAAATTATCTGTATATTCCTTGTATATGTTTAATTGTCTTCTATTCCCATAAAGAATAAAACAATAAAAACAATTGTCGTATCTGTTCATTGAATTGTTTCTGGTTAGTCCTTAAACCGTAATTGTAAAATGTAACATTACAATTCGCTAAGCTTACCTCCATTTTTTTTTAATTTTTAGTGAATAACTTAAAGAAATGCAGAATATAAGAAAAATGTATGAAGTGAGCAAGATAATATCTACAAAATGTTCTTAAATTAACTAATAACTGTCTCCAGGGGTAAAAGTGGACCTGAAAAGGTAGAGGGACGCATGACGTCACTCCGTCCCTCGTGCCCATTTTTGTCCATTATAATTTTAGGAAGTGGAGGAACGCTGTAAATATTTTTGGAAGTGAAGGAACGACGTCCCCGTGCGTTCTCCCTCACTTTTTCTGTTAACTGTTTCCAAACCTTTGTTTATAGAGCAGAAATTCGAGTGTGCAGTTTGTGACGTCAAAATTGTTGGGCGCCCAAATTTATACACTACTGTATACGGATTGTCTTGAAAATGACTATTCGCTCATAAAATAGTATTTTTCAGATACTATCTTGCTGACTTTCTATATGTTTGATATTCTTTATTATCTTTAAGTTATTCACTAAAATCTTCAAAAAGTGGGGGGGGTGCTTGGGGAAGATCCTTAATGCAAATTCGAATATTTTGTATTAAATAATTTAATTTTGTGTTGCTTATTAAACAGGATTGCAACAATGACGGAGTAACAAATTGTCTTGACTACGCTCATATCCACTTCAACGGTGGCGTAAGATGCGAAGGATCTATAGAGGATACAATTTTTTACAGGAGATATTCGAAATGTGATGGAGGAAGGGAAATAGGTATAGTAGAAATTTTTCTAGTTTCAACTAAAGTTAACACTATGCGTTGAATTTTACAGCGAAGCTTTTTTCTTTTCCTTTATATTTTGATTTTTTCTTTTCTTGTTAAAATGCTAGGTACACCCTGATTCATGGACCTTGAAGTGAAATCTTTCGAAAACTATTAATACGATATGTTTGTGCTAATGATGAAATGAAAGAAAACATTTGAAAGTTTAATTTATCATATTCATAATCTCGGCTTTTGGTGGTAGCACAAGCCTAGTTTTCAAAATGGCGTCTATGCAGCAGAAAGCATTCTGTTGTATGGAATATAAGAACTACTTTTCCATTGTTATCATACACCGTGTGTTCTGTATGCAGTTTCCAACAGCACCTCCCGGTCACCAAAATATTCTCAGATGGTATCGACAGTTCAAGGATACTGGCTGCCTCTGTAAGTGTATAAGCACATGATCTAAGTGTTTATGATGAAACAGTATATCCAGTTATGGCGAGTTTCACACGTAGCCCACACTTTCACAGGAGCTAACACGCGCGCCAGTTGGGAAGTTGTTATTCCGCAACTAACTATCTGGAAGATTTTACGAACCTTCTTGCGATTAAAACCGTACTACACACAGTTGTTGGAAATGTTACAACCGGACAATCTTGTCAAACAACATGAATTTTCTACTTCTATGCAGAACGCTATGGATGACAATGGTTTTCTTGACCTTCTGTTTAGTGACGAGGCGACATTCTATTTGAGTGCTAAGGTTAATCGTCATAATGTTCATATCTGGAGTACTGAACCACATGCTATAATGCAACATAAACGAGATTCCCTGAAAATGAATGTGTTTAGTGCATTGTCTAAATCAAAGGTGTGCGGTCCGCTCACCTTCGCGGGGAACACTGTAAACGGTATGTAATTCCTCAATATGCTACACTTGTGATTGTTTCCATAAATGAAAGAGGATTCGAATAAATTATTTCAACTTGAGGGAATACCCTTCCACAGGCATATTGAAGTGCCTCGCTGCCAGAATGAAGAACTACGTCGTTGGATTGGGCGATGTGCTAAAAATGATTTAGCGTTTATCCCCTAAATCTCCAGATCTGACATTTGTGATTTTTTCTTAGGAGGCATATGAAAGACACAGTGTACGGATCGGATCTCCATACCAACAACGTTGGATGAGTTCCAGGATGTATTACAGCTGCATTTACGACTATTAGTAAGGATATGCTGGAGCGAATGTCGGGCGAACTAGAATATCGCATAGATGTGTGTCGTGTGACGAAAACCACGTCGAACATTTGTAACAGTCAATCTTGGACAGCTTCTGTATATTTTTGTATTATTCGTTATTGTCTTATACTTCTTCAAATATTGCCTTTCAATCCTAGTGAATCATTTATAATCATCCTGTATTTTCATGAATTTCTCAGGGGACTCATAAAGTGCTTTAATCTAAGATAATTAGTACTTTTTGGAAGTTTCTCATCTTGTTGAGCAGTACATCACCAAAGTGAATGATACCATAATTTACCTACAAACGTACAGCTCAACAATGGAAAAGTTCTCAAATATATTGGAAAATGGACGTAGATCGTAGCAATTTATAATTAACAAATGCTAAGTTGATTACATCAAAGTAACATGATTATAGACAACCATACATTCTTTAACGTGTTTGTGGTTGCATAACAGGACAGGGGTTGTTGTACTGCAAAGTTTCAGCGTACTTTCATAGTATATTATACTGCCTCTGTTTGTAACATTTTAAATGAGTGGGACACGAGTGTGAAGTCTCTTTTTTTTCTTAAGTTTTATGATTATGCATTTTGCAGAATCTTGAAAACTTTTAAATTCATTGCTGTAAAATTCAATTATATGTATCATATAGCGGCTAAATTGGCGTTAGTCTGAATCAATAAACTCGCGACTGCGCTGTTGCCAAATCTAGTGTGAAGAATTTGCTTTTAGGGATGAAAATTGTGATGTGTTGATAAGGCTCTTGTCTTGCTAAGAACATGGAACATATCAGTCAAACCAAACTCTCAGAACAGAACGTAGCCAATGTTCCTGTAAGCAGATTGGTAAACATGAGAGCAATGTTCCTTCGACTGCCACACAAAATAATATCCTCTTTAATGAATTGAGTGCAGTTGAATTTTGCTTCTTTATAAAACTTGGAATGACATCGGTTAGTTGTTTGCAAAAGGCAGAATTCGCACTCTTGGTCAATTAAGTCGGTCACACAATTATTTCAGTTTTCTTTTACATGTTTATGCAAATGTATTTTCAATTAATAGCAGAATATTTTTTCAAACTACAAATTTTCGGGAAATATCATATTTTCTCTTACATTAGTTACATTAATTACATTAGTGCCTTCAAACATTCTTTGTAATGAACCAATATGAAAGGAAATGGGTGAAGTAATGTATGGAAGCATTATAATATCGACGAAAGAATATAAGATAAATTTAAAGAAATGATGTGACAATGTTAAATCTGAAGGAAAACAAACAAAACCAGGTAAATATATTACGAAGAAATAGAAGGATTACAAACAGTAGGAAGGAATGAACAAGATATCTGAACAAATACATGGAAACCTGAAAGAGAAAATAAATATGACGGTAGAAGTAAGAATGAAAAGATAATAGTATGGAACTTGGAAAGCGCAGCTTTACTTAAATAGAAACTATTTATGTTGAATTATATGTAGGTAAGAATCGACTACAGAGTCCGAATATAAAGAATAAAAAGCAAGAAGGGCAGAAACAAGTTTACGGTACTATGAGAGAAATTTGAGTAAGCTCTTGGAAAAGGTGAGAAGTGAGAAAGCACTCCGGGCAGATAAAATACATTTAAAAAAATATTCATAGTTCTTGGTACCGCATACTGGCCATCTTATAGTGAAAATGTAACAAAATAACAAAATATATAACAGAATGTCAACAATAAACATGCAACAATAACAATGATTGTTACACAGAGAAATAGTTAAATAGAAACGGATAAGAAAATATAGATAGTATGTATTAATTCAGACAAGGCTTTTGGCTGATTAAACTGGGATACTTTGTTGAAAGTGCCAAAGGAAGTTAAGATGAAAGAAAAGAACACTCGCATACGAACTCGTATAATAGTTCGAATAGCTGAAGGAATGATACAGGAAACTGTAATTGGAAAGGAAATATGACAATGAGGGCAAGGAAAAAAGATGGACTTTTATAGTTTTAAAAGTAAGGTAATGCACAAAAAGCACATGATAAATTAGTACAAATACATGCTACTTTGCAGTACTCAAATTGTTTTAGTATAAAGTCCTATCAAGAAAGACGGAAGAATCATTACATTAGTAAACATATGGCTTATTCTAATATACGAAAACAGGACATTGTCAGCAACGAAGGAGGATGAAAACAAACAACTTGCAACATTTAAAAGAGAAATATTGCGGAAAATGCATACCAGTATGCAACTTGGAAACTGTAAATGTGAAATGAGATACAACACAGACAACATAGGAAACTACACTTTAATATATATTGACAGAAGACCTACATTAAAAATGAATTAAAATAAAATTGTCTACACTGAAATCTAGGTCTACATTAAAAATATAAACAGCTACGTAATTTTATGATAAGATGACATACAGGGTGGTCCAAAAGTAGGTATACAGTACCATACTGATCAGCTCATTGCATTTTATATCATTTCTTATTGTTATCTATCAGGTATACCGTACTTAGTTTATTTATTATTTGTTCTTAATGTGTTTTTACTTACATACTAAGCTCGGATAAGCCGAAGTAAATAAACCCATAAACTAGAATGTTATACTTGATCAATGCAGGGGTATATACCTATTTTTGGTCCATCCTGTATTATGAGATAATTTCATGTACAGCGCACATGCAATTGAAAATTCTGGACATATGAATCTAGTTATCCCGAGATTAAAGGGCAGCAGAAAGTGAGAGTTAAACAAGAAAACACCTTAGATATACTAACAAGATTTACTATTAATATTCCTTGTAAGATCTTTCCCTGATTATTATTTTTTATTTCAGTACAATCGAACATGTGTTGTGAGTTTTTGTTTGTAATTTTTGATTACTAGTATTTCTCTAATACTTCAAGAATAACAAAAAGAATTTTATCAAAGTGTAATGAATTTATTAATTAAACAAGTTTATGACTCGTTTAAGTCACTATTATGATGAGTTTTCGGTCATCCAGAAATATCTAGAAATTCTATGAAATCATTGAATAACATATTTATAGTTGTTCCTTAACATAATAATTGAAAATCTTCTGTTCTTGTTTTTTCTAGGTTCAGCATTCTTTAGAAATGCCTAAAATATATTTTGGGTAAAGAAACATCATCGAGACTGGAAAAGTAATATTATTGCTCAAACTTTATTTTTCTACGATATGAAATACATTTCTCTGAAGTGGCCTTGGTGATTCCTAGTTCACCCAAAACACGTGGTTGCAGGAACCTGTCGTATCTCTAACATCAACGACCTCTTGAGTGAATTCGATAAGTTCAGAATTTGTGCAACAGTTAAATATTTAATTTAAAATATTTTAGTCCCTTTTTTGTTAAGTGCATTATTTGGTGCATCGAAGACTGTGCTCTCGTTACAAGCTTTGCCTCGGAGGATAGCAGGTATACAAAATGTATCGGTGTTTCGATCATGGTTTGATACAAATATTATGTCACATTTTTTTTAAATATTCTATTTCAATACGCTCAAATATATGTTGTATGTCTGTGTAAATTCTAAATACTACTGTGTATTTCTCTAAATAAGCCAAATGTAACAGGAATAATTCTATCAAAATACAATGAATTTACTAGTTAAACAAATTTATTTATCTGTTTCAACCACTATGTCATCTAGAAATTACATAGAATTCATAGAATAACATTTATAGATATTTCTTACAGAATTCTATATCTTTAGCATTAAGTTTTTTCTATATCTTTAGCATTATTCTAAAATTGGCTACACTATTTCAATCGGCATATTTCAGCAAAATTCTTAAGCTAGTGTAATATTTTTTCATTAGTACAACATATCACTTAATACATAATTACACACCATTTAGTATATACAAATAAAACTATAAAAATAAATATAACATTTATTTTAATTATTTCAGCATGAACACCAAGTTGTTATATTATTTACTTGTTGGGAGTAATTGCATACATGAACGAAAAATTTTCACTAATAGTCATTATATCTGAAAAATTGATTTTCTGTGAAGAATGTATCTAGACTACGAGGGAGAAACACTATAAGTATTAAAAAAACATGGGTTTTTAAGAGGTGTTTTTTTTTATTTTACTAAGCATAAGTATGAATCACTTATACTAACAGTACCAAATCGCGATTATTCAACTCACGTTTAGAATTGACTTATACTAAGTTAACCGGAGATGGAGCATGACACATAGATCTCTAATTTTGACTTATCTCATTTTGTCCAGTTTCTGACATACTGTTTCTCCTACGCAATCTAGATAGATTGTACAGTAATGACTAAAATAGTATTTATTGTAATCTCATTAAAAGGGTCTACATAACCACGCATCCTCACCGTTCTATAACAGTTTTAGCGTGATTTTGGGTACATGTGTTCCAGATGTAGACTAATTTGCTATGAAATATCACGTTTGAGTTAAGATTATATATAAGAAAAATAACATATAAAGGATGCCGAACTCATTCTACATTTACCACAACAAATGAGCATTTTTTGGTGAAATATCATGCGCTTGTCTGAGATTGACATATGCCCATGTTGATTTAAAAAGTGGCGAATAAGGAAGATACTAATGAGCATGCGCAACGGTAGATTTTGAATAAAGTTAATTTTGTTATACATTTGTGGGGTGTCCATAATTTTAATTTTCAACATTAATTATGCAATATCTAACATAATTAAAAATATTACAACACATACATACATACACGTGTATATCTCTACTAAAATACCCACATATATTTGTGTTAATACGTACAATGTTCAAATATTATAGTAATTGTGTTTTCTTTTATTCCACGCCACATTGCTACTGATATGTCCAATCAAGTGTGAAAAAAACAAGATATTACAATACTTATCTTATTAGTGTCACTAAAACAGTCAGAGTCGGTAGAAAACATAGATTTCAAATACATGTAAATTATTTACACATATAGAAATGTGAATAATCAAAAGTTTCTTTTATTTAACTGGAGATAACATTTAAATTTATATTTCGGCTAGCTTGTAAAATTGGTACATTGAAGTAAATACACGGTAAATGAATTTATAAGAGAACTATACATTAGAGGGCAATTTTAGGTAAAATTATATCTTCAAATATTTATCTTTCCTTGTTATTCGCTACTTCTTGTATTGTTTTTTCGTACAAATAATAAATATTAAACAAATGTATTATCAAGTTGTTCTTGATGCTGTAATAATAGCTTGAAAGAACCTACTCTTGTCATACAATAAAAATTATTTTAATTAAATTATTACTTTTTGGTTGTTTATATATTGACAACCTCATTAACCACATATAATGTTACTTTTTACATGTTTTTCGATGGAGAGAATAACGTGAGTTTGATTAATTTCTTTTTGCGTTTCTCTTCTTAATTTGTGGCATACATAAGATGGAAGAAAATTAGAAATCACGGGAAAGTTTATTTTTTGATGATGTTGCTGTGTTTTTAGGCATTGTAAGTCAGGACCACTGAATAAAAAGTGGAAACGCACGCACTTGTTTGTCGTGAATTGTTAATTTTCTTCTTAAAGCGATGTTCATATTCGAATAGAAATATTACGGAAGTCAACCCATTCTAGTAACTATACTTAACATAAGCAAACGAGCAATTATATCACTCTGCAGCTCCATGTGTAACCGGACATCTAACTTGTCTGCGTCTGACGTATGCACCATAATCACTTATGTTAATTTAAAGAATGGTGCCTAATGCACATACGCAGTGCTATGTTTTGAATTAAGTTCACTTTGTTGCGATTACAATTTTTACATTTCATAATTTTTATGTTCAACATTAATTGTGCAAAATTTATACATCCATAATATACCATGTCAAATATGGAGAAATTACTATAACACACACGCATATTTCTACTCAAATACCCACACACGTTTTTGTTAATATGAACAATATTTAAATATCATAGTAATAGTGTTTTATTTTAACCTACGTTACATTGTTACTGATGTGCCTAATAAAAATTGACAAAAAAAAAAAAACAATATATTATACGCACGAACTCTCATTAAAATTACACATGTTTGAAATAAACTACTGAAATGCATCATACATACACTATATAACAAAACATGTCAAATTACGAGTCGTGTTATAAATCAGCAGCAGCACACACATATACCCACAATACTTATCTTATCAATACCATATAATATACATTTCAAATACATTTAAGCCATCCATGGCAAAACACTTTCATAATAACACAGATCCGCATGTGGAAAATGAATGAATCAAGACGCAATGAACTACAGTGCTATAATCACGGTTGCACAAATGCCACAAAGCTCTAAGGAAATGAATCAAGATCATGCACTAGGTTCTGTATATACATGAAGTTGCATTGTAAATTGTTGTTTCAATCGAATAGTTCCATTAAATGTTAACGCTGAAATTGATTAAGATTTTACATATGCTAAATAATGATATAATTTAGATGGTGGCGTAGACGTTACAAATAGTTAAAGCAGCGCATACACTTTTGATATCCCTGTGGAATAACCTCCTCCATCCGATGAGAAAAGACCAAACAAGCTAATAATATATATTGAAAATGAATAATATTGCACGAGATACTGTATATCTTTGATGCACAAGGTACTGTAGATCAGTAACTGGTAAATAAAGGAATTCCTTGATGAAACGTATATTCCAATCCAAAAGTAATGCTGAGTAATTTGGTTTGTCTTCTAAAATCATGAATTATTTATCAGACGAAACTTAAAAACAGGATCACAGCTGAGATTTTAGAATGCTCATAATAGTAAACGGAGATCCTTCATAATTTTAAGTGCATCTTCTCAGAGCAGACTGGTCCTCTACAGTGTAATTTTACCAGAAAATACTCCCCTCTGACCTATTTTTTTGACCAGCCAGGCGTTATATTCTACACGTTCTTTATATTTGTCAACAAATCCATATGCTTCTCTACTATTGCTACAGGTAAGCAAATGACAGGTAACACTGTTCAACATGATACGAAGAGAAACCCCTACAGTACACCTTCACGAGGACTGCCGAAGATCACCGAGGATTGGCTTTAAAAACGGATGCTACAGTACAGAAGTTATCAGTCTTTGGCTGGTCACACCTACACTATTCTTTTAGCATGCCTGGGCTAAAACCACATCCCTTTTGCTTGTGTGGGCACTGGGAACTCCTTAGCTTTCTCAGGCTCTGGAGTTTCCTTTATCTTGGCTCGCCTGGCCCTTGGGACCCTCCATTAACCAAGAAATTATTTTGGTCTTGGATAATTGTAGAGATGCTATTGTATAGAACCGAACTTTTAAAAATGGTTGTGGGAGAAAGTCCAATCCCATGTACGTTATTGCTCTACCAAATCTGCCTCAGCGAAATATATATATATATTTTTTTACAATATTAATGTAAGTACTTGGAACCCTACCTGCAGCCAACAAGAAGACATGCATGACACATGGAATACCGTGATATTTACCCACACTTAAATAAAAGTGTATCGATTTTTTAAAAAATTACCCGATGACGTAAGCGTCAGTAGACCACCGATAGGTGACTAGCGACATCTCGTCAAAGATTGGTGACTCCGCAGCGATGATCCGCATTGGCCCCACTTCCGTTTTGAAAATTATACCACTAGTGGCAGAGACGTGACGGAACGCCAATGAACCACAAAATTACTTCCACAAAGTATGTTAAATCACCTATATACGTGATTTGTTTACTTTAAAGTGTGTCGAAAATACATTAAGAAAGAGTTTAGAAAATGTGCCCGGGGGGGGGAGAACCACCGACTTTATGATTACTAGCCACGTGTTCTTCCGATTCCTTCAAGGAGGCAATGAGGAAAACGCAGCTTGTAGAGGGATAAATCATTGGGGGCTTTTTAAATAAATTGGTTAATTAGAGTGTTCCTTTAATCGTATATATTCGACGATAACCGTTTGGGATCAGACATAATGCATTCGCCATTTAATTTTATAAAAAATGACACGCGTTTTTTTCTTATTTACTTTATTTCATAGTTCTCTTATATTCACTTTCTAATGATCGGCGACAGTTGCTATCGAAATTCATACAATTATTCGCACTCATCTCAAGATTTTTCACTTCATGATGTAGAGGCACGGATTACTCTTGAACCCCGGAGCTCGCTTTAGGAACAATTCGTCGGGAAAATATATTATAATAACCGTATACATATGACTACCGATAATTCGTGTTCATCCCTTCGCGATTCGCCACTACGAATCGAAGAAGCGCGGACCAAAATGAAGTCCTCGCTGCTACGTGGTGGTAACTTCAACACCCCGACTCTAGATATCTGTTTCGACTCGACGAAACCGTGCCACTAGTGGCATAGTAGCGGCAATACTTCGACGCGTCGCTTTATCGACGGTCGACATTTACCGGCAAGTAAGTCACTAGGTATTGGCGACGTTTACAGCATGGGGTAGTTACTTTTGGGGTAGGTAAACGACTTAAGTAAGAATGACTGTTAGAATAACAATTGGAAAATGGCAAGCTAATACTTTCTCAGTTAACTTTCTTGAGATAGGATAAGTTTGGCAACATTGACTCAGTTGTTGCCACGTCGTTTGACGGTAGGAATAGAATTCATTGACGTTAGGTCCCATACCGTAGCAGCTTACGTCAACCCATCATAAGATTTAGGTCGGATTTTCATGCAAGCGTCCGTTGCGTTCGTTGCTTGTTATTTTTATGTGTAGACAACAGAAAGTTGTGTTACACGTAGAACCGTACTTAAACAACTTTCTCAATTGGCTATTCAGTCTCATCGCAAGGAAAAAACGCAATGGACGCTTGCATAAAAATCCGCCTTTACGTTGTAGTTAGGCTAATTGGCATATGCAGTTATAACTGCTTACCGGTATGTGTTGCGATCATGAATTTTTTTTTTTCGAAGTTCAATATGAAATGAAACCCCTTGTGACCTCTGTGAGTAGTCCAATGAATTTTATTTCAGCTTTTGTTCTGTTTGCCTTGTGTTCCTGGGAGTCATTCCATATCAGTGTTGCCACACCTGGTACAATTGTACCAAATTCAGCCCTTTTTGTCGTTCTTCGGCCCGTTGGTACCACGCTGGCATTTTCAGCCCCTTTTGTGAAAAAGTTGGTACAATTCTACCCAATTCAGCACCATTCAACAAATACTTGTCACATTTTCAAAAGTGTCAGTAAGACTTTTCCTACATCTCACGTTACTCATACTGTGTGTTGGACTCTCAAAAATGCTGTTGAACATTCATTCTGTGACGTTGCACCGCATAACGCTACGAACTTTGAGGTAAATTCGTAATTCGAACTATACCGGGAAACAAATGACGCTTGAAATTAAAAAAAAGAAGAAGAAGAAGCACGCACACCTTGAATCAAGTGTTGAATATTCTGAAGAAGACCAGCGTGTGCTCAAATAAGTCTATAATTTATGTGTCGTTGCAAAGATTCTACACCAAAACGTTTTTGAAAGTAATTTTTTAAAGGTTGTTTTTAAACAGTAATTTTTAAAAAAGATCATTTTCTTGATTTGGACTCTTGTAAGGAGGGGGGGGGTGTTCTAGAACTTCTCCTCTTTTAGTTTCGTGTTATAGAGCCATCTATTACAGTGGTATAAAAATTCAGCCCTTTTTGTTTCAATTTGGTACTATTTTTCAGCCCACTCTAGAGGTAGGACTGTGGCAACACTGTTCCATATAGTATTTGCAAAATTCTGTATACAGTAACGCAAAGCAAAAATGCAAAAAGTTACCAGTTTCTTGTCATTATTGCTTTTATTCTGTGTTATTGTTATTGGTTAAACGTTCAATTTTGTTACAAGTGTTGAAAATACTTCAATTATTGTCGTGTTATTTTTTTAGAGACAATACCTGTAAATTCTCTAGTGTTATAAGGTGGAAAGAAAGGAAGGGAAACATTTATGTTATTGAACGTTTGATTCATGTTTCTAATAACAATAGTCAAGCAGTAAAGGAGGGTACTGAAACTATTTCAGAGGAAAATATGAAGAGATCTGGAGCAATATTAGTTGGAAGGAACAACTATTGTAATGAAAATTCGACAGGAATTCCATCGTGCTAAATTAAAGGAACTCTTTCTACTTCACAAGAAAAGAAATACGGCTCTATTCTGTACACGTGTACGCAAATTTTGCGGATTTCAACAACATAAAATATACAATAATTAATTACAAATGCTATGCCTATTATTATCGCAAACTCTTACACAAATTTAGCATTGCATTGACCCAAACCGCTATGGAAAGAAAATCCTAGTGATAGAAGACAAGACTGCAGCTATATGACATGTTTACCCAATCAGTAATACATCGTAAAATTCATATATATATATATATATATATATATATATATATATATATATGAGCTTTTTTATCTGCAGAAAATTATTCTTATTATAGCAGAGAACGATGACCTACCTACGACGATACATTGCCTGCTACTTGACATAGATTCAGATATATGTCTCGATGTCTCGTAAGGAAAAATGAAATGAAATTTCTTACAAGGGACGTATGCGAACTGTGACAGTTAGATATTTATAAAGTTGGTACATTGACTATAATTGTGAATCGTTAATTATCCTGGTGATAGTTACTCGATGCGGAAATGTCTTGCTTTCCCGCTTCGTATAATATATATACCAACTAGTGACCGGGTGAGGCTGTGTGGAGTTATACGCCGGGGAAAGGTAGAAAATGGAATATGCGTTCAGGTAACCTGATACCTTCAGGAGGGGGACATGCAAGCAAGAACATATTAGTAGTCACACAAGAAGTGTTGACACCCCAACACAAACTTATAGTTAAAAAAAACAAAACAACGTATACCATTTTACGGCATTAAAACAATTGGCATAAAACTTGAAAGAAAATAAGCACAAGGTGGGTTATTAGTGTTGCCAAATAAGGAAGATATGAGGCTCTAAAGTTGAGAAATTATGGGGTCCGTACAACGAAACGAACAATTATTCAACAACAAAACTGTAGAACGAACAAACGAACAGTAGGGACTAAACCACAGCATTCAGTGACTAACGGGTTTGATACGTCACATAGAATGTGTGCGGCTAGGGCAAGAAATTTACATATTTTGCCATACTATCTATGGCTTTTCTGTTGTATGTATTGGTGTATTATGTTAAAATATTTTGCGCCTGTATATTACTGGTAATCTGATTGCAGTGTGTTTTATCTTCATCGTTGTCCCACATGCTAACGTTTCCTATACTCTCGTATGACACAGGTCATTAATCTTCGCGAATTGATTCGGACAGACTTTCTTGTCACAGATTTGTTACCTTTCGTGCCACAGCTTTTTGTACTTTTTTCAGGTGCTACGCCGTCATTTCTGTGGTTTGGAAGGCATGCAGGATTTTATGTAGTGTTGCAACCCCAAGACAGTTCATGTTATAGCTCTTGGGAACGGTTCGAGATATCAATTACACATATACACCATTGGAATTACTGCGCTACAGGAAGACTTGCTATTCACATTTCCACATTATGTCACATGGGAGTTGTTCTTTCTACGACTACTCTAACATGAGCCCTTTCTGGGTGAATCATGCATCAGGCCCGTTAGCCAATGGATGTTGTGTATGCTGTAGTTTACTGCCTACTGTACATTTGTTCCTTCTGCAGTTTTGTCGTTGTAGTACATTTATTCGTTTCTCTGTACAGACCCCATAATTTCTCAAATTTACAGCTTCATATCTCCCTTATTTGGCAACACTGATAATCCAACATTTGCACATTTTCTTTTACGTTTTATGTGAGTTGTTTTAATGCTATAAAATGTTGTACGTTCTATTTATTAAAAAAACTATTATTTTGTGTTGAGATAGCAACACGGCTTATGTGACACTACTGCTGTGTTCTTGGTCAAGTGTCCCCCTGCTGTAAGTATCAGGTTACCTGCATACATATTTCATTTTCTGCCTTTTTCTGGAGTTTTGGGGGTATAATTCGGCACAGCCTCACCCGGTCACTGGTAATTATATGCAATAGATCTATACTTAGCGGGAGAACAAGGCATTTCCGCACCGAGTGACTATCACCACGATAATAGCAATCTACAATTAGTAAGTGTATTAATTTTCATAAATATCTAGCTGTTACGGTTCGCATATGCCCCTTGTTAGTTTAAAGTACCACGATTATGTCTTTCAGGAAAGGGCGCCGATCCTGGAGGCGGGGGGCCCGGGCACCCCAAAGCTCAGGTGGGCCCCCTATTTTATTTATGAATATACAATATTTGACATAATTTGACTGCAATTTGTCTTAAAATCTCCATATATATATATATATATATATATATATATATATATATATATATATATATATATATATATATATATATATATATACATACACCTTCTGCATCTGAATGGGTCTCCCAAATTTACAGAGAAATTGATGCCCTTGCCTTTAGACTAAAAGAGAGAGGTGATTAATGACAATGAATGATTGTGAAATTCAGTATTAGTATTAGAGTAAGAGATAGTATTGAAATTAAGAAGTAATATTAGAGTATTAGAGATTATAATTATTTCGGGTGCTTCTGGATCGCTGGTTCTATTGAGGTTACCGGGTTTGAGAAGCAAGACACAGACCCGGATAACCGGACAGGAGTCTGACCGAAGTGATCCGGTGACCCATTACCCATTCCATCACTGATTGAATAAAGAGTGTCCAAAAGAAATTTTGTTAAATTTTAATAACCATTACTCAAATACTCGTCGAGTTAAGTATTTGTATACTATAAGTCAGGGATGTAATGGGGCGTATACGGGAGTATACGGCGTATACCCACCTAAAATGTTTATAGTCCAGCGTATACTCACCTTAAATTTACGAAAGAATGAGGGTAAATTGGGGTGAGTATACGCCAAGTATTCTTGCGTATACGCTATACTTTTGAAATCCATCGAGCGTATACACACCAAAAATTCTAGCATTACACTACTGCTATAAGTCTATTGTTCTTCTTGTCGTTTGGGGTCCCGGGTTCGATCCCAGCCCCCGCCAAGTGAACTTTGTGGTGGGCAAACACCGTGTGCGTGGGTTTTCTCGGGGTTCTCCCGTTTCCTCCCACTTTCTTCATTCCACTATTTCATTCATCACTCATCATCACCGTCTCCTTTAGCCTAACCGGCATAACCGTGGGACGTAAAACTCAAAGATTTCATTTCATTT
The DNA here is from genome assembly GCF_964235325.1 of Thermobia domestica. Lineage (NCBI taxonomy): Eukaryota > Metazoa > Arthropoda > Insecta > Zygentoma > Lepismatidae > Thermobia > Thermobia domestica. The sequence goes on along the minus strand of NC_137466.1, from coordinate 170,116,662 downwards.
TTTTGTTCTTCTTGTCAACCAGTGACAACATCAGCTTCAATTTCTTGGGCGGCAAGTGGAAGGGCGGAGAAATTTTAGGAAGTTAGCTATTTTTGTATACCGAAAGGGATAGTTTTATATTACTTAAACTATATTACAACATGTTTAAGAGGAAGTCCGGGGAGCAGGCATAGTCATCGGGGCGCTTTTTCTTTTGCTCCTCTCTGGCGTCGTCACTTTGTCAACATTCCTGCTTGCGTAAGAAGTAGTAGGGCAGAATTTTCTTAATCTTGAGAACAGAAGTCATTCATCCTGTGAGCACGTTCCGTAATGGTTTGCATTAACGGAACAAAATATGCGATTTAGTTTGCGATAATCGGTATAGCAGTTATAATGGCCCTTATGCAGAGTCGTTCTGACGCATGATTAGAGCCATACTAACGAGATCGACTAACATATGTTTCCTAAGGTAGTCAAGCCTTTAGTATGACGCTAATCATACGTCAAAACGACTCTGTATAAGGCGGAACAATTTTGAGTATTTTTTGCGTTGCGCTTCATTGCGTTGCTGTACACAGAATTTTCCATGAACTGGTACAGGATGACTCTTCCCCCCCTGGTTTTACAAATTCTCTCCTCATTCACAAGCTAATTATGTTCATTCTAAATCAACTCTTTTTTGATAATGAAAAACCAAGACACTCGGAGAAAAACAATCTCAAGTATTCAGGAATTATTCTTAGGCGGAGAGACCAAAAAGAGCATTGCCTCAATTGCTGTGCATAAGCCCGACGACTGTTGAATGTGTGTTCATTGTTAACACAGGTTTAGTCCGTTTGTGAAACAATAAACCTAACTGCTTCCCTGAGTTGCTTCATATTCTTCAAATACTTATATTTCCATGTTGTGATGTCCTTACTCTCAAGCAATAAGAATCGGCGCTTACGAGACATACTCTCCCACCTGGTTGAGTGAATATCGCGTGCGTCTTTAGTGTTCATATTTCCGGGTTCGATTCCCGGTGGGAGAGCACCTAATGACCTCTAATACTACCAATTTCAACATAAAACTAACTTTATCGTTTCGCTTGTTCCTATTACATCGACTACTATTTATTTCTTAGAAATTAAATGAAATACTTTATATGTATAACATGTATAATTTTATGTATAATGTATAATTTTCTTACAATTATGCCCTGTAGGCAGTGGTCGAAATGAAATGGTATGCGGTGGCTGGTTTTTTAGTGATGAAGGCATGTCGTCACTGGAGAGTAGATGCTAAATACCTTTAATAAATCCATTTTTTATACACAGTAATTGACGACCTTTTGTTTTTAAAATGAGGTGTCTTCAAAGAAGTTCATCTAATTTATATTCTGATTTCCATGTTGAATTGTTTCTTTTCTTCTTATATGTGTCCGTGTCTTCTTGCCTTAATGCATATAAATGTCGTGTTTTAAGCATGGGCGGATTTTAGGGTTGTCTGCTGTGAGAGATGGATTTTCCGGGAGTTTAGAATACCCCTCAGTCGAGTTGGGGGTCCGGCTGTTTCCCCGCAGGAAATTGTTAATATAAAAACTCGGTTTTTGAACATTTTCGGTAATAATTCTCAATAATATCACATAAGGAGATACTTTAAATTTTTTTCAAAAAGTTGTTGGCGGGGGATGAAAGTCTCCCCATGTCCTCTTCCCCTCCGTAACTATAGAGAAGCTCTCCAGTGGTTTTCAGTCTTTATGTAAATAGAAATGCAATCTTTTAGGCAATATACCCTCACTGTATTTCAATATTTAGATAGCCAGTATGTCAAGTCAAAATCGTTATAAAACATACCACCTCTGTTAATTTTTCCACTTCGAACACCGCCTGTAGGTGAACGTAAACAGATAATTAATCCAAGTGAATATGACAGAATTAGTGAGGAGGAAACGGAAGAGCCCCAAGAAAACCTACAGACAGGATTTCTTCACCACAAAGTCAATTCAAAGTCAATCAAAGTTAAAAACCATGGTAAGAATTTTGAAAAGCAAACTACAGGTTTAGAATTTTGCTTAGGCCTATGCGATGCAAAAACAAAGAACTTAATCAATGTGAAGCATAGCTACAATATCTTGTATAAGTTCGGCTTGTAAACACGTTAAGTATTTAACTGCAATTAGAATTGTGTTCCCACAGCTATTGTTATTGCTAGCTGAATTTCGTGACATTAGTGGGAATATTTTTTTATCTTGAAAGACGGAAGTCAAGGCCAAGGAGGAAGTTGTCAATGAAAAAGGAAACAAATTTTTTCAATACTTGTGTCTGTCGCTTTCTGGGAATGATTTCCTTCGTTTTGCAGAGCTTCTGAATACATTTTGTGCTCTACACAATTAAACGTAGGCTGTTAGGATGAGTAAACATACAGTAACTTGACCATGAGGCTGGTTTCCTCAACCGTTATCGCCTCTTGAAAGAGTGCTTCCAGCACAAGGTCGCTCACGTGCACTGTTCCAGGCTAGTGTAGAGTAGGCGAAGATGCTAGAACTGAAGAGGGCATTATTTCTGTTAATTTTTCTATATACTGGAAGAACCTGTTTTGGTAAGTATCATAACATATATTTTACATAATATATATTCGCATAAGTATATTTATAGAAGTTAATGTTAGTATCGTAGCAAATTAAATATATAAAAGGAAAACTATTCTTAATCCAACATCGAACTCCGGACTAGCATTCAGTTAGTTCATGGCTGTATATGCTGGTCATATTCAATATATACCATATGTACAGGGTATTTCAAAATAACGACAACGTTTGGGAGGTGATTCCTGACACCAAGATAAGACAAAATGTATAGACCAACCTGGGTGGCCGAAAACATGATAAAATTAACTTTAAAGGTCCATAGCTTAAAAACTATGGAACCTACCGTAGTCGGGTCAAGACTTCACTTAGGAACTAATGTGTGCCCTTTCAAAACATTCATGTTTCAGAATCCTGTAGTACTTCCGTAACAATTTTAGTAAAGGTAGTTGGTGAGTACTTCAAATTATATATCCGTAGCCAAACTCCCTCTATAAAAAATTTTCTGTAAGTACCTTAGGATTCTAAAACATGTATCTTTGGATAGGACACATATTAGTTCCTAAGTGAAGTCTTGACCCGATTACTTTTTTGTCTTATCTTGGTGTCAGGAATCACCTCCCAAACGCTGCCAGTGTTGTTTTGAAACACCCTACATATATATATATATATTACATATGACCAGTCATGAAGTAACTGAATGTTAATCCGGACTTCGATATTGAATTAAGATTTTTCCTTATCTCTATATATTTCTATTAAGGTACCAATTTCTACTACTATCTTTTTGAAGTAATCAATTTGTTCTGTGGTATTAATTTATTTTTTTTATTTATTCAATTTTCATCTAAAGACATTGCTCAAGGCTTCAGTCTATTCCAAGAAATGAACCCTTTATAACGTCCTTCTTTTATGGAAGCTAAAGAACTCCGAAAAAACTTGAAGACATGATTTTGTCAATCTAGGAGTTATTGGCTTGCTGTCAAAGTTCCAGAAGTCAGTGACCCGTTAGGAAACTGATGTTCTGACACTATATTCGAAGGAACAAAGTAAATAAATAAAATAAAAAATAAGTTAATTAATTTAAAAATAAATAAATAAAATAAAAAGTAGATTGTGAAAGAAACTAATCAGAGCTCTATCGAAGTTGAAATATTTATAAGCAAACCGATTATATTACTCTTCACAACATTACTTATTAATTTAGCTAGTGTGGTGTGGTGTAGTGGCTTATATCGATCTCATTAAATACTGACAATTGAATGCTTCAAATGGGATTAGGGTTTTCTACAGTAACTACTTGGTGAATGATAGCATAGAATATTTACTTGTTTAGGTATAGCATTTTATTTTCTTAAGATGTGTAACTTTTTTAGTAATTTTTAAACTTTCGCAACCGAACCAGTGAACGCGAGGACACGCGCGCCAGAAACCCATTGATTATTCTCAAGTGCCCACACAATTTTATGGCTCCCATACGTATATCAAGAAAGTAAATTCCTGAATGTCTGTTCAATACGCAAAGCCTAAATAGCCATACCATTCAACAAATTGGAATTAAATTTGCTTTTCTAGCTAATCTAGTGACTAGCGCGTGCGTCTTTGGTGCATGGTCCAGGGTTTGATTTCCGGTGGGAAAAAAATGAAATTTGAACGCATTGCGGTAGTTCAATTTCCACTTTAACTGTAGGTGCACGTCTCATACAGCCTCGCTAATGTAAGGGGGCGCTAAACTTGAGTAAGTAAATAAATAAACAAACAAATAAATGTACCAAAGTTTGAAATTGAAGTTCATATGGGTTTCAACAGTGAAGGACATAATTTACACCCCCAGAATAATTAACTGACGAACGAATTTTAAAATGCCATTTGTTTCTTAAAAACGGATTTAACGACTTTGATCTCATTTCATACAAGTTGTTCGCTGATGGATGTTTCCTCGAAATTGCTCATACGTTATTTTTTTCGTACTGCTAGGATTTGAAAAGTGAATGTCCTAAGCTACGTCGTATAACAAAATAAATTTTCCTTCAAGACACATTGTACCTTATGCAGAGTCGTTTTGACGTTTGATTAGCGTCATACTAAAGGCCTCACTACTGCAGGAATCATATGTTAGTCGAACTCTTTAGTATGGCACTAATCACGGTTCAGAACGACTCTGAATTATGCCCAACTGAGTCATAATCGAGCAGGAATCACATGTTAGTCGAACTCTTTAGTATAACACTAATAAAGCGTCAGTTGGGCATAATGCAGAGTCGTTCTGACGCGTTATTAGTGCCATACTAAAGAGTTCGACTAATATATGATTCCTGCAGTAGTGAGGTCTTTAGTATGGCGCTAATCATACCTCAAAACAACTCTGCATAAGGCGGATTACGTTTATAAAAAATATTCGCAGTATCTGCATTGGAACAGTTATTCATTATGTAGTCAGTTGGTTTCTATGAATGACTTTCGTATTTGTGGTCCCAGGTGGACTACCAACTTTACACGAAGTATTCGGCGCTAAGTAGACTTTGTGATGCACAAACCCCGTGTGCGTGGGTTGTCTCGTTTCCTCCAACTTTCTTTATTCCATCATTTTGTTTATTATCATCCTCACTGATCCCCTTAGCGTCGAAGTATAATCGTAAAACATTAAATTACTGTAAAAGAGAAAAACTATTAGGTATTCGACTATGAAAGGCAGTGATGCCGATTTCTGTATAACTTTTGGAAGAAAGGGTCATTTAGCATTGTCAGATATCAACTAACACGACATCACGGACGATTTTAATAGAAATATGTAGGCCAAAGCAAACTTTAGGCGAGAAAGCCTCCTCGGCCTCCCCTCAGGATCGGCGCCTCTTTTGTTCCATATGAGGAGAATGAATTCGTGAATCTTGTTTCACAATTTTCCCCTCCAGTTAAAATTAACTCGGTGGAAATTTCGTCTACACCCGGAGATTTTTCATTCTTTAATTTCTTTATAGCAATTTCTATTTCTGCTCGGTTAAGCTCTGGAATATACGATTCTGCTGTATACGTTTCAACTTCTCCACGAACATTATTTGTTGACTGCGTGTTTAGCAAATATTCAAAGAAATTTTTCCACCTATTCAAAATCCATATCCGTGAGAACTGTTTCCTCCGCTTTCTTTAAAATAAAGTATATAAGCGAGAGGTTGATAACCTTCCTTAAATTCGTTGATGCCTTTATACATATTCCGAATATTTTTTGTTTTTACTGTTATCCTCAAGTTCAATGACCTAGCTTTCAAAAAATAACATTTCTTTGTTTTAAGAGTTTTGAAACCTTTCCGCCTGTTGTCAACAAAATTTTGTGCAGGTCCATCATTGAATTTTTTAGTCAATTTAGTTTTGTCTGATGTAAATTTATCTTTCCTTCTAGTTTAGTGCATTTCTGGTCGAACCATTGTTTGTTCCTATGTATTTCCACTTTTTTTTTTTTTTTTTTTAAGTTTAACGTTCCACTATTAATGCACGGAGACTAAGGGAGACGGCGATGATGATGATGGGATATGGGATGAAATTGATGTGATGACAAAAGTGGAAGGATACGGGAGAATTTCGAGATAATCCACGCACACGGTGTTTGTCCATCACAGAGCCCATTTGGTGGGAGTTGGGACCGTGATTCTATTCGAAATTTCAATCTAGTAGTCCCATCTCGCCTGATCCTCCTCTGATTTCTTTAAATTAAACCTCCTCTAAACGACTGAACAGCAATATGCTAAATTGCCTTCTTCTATCTACTGAAACGTGCTCAATTTGATTATGTGTTTCATCTGGCGAGATCCAAACATATTTATGAATGTTGCGATATGGGAATTTTGTACTCTTCACAATTAGGTTATTGGCTGTTGCAAAGTTCACGACTCTAACGCTGTCTTCCCTATAATCGGTTTGAAAATGTCTTTTCGTCCTATATTCACATTGAAATCCTCTAACAGAATTTTCATATGGTATCGCGGAAGTTGATCAAATATACAGTTTACTTCTTAGTCAAAACCATCCTTTATATCGTCATCCCTGTCTTCTGTTGGGACGTGTATATTTGGAGCAATAGTATTGCACCACCAACCCTTAAGAGTAATAAAAGAAAATTTATCATTTACAAATTCAATACATTTAGTTGCTTATATTAGTCCTATTCGTTTATGAGGAAAAATAATTCTTTCTTGTTGATTTTTATTTCCTTCAGAAGAAAAAAAATAAATTTCCGGCCTGCACTGATCCCTTTCTACCCGTCTAACTTCCTGAACACACAATATTTCTATAATTCACTCATTAGAAATTTTAATACGCCTAGCATACGAAAACTTATATTTCATGTTCCAAATCCTGTCCACTTTACGTTGCTGCGGTCGTGCCAGTGTCATTCCACGGCTGGATGAAGGTCTGTCCAACGTTTTTCAACGATCATCTATCTCGATCAATCGTTTTCCACATTACTCCGCAACGTTTCTAGATTTTGTCACACCATTTTGTACGAAACGTTTCTTAAATCGCTTCTTGTCTCTTGGTATCCAATCAAAATTTGCTCTCGTCCACCGATCATAATGTCTTCATGTGATATACCCTGTCCATTGCCACTTCTATGCCTTAGTTTTTACCATAAGGTCACACTTATCACCTTTCTGATCACGTTATTCTTTTCCTATTTTTGTGAGTAAGCTTTAGTATTCATCCTCCCACGTTTTATTGTGTAGACTGCAAAAGAAATGTATCTGATTTTATTAACGTCCATCTCCGGTCCATATGTCATTACAAGCAAAATAGTCATTAAGATTTTCAAGATTTAAAGTTACACACATTACCATTTTCTTTTTAATATGAAGTTGCTTTTCGAATGCACTCCAGCTTAGCTCAATACATCTATTAATTTCTTCTTTAATGTTGCCACTCTGGATATTTTCTGTCCCAGAAAGATGTAGGCTAGTTGTTCACTCCGTATTCCACATTGACTTTCTTACGAAGTTGAACATCACTTTCACTTTTTCCATATTCCGTTTCGATCCGAGTTTCTTGTGTGTCAAATTAAGTCTTTAAAAAAATTGCAGTTCTGTGGTGTTTGCGAAGAGCACAATGCCATCAACGGAATGGAAATAGGTAAGATCTTCCCTGTTTATATGTAAAAATAAACGGTTCCCCCTATAGGTTAAATGTTCCCGTATGTTCCGAGCCTATCTAGTTCAGACATCGAAGCATGTATTGAAGAATGTTTTTAAAAAGCTTGAGAGGAAAAATATTATTGTCCTCATACGATCTTTCTCTATTTTTACAGTCTTTGTACAGCTAAACAGTTGGATATTCGCGCTGGCTTGCTTATAGGTGTTATCTATAATTTTAAGTTTTCTCAAGAAACATTGATTGAAGCGTTAATAAACACCGAAATCTACACAGATTCGAGAGCTTTTTCAGTCAATAAATGCAGAACACACATTTATTCATAATTATCTAACGTTTCTATCAGTTCTTTCATAATCTGAATATGATTTATTGTGCTACAGTCATTTCTAAGTCTGGTTTGACTGGTTGAGCCGGTTTGAGTAGACTGTTTGACCGGTTTGACAGTTTTTCTAATCGGAGAATCAATACTTTCGTAAATTGTAAGAACATTTACAGGTCTGTAATTACCTAAGTCTCCTGTGGGTCTTTTCTTATATGCAGCAGCATTATCTTGACATTTCTTCACTTCGCAGAAACCCGAATACAGTATAAAACTGCGCCACGATCTTTTCTGCTTCTTCACCAGCTTCCTTTAGTTTGTCTAATATAAATCCAGTCTCTTCCGGTGTCTAACCTCGTTTTATGTTCTTTATAGTGAATGTAACCTGTTGCAGCATAGAGGATATATCTGGTTTCTTTGCTCTTCGCTATTTCTACTTTCGATTCATCGCTTGAATATACCGAGAACATAGATTGGATTTTCTTCAGTATTTCTTCGTGGATATAAGTGATTGTGCCGTCTCTTCTTTTCAGAGATACTATCTGCTTCTGTCCACTACATAAGCTCTGTTTTCACCCTTCGTTCATATTTTCAATTGTTTTTCCTTACAAAGTCGCTGTTTAACTATCTTCCGCAATTTATTTTCGTATTGCCTTGCAAATTTCTCGTACATATTTATTTTAGATCTCCAATTGTTATCATTAATCGTTATTTACAGAGTATCTTCTTTTCTTCATAAGACCTGTGATTCTTCTGAGATTCTATTCTTTCTTTTTCGTTGTAACACTTCTTACCTTTGTAGCTCTATCTTTTTTTCCTTGTAAACTTCTGAATGCCCAATTCCTCTACGAGCAGGATAAAAGATTTTTAAGTTCCACTGGAAATATATTATGCTGCTCTTGAAGAACCTTTCTTTCTACATGTAGTCCTACAAGCTTCCCTAGTTTGATCTTTATGTGTAGTTTATACTTTTCCATTTGATGATCTTGGTCTGCGTCGAACCTGTTCATAACATTGCAGTCTTACTCATATATTTCTGTTTGACACGATTTCACTACTTCTTTCAATTGGATATTATCATTTCCTATTCATGTAAAACTTAATCTTGAAGACCGATTTCATAACGTAATCTTCTCGGCTCCGGTGAATTCTACTAAAACGTTTCCACGTTCATCCCATTCGCTATATCATAAATTTTCATTTGATATTTCATTTCACTCTTGTTCTCCAATTCTGGTATTGAGGTCTCCCATGATAATTGATACATAATTATTTTCTCTGTCATTTAATTCTATTTTTTTAGTAAAAATGTTCAACTTCCTATTCCGAATGACTTGCTGTGGGTGCATACGAGCATTCTTGAATCATTTGTAATTTATATTTCTGGCAGTTTGACAACAAACCATGGGCGCCCGCAGGATTTTTTTCAAGGGGGCAAGACGCATATACATAGACTAGCCGTTGGCCCCTCCAGTACCCCCGAGTCTGCTCGGCCTACGGTCTCGCATTTCTTATCTATCGGCCTTTGCATCAACAGTAAATTTCATTAATTTGCTCTTCATATTTCCTGAATCTGCCCATCCGGGGGCTTCGCCCCTACACACTGTCCACTGTCTTTGCTCGACCTATGGCCTCGTACCTCTTGAACCCACAATTCTATTGTTTTTCCTATTTCAATTATCTAAAAGATAAGATTTTGTATCCCAAGAAAACGCCATTTAAATAGCATGGGAATTTCTTCATCCCCTTTAGACCCCTAAAAAAAAAAAAATAAAATATTCATTTTTGGCAATTTTCCTGTCGGTTAGTCCTGGAAGGCTACAATCAGGCCAAATTTCATCATTCTAATTCTGCCGGAAGTGCCTAAACATTTTGTAGAAGATGTCCCATATAAATAATATGGGAAAGGTTTTTCAGTTCCCCATAAAACACTCTACTCTACGGGTGGAAATTTTTATTTCCGATAATTGACTTAGGTAACGCTAACGAAATCGTACAAGCATACCGAATTTCAAGTTTTTATTCCAATTCTAAGTACCTAAAACATGAGATTATATGTCCAAAAAAGCCCATTTAAATAACACGAGGAAATTCTTCATTCCCTCTTTAGACCCCCCCCCCCAAAAAAAAAAAATCCCTTTTGGCAATTTTCCTGTGGGTTAGTTCCGGAAAGCTACAAGCCGAATTTAATCATTGTAGCTTTGCAGGAAGTGCTCAATAATTTAAGTCAGCTCATCGAGTTTTAAGAACGAAGTCGTATATTTGAAAATGGTTTGAAGGTCTAGCTTAGTCAGTTTCTGAACATTATAATTGCTAGAATGAAACTCTACAAAACAAAACTTCATTGTTATCAACATCATGTTTGCAGAACCAACAACAAACCGCGAAATTATCTTTTCAGCTCAACTGATGGATAATATAATTCTAAATACTTTGCAATATTGAACTCACCAGACTGAATATAATCATTACTGAAAAAAAATAAAACATCACACGGTAGAGGAGAGTAGGTTAAAATCTTGGAAATGGGTTCGACTACATTTTGTTACTCCTAATCATTTACTTGAATATTGATATTAAAAGCAAACTTTTGTCACCACAAGAGCCTATAAATGAACATTTATCGAAAATCCAGAGGGGGGGATAATTTTCCCCTCTTGCCCCCGTCTGTGGGCACCCATGTAACAAACCTTACTATTTCAGTAGAGACACTAACTATATCCAAGCTATTGTTCTTCAAGTTCTGACTTGATGAAATCGACGGAGGTTTTCAGTTTATGAGAAATTCAGCGCTACCCTTCTTGTTACTTTCTGGTTCTATATAATAGAACAGATGTCCGGTCTTCTAATCGATTAATTCTCCTTCTTTTAATTAAATTGTGCTTGATCCGATATGTCCCAGTAGATTTTGTGTATCTTTTCCTCCAGTTCCTGGAATATTGGTTCTGATGAGAGATATATTATACATAGCAAAGGTCAGCTTTAAACGCAACCAAGTCCAAAACTTCGAGTATTCCTAGTACCCTTTTCCTGGATGTGATTCTGAGCGTTGCCTTGCCCAATCACAATTCGGCCTCCGGAGATTGTGGAGTATGGCTTCGTGTTCTCTCATTATTAGTAAAAGATGTTGCGATAACTAGCAGAAAGATCACAATGCTGACTAAGCACGTTGGTAATCAGCCCTTCCAGTCCGACTTCTGTAGTGAACCTATAAGATCCATTATGGAAAGGAAGTTTCTAGTCTGCACCATTATGATGCGTGGTTAAATATTGCTGGCGCGGCCGACTCCATCATCTTCGACTCATCTAACCGTCTGGGTCTCCTTTCGAGTAGATACCCGACATCATAATATGATTGCTTTTCTAAGTGAAACAACTGGAAACCCGCAGAATAACTTTTTTAAAAGTTCAAAATTTATATTGGCATGGTTTCATTTGCATAAATTCCAGTATTTAAAGATTGGATATTACTATAAGCTTATATATAGAGCTTTTGAGAATATATAACATAATATAAATTTAGAAAATAATGTATTAATAAAAACAATAACAATCTCTTTATTAGTACACTCGCCATTAGAGATAAGGCCAGGAAGGTATATTCATTGAGTTAGAGTGTAGTACTTTTCTACTGCCTACAATACTTCAATATTCATTTCTCCCTTTTAAAAAAAAAATCCAGAAAGGCGATTTATTAATGTAGAGAGTTTTATGGGTACAATTTTGTAGTGGGGACATGGTCACTCAGTGATGAAATGCTTGCCTCCGAAGAGTCACAAACTCAATTACAGGTCAGATAAATTTGTGATGGAAGAGCATTGTGTTCGTGCCATCCGTATTCAACCAACTTTTGCATTCACGTTTATGAATACTGAGGCTCTTGGGATATCATAATATCTCGTCCTGTTTAAATGTAATATTTGCCTTAACAGCTAATCGACTTGATTAAATCTCTTCAAATTTTGAAATATGAGGTTAATATTGCCGAATGTTTTACCAAAACTTATTAATAGCATTCTTTTCAGGTGCTTACATCACAAACATGAATAATCAATGCATGCATTGTTTATGTGAAGCATCAACTGGATGTGACCTCAAAACCGGGTGCCATGAAGGCTACTGCGGGCCATTTGGAATTTCTAGAATTTACTGGGCAGATGCTGGCAAACATGTATTACCAGACGATGACCCAGAAAGAGCAAGAGGTAAGAATTAGTCTTTAAGGGGTCAAATGTGTTATCTTCGGATCCATTTTTCCCCCATCGACTTCTGTCGGTTATTGTTGTTTCTGACGTGAGACTCAACGCAAAGAGTAGGTTTCTTCCTTGCCTAAGTACCATATTTTCATATGTATGTTTCAAGGGAAGGTTTCGAGGGAATGTTATTACTCGACCTGACAACTTAATTTCACTACTCTGTTAGGTGCCGTGGCCCTGCGTAGCGTAGTCGCTAATGCTCTCGCCTTCGGTGCGAGCGGTCCCAGGTTCGATTTCCGGTGGGAGCACTCGGTCGAAAAAGTGTAAAATGCTTTTTCAGGTCGGCCAGCCTGAATGAAGTTTTACTGGATTTTCCTCATTCACACCAGGCGAATGCCAGGGTGGTACCTAACTTATAGGTCCCAAGCCGCTTCCTTCCTTCTCTCATCCTTTCTTCCTTTCATTCCCTTTCCTCGCCGAGGGACGTCATCCGCCACAGCTGCCGAGAGCCCAGAAATCTAAATCCTAAATGTGTTAAGTGCCTGGTCAATATATTGTTTGAGTTGTCTATACTGTGTGTTTTATGGCACCTGAAAGTCATGTACGTCGCACTGTAGGAGCACCAGCTAAATACAAAATATATGACAAATAGATATGCAAATGTCCTCATTACGTATAATCATTAAACTCTTGTCATGCCTTAACTTCCTGGTATAAGCTTCGAAGGGTTTCAGTCTACTCACCCTTCGATTTTTAGTTGAAGGATAGGTCATCAGCACGCCACACATGCCTTTGTTATTGTTATGTTTTCTAGTCCGGAGTCGGCTACTTCTTTTGTTGAAATAGTTTCCCCATTGTCCCCACGACACTAGGTGAAATAACACTGAGAACGTCACCTACTTTCCCCATTGCTTTTGCATCCGAATACTGATCAAACTGTATACTGTTTGGCTGACTAAAGTCCACATTGCTTGACCTATCATCCAGGTACTGGCGAAACTCCACATAACTTGATCTTCCACCCAAATTGGCTGAACTCCACATTGCTTGCTCTTCCATCCAAGTAATGGTCAAAGCCTACACCATTTGACCTTTCAATCAAGTACTTGCTAAACTCCACATTGGTTGACCTGTCCAAGCACTGGTTAAACTCTAAACCGCTTGACCGTTCATACATCCGGAAATATCAGCTAAACATCACATTACTTGACTTTCCACCCACAAACTGGCAAAATTTCACCCTGCTTGATCTTTCATCTTAAACAGTATCTCTTTCAGGCATACTTTTGGCAAGCCTTCCCAGAATTGGAGAACCACTTACTCCGGAAATAAGAAATATTAAATTGCTATTGCCAATATACCAAAATAGTTTCCCAATTAAGCCCTCTCACATTTTGACTTTCAAAGTATTCTTTAAATTCTCGTGGGAGGTACAAATATTACGGGGAGAAAAATAACGAATTACATAGTCATAGATCCAATGTATGTGTTAATACAGAACTAATAATTTAATATTAAATATTTTATTCAACATAAAAAATCCCAGCTATTCAAGAAGTGGAAAACAGTTCATATTGCCAATACTGCTCAACCTATTTCTTCAATTTTAATTTCTTAATCGACTCTGTAAAAATCAATCGGTTACATATCCATTAACAAACGAAGAGTGTAATTTAAAATTGATACAAAACCGACGTACTCGTAAGTAATGGTGAAAAGTTTCGTAGCTTCATTTGTATATTTGTAACATTTATTAACTTGCATAATAAGGACTAGAGATGGACACGAGTTGAGCTAAAACTCGGCTCGACTCGAATTCTACTCGAGTTTCGAGTCGAGTCAAATGTAATTTTCTTTAGTCGAGTTCCGAGCCGAGTCACTGTTTTTGAGGTTGAGTTTGATAAAAGGCTCGCTCGTTCAGCATGGCTTGATTAGATTGGAAAGCGAAAGCCATGAGAAATGTAAGCAGTATTGTGGAATACTTCTAGTGTTGCTTAAGACAAGGGACACTACTTGCATCTCGTCTCGTCTCATAACGAGACAATATAATTTTATAACGAGACAGCCTCAAATGTAGTGAGCACCAATGTAAGTATACGCTGTATTTCTTACCATCAAGGTTGAGACTTGTACGATCGAATTTTTTAGCCCAAGCAGAAGCCTAACACGGATAGTGATGTCAACCGGTTTGGCTCGGTTCAACTGAGCAAACAGCTCGAGCTGGCTCAGTTGAGATGAGCCATGCTCATTTGAGACAAGCCACCGACTCGGCTCAGATGAGCCATCGGCTCGAGCCGTCTCGGTTGGGATGAGCCACCGAAACGAGTCAATCGGCTTGGTTCGGCTCAACTGAGCCAATGGCTCGAACCGGCTTGGTTGGGGTGAACTATCAGCTCGGTTCGTTCGGCTCAGGTGAGCCATCGGCTCAAGCCGGCTCGATTGGGTGAGCTGTTGGCTCGGCTCACTTCTCGGTTCGGATTGATAGTGAATGAGCTGTGAGACGAGTCGCTCGTGCCGTTGACAACCCTAAAGCCGGGCCAAGCACTTTTGAACATGTTTGCCTGGCACTCTATATAACTTTTAACAATTTTTGGTTCGAGCCCAAATACTTGCTGCTCCGGAACGCAAACCCAGAACCTCCTGAACGATGTCCTTGCCTCCTGAAGACTTCTCGACGACCGAGATCGTCAGTCAATTAGTTTTTAATATTCAGATACAAACCGCCTATCTTTCATTACACGTTGTTATAATAATAATAATAATAATAATAATAATAATAATAATAATAATAATAATAATAATAATAATAATAATAATAATAATAATAATAATAATAATAATTTGTAGTAGTATCATTGATAAGTATATTATCTATGTAGGATGCTCCAAGAGAGTACTAGGAACTACACACAGGATTCAGCTCGATTTGGCTCGTCTTGACTCGAAACTCGACCCAAATTCGAGTCGAGTTGGAGGAAATTTTTCGAGTCGAGTTCAAAGATGTCTTTTTCGAATCGAGTCGAGTTTCAAAGAAAACTCGCTCGTGCCAATCCCTAATAAGGACACGTTTCTAAAACAAATGAGTAGTTCATTCGGCTCTTCATTTTCAGTATTAGATGTAGATCTACTGTTTAACGTAGAATTGGAATCACGTGCTCCTACCAGGAATTGAACTCCGACATTTCATGCTGAAGACGCGTTTGCTAATCATATATCTACGAGAAGCGCCAAAAATTTGCATGCAATTTCGCAATTCTACGAGACCTAAATTTTCTGAACCCTCTTGAGTGTTCTCCTCCTTAAAGAATCCTTACATGACAACTGACCTAAATCCACGATAATTCTTACTTTCAGGCAAGTATAATAATAATAATAATAATAATAATAATAATAATAATAATAATAATAAATAAATAAATAAATAAATAGAAATTCATGTTTATGGAGCTTATTTCTTTGTAATTTTATTTGTAATAAAGTTTGTAATAAAGTTTGAAATTTTATTTTTCGATATTTTGCTATTTTCCACTTATTTTTATTAGTGTTTTATAGCTATTTATTTGAATTACAAATGAAGCACTTACGTATTTATCTATGGCAGCGTTTCCCAACCTTTTTTCAACTTGCGGCACACTACGGGTGTAACTTGAATTCTCGCGGCACACTCTTAGATATTATTATTATTTGCAAATATAAAATAGCATGGTATTTTTTTTCTGTGATTACTGATCATCTTCTCACAGAGATGAAAGCTCGATCTCCTATGCTAATTCATTATGCTTATTTTTTATTCTAATTTTATAAAGAAAACAACTGCAATGAAATATAGGACTCAGATTTTTAAAAATACGCTTTCTTTTTCGAAAATTGTATCCAATCTTTAACTAAGAACGAAGATCACTAAATAACGAACAAACAAACAAATGTCTTGTACTTTTAACTTTGCTGTTTTAACCATTATTATTGCAATCATACAGCTTGCAATGCGTCGGTCAAAACACACCTGTTGAACAGTGTTGTTCTATCATTCACGTGCGAATGAGTGTTCTACGAATATTCACTTGATGCGTACCGTACAAGTGCTTCCATTTCTCGGTGCTAGTATGACTCTCAATTGAAGCGTAACATAGCAGCTAACCGTGGAAATGTGTACTTGCCGAAATACTGTCTGCTACACAATAATACAGTCCCACTAGCTTTCGAACCCGAAAAAAACTTTATAATTTCCGAACAAATGTACATAAGAAAATGAAATTCACAATACACGTACCTTGTTTCATGCTAAACACGAGAAAGGGTTGAACAGAAGCGCACACGTCAAAACAAAGACGATAGGTGGCGCCAGGGGAAGTGCTGCTTGGCATAGTGCGCGTGCGTTAGTGTGACTCGAGTCGCTGCATCGCAAGGATGGTTCTGTACACCGTACAGGAACGCGTGTTCATTGTTAAAAAATATTGGATATCGGGATCGTATCAGACCGTTCAACGTGAATTTTGCCGTGAATTTTAATTCCGTAAAGGACCATCGAAATCATCAATACATCATTTGGTGAACAAGTTCGAAACAACAGGAACGTTGCTTACGGGACAGGGAGGCGCGCGTCCACGGATGTTCGAGGAGACAGTACAGAATGTGCGGCAACGTTTTTTGCAGTCCCCTAAGAAGAGCCTGCGTCAATTATCACAAGACGTAGGGATTTCAAAGTCAACTGTGCAAAGAGCCGCCAAAAGAGCCAAGCTGTTTCCATATCGCGTTACAGTCGTCCAGGAGTTGAAGACTACATATTGGGAAAAGCGCGTGATGTATTATCGTTGGTTGCAAGCTTTGTTGCATGACAATCCAGGAATCCTAGACTATACTTGGTTCACAGATGAAGCTTGGTTCCATCTCTCGTGAACTCGCAGAATACTCGGGTGTGGGCCGCCGAAAATCCGCATGTGTACTATGAGATTCCACTTCATCCCTTGAAGGTGGGAGTTTGGTGTGCAATTTCCCAACAGCGTATCATTGGACCCATCTTCTTTGAAGATACAGTAAACACACAAGTTTACTTACACATCTTCAGTGAATTTGTGAATCAGCTGGACAATCAAGAACTGCGTCGCGGTTATATCCAACAAGACGGAGCAACATTCCATACTTCCAACGTGGTCATGGCAGAAATTGAGTTCTTTTTTGGTGACAGGATAATCTCCAAAGGATTGTGGCCGCCAAGATCCCCGGATTTGACACTACCTGATTTCTTCTTATGGGGTTTTCTTAAAGGTTGTGTCTACAGAAACAACTCACAATCACTGCAAGTGTTGCGAAACAACATTGAGAATGCGATTCATGAGATCATACCGGAGACTCTACATCGGACTTTTCACAATACGGAACGCCATGTACAAACATGTCTTGACGTCCAGGGAGGACACTTTCAGCACCTGCTGTGATGGTCATATATTCAGCATGAAACAAGGTACGTGTATTGTGAATTTCATTTTCCTATGTATATTTGTTCGGAAATTATAACATTTTTTTCGGGTTCGAAAGATAATGGGACGCACTGTAGATGTAAAATAATATATTACAATTACAGTGATTTTTTCCATGGTAGAAATTCATAGTAAGTGAAATACAAAAATATACATTTTTTCCTATGTCTTGCGATTTGATTGCTATAGAATTGATAATTTTGTTTCGATTTTCTCGCGGCACACCAGCGGTCCATTCGCGGTACACCAGTGTGCCGCGGCATAACGGTTGGGAAACGCTGATCTATGGTATTGTGATTGCGCTATGTTGACATCTCTCTCATGGACATCAATCAGGCTTGCAAACTCCATATTGAGATAACTAAAATTTAAAAAATATATATATTGTCTTTCCTCATTCATATAGAGGAATATATGTCCATAATTATTTGTTTGTTTTTAAATATGTTTTTCCTTTTATTAATTGGGAAGGCACGTAATTTTGTGACATTATAGAGACACCACCGGCACTAGCCAAACTCAATACTAATCGACTTTCCATCCTAATTGTTTACTAGCTAAACTCCACTGTTCTACTTTACATCCAAAAACTGGCTGAACTCCACAGTGTTCTACCTTCCAACCAAATACTGGAAAATTTTACACTAATCAGTCTTCCTGCTTGATTTTACATCCAAGTACTGGCCAAACTCCACACTGCTTGAACTTCCACTGCTTTCTTCCGATTCACTAGCCTTTGTTTCCAGTTTAAACTCGTAAAAAACACAAACATGTAAAACGCTATTTGGGGTTTCCATCAGTGGCGTTAACTACTATGGCGCGAAACCCCGCAATGCGGGGGTCCCTCCACCCTAGCCTCCTAACATGCTTTTCAGTTTTGTATCAGTTGGCAATGTTCCTCTACCCTCCCCTTTTTTCGGCTATATTTGAGAGGCTTAACGTGTAGGTGAAGCACCGCAAACAAGAAGGAGGGAAATTCGGTTTGGTCGGCTTTTATAGGCTCTTATATTTTTCTTCGGCGGGAAATATTGAATCAAACTTTAGGATTGGCATGTATATTAAACTATTTCATATACTACATTGACAGTTCCATTGTCGTTTGACATCTTTGCGTGATACAGTATCCAAATTTTCCTTTTTGCTTTCTGCCAATATAATTCATCTCACTGATAATGAAATTCTAACGTAAGAAGGGTACAGATACTTACAGTTGTGATATTGGTTCTTCGTTTCCGAGAGAAGTAATTTGCTTTGTGAAACAGCAGAAATCTGAAATAAGTGTTCTGAATTCTGTTTGACCTACATGGCTTTTAATTGTGAAATATGTCATTGGCATCTAGCTTTTCAGAACTTATTGCCGCGTATTTGTTGTTTTTGACGTTCCCTGTCTCTGTTAGTTCTGCGGAGAGTTTTTCTCAAAATTGAAGTTAATATAAAACTATGGAAGAAGCACAATGGGCCAAAAAAGCTTAAGTAATCTAGCACTGCTCTCAATAAATGCGGACGAAACTGAAAAAAATGGATGCACGGGGGTTATTAAAGAAATTTGCTGACAGGAGAGCAAGAAGGACACCATTCAATTAATTCCTGCTACTTTTCATGACTACTGACGTCACTGACTGCAAAGAGGAAAGTCCATCTTTCATTGTGAAGCTTATTGAGTAAATTATATGGGTAACAAAGTGGTTTCCATTTATGAATATTTAGGCCTAGTACTTGCATCCATTTAACTCATTATTCACAGATACAGGGAAGTATGGTTATTTATTATGTTATCTATCATTCCACAAAAAAATGTTATTAATGCGGGGACCCTGGTATTCTCTTTGCAGGGGGAGGGCAGTAAACGTAGTTACGCTACTGGTTCCCATATTTTACTTTCTCTTACTGAGGTTTGCAGGCTACAAGAAATACTTAATAATACATTTCTTTCATCTGTTTTTCTTTCCAAACTTATATTTAGTTAAGTGTCACTACCTGAAAATTCATAGCAAGTTTCTTGGAATGCTTAATGAATTTTCATTTAAGAGCAGGCATGTAGCCAGGATTTTGCAATAGGGGGGGGGGGTCCGTGACGAAATACTGTGGTTATCACATTAGGGGCTCGATCATTCTAAACTATTTTACTGGCAACATATATTCGTTCGTTTAGCCAGAATTTCGTAATAGCGTTGGTGGTGGGGGCGTGACATGAAATACTTTGGTCCAACACCAGGGGATCGATCAATCTAAACTATTTTACTGACAACGTACCCATATTGTTTTTTTTAGGACAATAAAATGAGGATACGTTAGTAAGTATTTTAAAAAGAAAAACTATGAAGAAATCTTGAGTAAAAGAATATAAAAAAAGTATTGAAAAAGATATAGTTTTCCGAGGGCATTCGAACTCGGTTCTACTTGTCTTCTTCTTTTTCTTAACTTCATTTAATGTCGTCAAGGATAGCAATGAGATCTCTTTCAGGAGTAAAGACATTCTATAAAATGGATTAGTCTTGCCGCGAAATTCAAAATGGCTTATATTATTGGTGATTCTGGACATTTCTTAAGTTCTACCTGAGAGTCTATCTTATCGAACCGGTTTATCGATCGTCATTTGTAGTCCATAGGATTAGCATGGAGACAGATGAAATTCGGAATGCTTCGTTACAATAATATCCATTTTCAACTTGACCCCCACCCCGTTTCCTCCACACAAAGCTTCTCATAAGAATGAGTAACCAAATGCTTGCTGTAGCTTTATATTTTTGACGCTGATTCATCTTTTTCTCGTTTCTTTTGTTTCATCTTTCCTTAATATTTTCATTTCTAGATCCGAAGGGGAGTCCGGACCCACCCCTTGGCTACGTGCCTGTTTAAGTGTATATACAGGGATGTATGAATAGACAATTAGAGAGAGAACTAATTCGTAGTACGATCTGTTTATTAATGTTTATTATTAAATTTTGACTCCAAGAGCTTTTTAATAATTCGTGTAATATCTTGAATTATGAGTAATCTGAATATGAAGTAAAGTATAAGTTATTCGCAATATCGCTCCAGGTCATATTTACTAAAATCTACCCCTAATAAAACGCCTAATAAAAAAAGGAAAGATAAGCTGTTTCCGGTTTACATGATTAATACGTAAGTATGTCTACGAGTGTTAGATTGGATAAAAGATGGCGCTGTAAACATTAAGTGTTGGGGAGCTTTGCTCTCAGTTTTTATTAAATTTTTACTATTTACATTTCAATATTTTTGACAATTTTGTTATTTGTTACAATTTTAATATACTGTGATTTAATTTCAATATGTTCATGCGCCGCTTATCCTCCCTTATTACATTAACAGTGTGAAAAACATAATTTAAACAGGCTAATTCGGCCATTTTGGCACGAGCCATCTTAATACATAATCTTATTTCAAACAATTTTCATTTAAAATAACATTAGTGAAACAGTCCACAGGGCTCTAAGGCCGGGACTTCCTTTATATAAATCTCCTGTAAAAGTAATATCATCTCAGCTATACGGAAACGGGCCTTTCCAAAACACTTTCTTTCAGCTGAAAACTTTCTGGAATCAGGTGTTTACACTAGGCAACCTAGTCGTCTTCACTGGGCAATCTGATCGAATCGACCACAGAAAATAGAACGTCTTTCAATTCAGTTGCCAGTCGATTAGTCACTTTCGAACAGCAGGCAATTCAGTCGAAATCCTGTTTACACAGACGACTGAGTCGAAAGTGACGTCAGTTCAACCGAATCGACCACAAATCAACTAAGTGTAAACGCCCCATAATGGAGCGTTTACACTTGGTCGATTTAGTCGCACGGCTAAATCGACTCGCTGCATTTGCGACTAAATCGAAGCAACTAGACCGAATGAGATCGATGGATGTGTTCAATTGTTTCAACCGAAATTGAATGCTGCTTGTCGACTCGCTCTCCTCTGGTCAATTCGAAATAGACTGGCAATTTTAAAGATGTCCAAGCAAAAAGTAATTGGTACAATTTGCGGTGTTATAGCAGAAGAAAATAGAATCGACCACAGAAAATAGAACGTCTTTCAATTCAGTTGCTAGTCGATTAGTCGCTTTCGATCAACAAGCGATTAAGTTGAAGTCCTGTTTACACGGTCGATTAAGTTGAAAGTGACGTCAATTCAACTAACTCGAACGCAAATCGACTAAGTGTAAACGCCCCATAAGGGAAGTAACTGGAACTGGAGTGTTAGATTCGATCTTATATATTTGTATTATTGTAGCTAGAATTATTGAAATGAACTTTCTATTGAATTTAATAAAATATTTAATCTTAGTAATTATGGTTTGTTTAAAATATTTTAGAAGTTTTAGTAAATTACACTGTTACAAATTTCAGTGTTTTTTTTTTCCTCGATAAAAGAAGGTGATCTTATAGATTTTGACCTCCTGATTCAGGATCTGTTCTTAGTTTTGCTCTATCACCCACAGTTTTCGAGAAACAGTAAAGGTTAGTGTATAAAATAATAGCCCAATATACCTTTGTATATGAATCAATAGGAAATTTTATGGGTAATATGAAGTATAATACAGTATTGCAATTGTTTTAATTCGATTTATTTTTAAAATTACACTTAAATTAGAGCAAATTTGTGCATTTTGTAAGAAAAATTAAAAAAAAAGGTACCAGAGCACATATTACAAAGCAGTCGCAAAACAGAAGAAATATTTAATTTTACATTTATTTGTATCATTGCATTGCTTATTCAAATCAGGTAGTTGGAAATATTTGAACGTTAATGTCATACATTCTAAAACTCTTGTTGCGTTTAATGAAACCACTTTGAATAAGAAGCGGACCTGTTGTGATCTTGTTTTGTCTCCCTTTTTAAGAACCAACAAAAATATGCCAACATTGAAGGTGTCCATTTAAGGTGTACCTCTTCTCAATGGTAGCTAATGGGGCGTTTACACTTGGTCGATTTAGTCGCACTACTAAATCGATTTAGTCGCACGACTAAATCGACTCACTGCATTTGCCACTAAATCGAGCAACTAGGCCGAATCAGATCGATGGATGTGTTCAATTATTTCAACCACAGAAAATAGAACGTCTTTCAATTCAGTTGCCAGTCGATTAGTCGCCTTTGATCAACGAGCGATTAAGTTGAAGTCCCGTTTACATGGTCGGTTAAGTTGAAAGTGACGTCAATTCAACTGAATCGAACGCAAATCGACTAAGTGTAAACGCCCCATAAGTCTTTGTGGAATCTTTCACCATGTTCATCACCCACATGGACTGAGTTCGAATGGAAACAATCAATATGACTATTCAGAAAGTGAATCTTTAAAGACATATTACAACCCATCGTCCGGTAGGCATCGGTTAGGTTTTGAACCATTTCCTTATAGTTTGGATCTTTTTTTCTACCGAGGAAATTTTCAGCAACTACACAGAATGCTTCCCATGCAAACTTCTCAGTGCCTTCCAAGAGTTCATAAAATCTCTCGTGCATAAGTTCTCTGACTTGAGGACAAATGAAGATTCCTTCTTTGAGCTTCATGGTACTAATACCAGGAAATTTCCATCCAATGTATTCAAAGGCTTCACTGTTTTGATCCATTGCCTTTACAAAAATTTTCATTACCCCAAGTTCAATGTGTAAAAGAGGTAGAATAATGTTTTGTGGTTCAACAAGAGGTTGATGTGCCACATTTTTTCTCCCACTTGATAGTATTCTCTACGAGGCCAGTCTTTTACAACGTGATGATCGTATATTGCACGACTGTCCCATTCACATAGATAACAGCAAAATTTTGTATAGCTCGTTTGCATTCCTTAGTAACAGAGCAATAACTTTAAAATCTCCACATACTTTCCACGAGTATTTG
This sequence comes from Thermobia domestica, assembly GCF_964235325.1. Lineage (NCBI taxonomy): Eukaryota > Metazoa > Arthropoda > Insecta > Zygentoma > Lepismatidae > Thermobia > Thermobia domestica. Next base: position 170,093,130 of record NC_137466.1, on the reverse strand, counting down.
TTGTACCGCACACAATCAAGCAGAATCTTCAGGTTTCCATAGGATTCTTTCATGCATATGGAATATCCAATTGGGATGGAAGGTAAATCACAAGAAAATATGAAGAAGGACAACTTTCAAGCTTACCTTCGATAAATCAATGAAAAGACACAATTCTCTGTCTTATGCTCGTATTCTAACACACTGAATAGGCCATCAATGTTGTTACAATAAGAAACACTGTCACTTGTGGAAAAGAATTGTACCAATTATTTTTCACGATAACGATATATCGAAATTTTCACACGTTTTTCCAAGTAATTATATTGTTGCATCAGAAGCAAGTAGTTCTACTTTCCTTTTCGGCAATTCTAAATCCCGTATAAGATCATTTAGTACACACTGTGTCATTTTATGAATCGCATTTGAATTTGGTGGAATACACTCTCTATCTCGAGGTGCAACCTCAGAATTCATCACAGCATCTTCTGTGTCAGATCCGTCACTAGTGTTCAATTCATATTTATCTGGTTTCTCTGGTTCAGGAAGGTCTACTGAATGTGGGACCGGTCTCAGGGCCGAGCGCAGATTTGGGTAAACGATTTTCTTCTTAGTTTTAGATGTATGTCCTAAAATGTTTGTTAAACAGAAATAACAGTCTATTACATGGTCTTTTGGCCCTCTCCATATCATTGGGACAGCAAATGCCATTGAATATTTCTTCCCTTTAAGCCATGATCTAAGGTCAACAGCACAAGTTGAACAGCAAATATGGGGTGCCAAACTTTTGTCTTGATCCCCGATTGCACATCCAAAATAGAGTTTATAGCACATCTTGATGGTAGGAGTAATGATTCTCCTTTGCGATTTCAAGATGAACTTTCCGCACATGTAACAAAATACATTATTGTCATTAATACACATGATGAAATCAACGTGACATGATGAAATCAACGGCGTTATGTGAGAAACACACAATATCTTTGTCTTATTCCTTGTTCGTCTAATCTCTGTAATGTACCGGTATATAATTTGACGTTTCGTATTTCAGGAAAATACAGTACTCACTGATATAAGGAGCAATCAGTACAACATTCATTCCTTATTTTAAATCTCTTCTCACCGCTTTCTTATCTTTAAACACACAATAGCTTTGTAACAAGCAACAGCGAAATGAGTTATTCCTTATCAACACATGACACTGTTGCCAAACAAAAAATATAAAATAATTCGCAGTGTTGCCAAACTAAGGAAAATAAATTTCCCTTTTCTGGGAAATTTCCATCATATACAGAAAAAAACCAACAATTTCCCGCAATCTGTGGATGATGAGCAAAAATTAAGGTCATTTCCAGAGCTTGAGGTTGGATGTCTGCCTGGTACACCACATAACTTTCAGGAAGCAAAATCACTGTAACACAGTGTTATTAAAGGATTAAACGATTCATCTATTGTGCATTCTTGACTTTTTCACTTCTTTTACCTTTATTTACTTTTCAGCTTATTCCGATTGTGCTAAAGAGTACCAGTGTGCAAAACAGATTGTATTGAAATATATGACCAAATACGGAAAGGTAAGTAAAAGAATAGAATTTTATAATTATACCTAATTTAAAATTAACTTTTAATTTTGTCCTGTATTTATCCCGTTTCAACTAAAGGAAACAATAAAATTATTATTATTATTATTATTATTATTATTATTATTATTATTATTATTATTATTATTATTATTATTATTATTATTATTAAATAATTTCTACAATCCATGGCAGGTCTTTTCCCGCTAATTAAGAAGTTTCCCTGGAATAGACTCCTCATCTATATTTTTGTGTTGAATAGTACTAACCATTTTAACACAATATATCAATTGTAACACCTTTCTCCTTTCTCCCTTTGTCCTTATACCATATCTTCTATCACGTCCCTTCTTTTTCTTTTGCGTTCGAATATTTTTCTTACATTTCACTTGAAGACTAACAAACCAAACTTCTTCTTCTTCTTCTTCTTCTTCTTCTTCTCTCTCTCTCTCTCTCTCTCTCTCTCTCTCTCTCTCTATCTATCTATCTATCTATCTATCTATATATATATATATATATATATATATATATATATATATATATATATATATATATATATATATATATATATATATATATATATACTGTATATATAATCAAAATAACTGCTATTTAAATTTTCATTAATTTTAAATTTTCTATGGAGATCTAGAAACAAGGAAAGTATCAAAAATATATGTGTGTGAATGTTCACTTTGGCAATCTTTGTTCTTTATTCTTGTCGTGTAGGCAGGTAAGGCGGTCAGAGAAATGATGAACAGATTTTCCTTTAAAACATTTGTGGCATCAGAGATGAGCAATTCTTTATATATGTTAGGGTCTATTATATTTATAGACGAGGAATGCTATAATATAGGAATATCTCAATTATCCAACAAATTGTTTTCTCTAAATGTTCAAAAGTGCAATCAGTATATTGATTTATTTATTAGTCCAGTGTAATATTTAATAAAGAAATTAATACAGTACAGTAAATATACTGTACTTTGAATGAAAGTTTATATTTTAATTTAACGTCCCATGTACATGATCTTTAAACTATGAGAAACAAATGATTAAGACAAGTGAACAATGATGAAAGAATTAGTAAGATGAGAATGTGAGAGGAGACAGGAGTATCCCGAGAAAATCCACGGTCATGATGTTTTCCACTACAAGCTTCCTTGGCCGGAGATCGAACCAAAGATCCCATGCAACAGAGGTAAGCGTTCTACCACTGAGCCACCGTCCCCCCAAATATACTTTGCTGTACATAAATAATATTAATTACTACTACTCATATAACCGCTTAGTATCGCATCAGGGGCGGAACCAAGAGCCGGGCAACTGCCCGGAGCGCCACAGTCAGAAAGCGCCAAAACGAGCATCAAAAAGTAAATTTTATAACGTGTTTTCTACTGACGTTTGGTTTGTATTTTTGTAAAGTAGTTTCAATTACATAATCTTTTTCTATTCCACCATGGAAGAACAGAGTTTCATATAGTACTAGGGGGGCTGTATCGATAAATCCCATACAACACGTACGTGTATGGCACATGTGCACTATCCATGCATAAGCCGTACATGTGCACATGTGCATTTGTGTGAATGATGCACACATACATAACCCGTGTATGTGCACATGTGCATTTGCATGGATGAAGCACACATTTATATAACCCATGCCTAAGCCGTTATGTTCGCATGTGCATTTGCGTGAATGAAACGCACGTATATAACCCATGATTAAGTCGTGCATGTGTACATGTGCATTTGTGTGGATGAAGCACATTTAAATAGGCTATTGGACATGTGTATCCATATACCGTACAGGTGTATACCTTTTACTTTCATTCTCCTAGTATTTAAAACATGCAACATGGCTATAATATTTTTAATTGAAAGTTTTCTGTTTTTCTCCAGGCGGTGTTATAGAGACCTTTCGACGAATGACAGCTGAATGACTGTAAAAAACTCCGTAACGTCCGCTGAGCTAGGATACAAGATAAACAGGTGGCAGCACTGTACTGATGTAACTACTGTCAGAC